>NC_143053.1:186574848-186877878 GCF_052426305.1 Pelodiscus sinensis | reverse complement strand
TGTAATTACGAAGACAAGCAGATAAGAAGTAAAGCCAAAATCACCTGTTCTAATGAGATCTATTTTTATCCCAGTTGTAGACTTAATCCAAAGAAACTTTTCTAGAACACATTTCTGAAAATTAATTTTCTCTGAGCAGAAGTACTGATTAACAAGTCATTATTATTACTTATTAGCACCTAGAATCCCTATTCAGAGCCTAGGACCCCCAATACCAAACAGATAAAGTTTATCTGATCAAACCTGTTTACAGGCTACCACAGGTGGCATTTAAAATGGAGACAGTAAATAGGAAACAACTTTACTTTGGCCAAAATTAAGGCCAAAGGTGTTGCTCAGTGTCAGTCACACAGTATAACATGGCATCATACTTCTATATATCTGATAGGATAACGAGCCTTGTGGATAAGGGAGAAGCGGTGGATGTCATATACCTAGACTTTAGTAAGGCATTTGATACGGTCTCGCATGATATTCTTATTGATAAACTAGGCAAATATAACTTAGATAGGGCCACGATAAGGTGGGTGCATAATTGGCTGGATAACGGTAGTCAGAGAGTTGTTGTTAACGGTGCTAAATCCTGCTGGAAAGGGATAACAAGTGGAGTTCCGCAAGGGTCTGTTTTGGGAACCGTACTGTTCAATATCTTCATCAATGATGTAGATATTGGGATAGAGAGTACGCTTATTAAGTTTGCAGATGATACCAAACTGGGTGGGGTTGCAACTTCTTTGGAGGATAGGGACATAATTCAAAATGACCTTAGCAAGTTAGAGAAATGGTCAGAGGTAAACAGGATGAAGTTTAATAAAGAGAAATGCAAAGTGCTCCACTTAGGAAGGAACAATCAGTTCCATACATACAAGATGGGAAGCGACTGTCTAGGAAGGAGCATGGCGGAAAGGGATCTAGGGGTCATAGTGGACCACAAGTTGAATATGAGTCAACAGTGTGATGCTGTTGCAAAAAAAGCAAATATGATTCTAGGTTGTATCAATAGGTGTGTTGTAAGCAAAACTCGTTAAGTCATTCTGCCGCTCTACTCTGTACTAGTTAGGCCTCAGCTGGAGTACTGTGTCCAGTTCTGGGTACCACATTTCAAGAAAGATGTGGAGAAATTGGATAGGGTACAGAGAAGAGCGAGAAGAATGATTAAAGGTCTAGAGAACATGACCTATGAAGCCAGGCTTCATGAACTGGGCTTGTTTAGTTTGGAAAAAAGAAGATTAAGGGGGGACATGATAGCGGTTTTCAAATATCTAAAAGGGTGTCACAAGGAGGAAGGAGAAAATTTGTTCCTCTTGGTTTCTGAGGACAGGACAAGGAGTAATGGGCTTAAAATGCAGCAAGGGAGGTTTAGATTGGACATTAGGAAAAAATTCCTAACTGTCAGAGTGGTCAAATATTGGAATAAATTGCCAAGGGAGGTGGTGGAATCTCCCTCTCTGGAGATATTTAAGAACAGGTTAGATAGACATCTGTCGGGGATGGTGTAGACGGAGCTTGGTCCTGCCTTGAGGGCAGGGGGCTGGACTCGATGACCTCTCGAGGTCCCTTCCAGTCCTATGATTCTATGATTTAGAAATAAAAACAGGTGCAATTTTGTCATACCTCTTTTTAGCATCTCCCACTTGCACTTTTTTCTTGTTCCAGGTGCCTGTCTCTGCATGTAAACACACAACACCCATATCTTCCCCTTTTGGAGAAGAATACTTCCACATTTGTTGACCTTAAATATAATTCTGTCCTTAACTAGAACATAGTTAGGATGAAAATGGATACAAAAATTAGGATAGCTCTGTACTTCAGTGAGAGGTCTGACTGCAACCCTTGCAGGCATGCATGCTCTAGGGTTAAGCTAGCTTGCTCCAACAATAGCTGTGATGCTGTGGCAGCATGAATGGCAGCACAGACTACACCAGCCTTCCCTCCCTCCCACCCAGAGTCTGTATTACAACAGCTAGCCCCAGCTGCTTCACATTCTGCCACAACTTCACTGCTATTGTTATTGGAACTAGCAAGATCAAAACGAGCTTGAACATGTGTACACATGCTGCAGTCACACTTCTGAATGCAGTGTAGACATGCTATCAGGCTATGTCTACTCTAGGAACTGGGAATAGGGGGGTTTGAATCCGAGCTTGAGGAGATACACTCATGCTAGTTTTCATCAAGCTGCCATGCTAACAATGGCACAGCTGCAGGGGCACACAATCAGGCAAGTAAATGTCAGTGATCTCAGATGGGCAAAAAGTCAGGGCAGCTAGCCCATCCTGCTGCTGCAGCTATACTCTTTCTTCACATGTGATCTCAAATCAGAGCCAGCACCAGTATGTCTCCTTGTGCTGGGAATCATATCGCCAGCTCCAAGCATAGGCATACCCTTAAGAGTCTCTGATAAGGATTGACAGTCTTTCATACAACTATAGAACTGAAAAAAAAACCCACCCCATATTTGAGGTGGATGTGATGGCATCATATTGTGATACTATATTGCTACATGATAATAGGTCACATCATGCTACATGAAATAATGGCATCATTTTGTCATGGGCCTGCACTGGCAGTGGTACCAAGTGCTGCTCAAATAAAGAAAAGTTAAATGTTATTAAGACTTCTAGGATGGCTGAATCCAACTCTGAAGAAAATTACTTGAAAATAGTTTCAGCTTCGTTGCTCAGAGCATACATTAAATGCACTATCTGTGCTGAGCTTTTGCTGCAGTTTTACATTTAGTGAAATGCTGCTTTCAATCAGGCTAATGAAAGTGGAAATCCTACAGAGGATGAAATTTCAGCATTTTCTTTGTTCAGTGGTTCTAATTTTCCATCCAGACCTCCTCAGGTTGTGATCTCATCATATCTCATAAGCTAAGAAGATTTGAGGGTCTATTAAGTCCTTGGATAGGAGACCTTTTAAGAAATGTATATATTGCAGGAGGTATTGATAGTGATTGTACACTTTTCTTAGGTCCAGTACAGCAACAATTCCTGATAACAAAGTAAGAAGATACTTAGTCAGTGAAGGTGCCCTCTTTTGAATGGGATGTAAAAATCAAGAACCTAACTATCTGCGGTGATTGTTCAAAAGCTTATGATACTTTCCACAAGAGGCAGAGTTGTTAACCTCAATTATTATTATCTGTATTGTAGTAGAATCCATTAACATCTCTCAAGGAGCAAGGCCCCATTATACTAAGACTCAGTGAAATTACATAAGCTGCTCTGAACTGCTCAGTCCTCAGTGTTCCTTTTGTCTGGCTAAAATTCACCCTGTAATTACCCAAGTGCAATGCAAATTGGAGTTTCAGATGGGTAAAGTGCTCTTCACTTTTCATCCTGAACTACTGTTTAGACCAGTGGTTTGTGTTGCTTTTAAATCCCCTGAATTATTTCAGGATTGTATTTTAATCATGGGACTACCCCTGGAAGTTGACGGCTCCAATCACAGAGCTGTGTTCTTGATCTAGTGAACAGGCTAAGACAGGAGGTTTAGTAATTAGACGTTTTGCCTTTGTCATGAATTAATCAGTGTGATGCACCCACCTTGTCAGGCCTGAGGACATGTTTTGATGGTACATTCTGTAACCCTTCTGCCAGGTGGAGCCAGCAGTTACCATGGTTGCATTCAATCTCTAGGACAGGTGTGGGGAACCTAAGGCCCAGGAGCTGGATGCAGGACCCAGATTGTCTGAATTCAGCCCCCAGGGCTCCCTCCCCAGTATTGGGGAGCCTGTGCTGGCACTTCAGCTCCCACTGTACCCCCATGGGTCTGGAGCACACAAAATCTACTAGCCTAGGCCCCGTAAGCTCTGGTGTGTGAGGGGAACGTGAGGAATGTCTTTCTCCTTCTCAGTTGAGGCCATGTCAGTGAGGGTTTGGTTGGGTTTTTTTGCTTCTCACTTTTGTGAGGCCCCTGGCTGATTTTTCTGTGGGTCAGCAGCCCCCCAACCCAAAAAAGGTTCCCTACCCCTGATCAAGGGGATATTTCCTAGGCAGAACACAGACAACAGGCTTGAGCCTCTATCCAGTAAAATTACACACTACCCAATAGTTCCCCACTTACAAGCACAGAGTCTGAGTTTACAAAAGACTTTTAATAAAAGGAGGTAAGTAACTCGGAATTAATTTGCGAAAACACTGCAAACAGGTTTCACAAACATAAACCAGGAGTAAAAAGCCCACCCCAAGTTGATTAGATAGGTTCCCCTCAGGTTCTTAAGTCCAGTAATCTAAAAGTACCTTTCACCTGCCCAAACCTTCTCTGCACCCCACTCACAGTTGCTGTCATTGGTCATTACAAATGAAGAGTTTGGAGATGTGTCTGCAGAATTCACTTTCCACCCTGCTTGTGAGATAAAGAGGCATCTTACTCTGCCGGCTGCTCACCAGTGGCCTGTTCATTGCTGTCATCACACCACTCCTCCACTACCTTACTCACTGTCAGTCACTATCCACTGCCATCCACTTCTCTCCCGTGACCTGTGCACATCAATCTCTTAGTAATTTTCTGCTTTTTCGCAGAAACACTGCCCCATCTCAAGTGATTTCAGCTGTTAGTGATTTTAGCTCTTTGCAGGCAGGGCAGAAACACAGTTAGTTCTATCACAACTGGTTTCAAGTCTGATCTAGCTACAGTTAATATACCAAAAGAGGCACCTAATGAAACCTATTTAGTTCTGTTTTTTGAACAGTGGGGAAGAATAGGTCAAACCAGTCTAGGGAGTACTCCTGGGGAGGGAGTACTCCTGACCAGCATATTTATTCCCATCCTTCTTACTTTCACAAGGCTCTGACATTCAAGCCCCTGCCTTAACAAAGTTCTTTCAACTAAAGTGCTCCCCCTTATTTAGGATGGGTTAAGCACAGTCCTGCTTCTCTGTATTTCCACAATCATTGCAACATTGGTAACTATATTTCACTACCTCTGCATTCAGCACTAACATGATTTGTGATCCAACACCAACCAACTTGACTACAATGAGCTAAACACTGCCCCATTTGCTGAATATTTAGCAAATACTGCAGGAGCAAATTGCATTTACACAAACACATCCAAGTCTCTCCCCCTCCCAGCTAGCTGTCAGGGAAGCATTCATTCAGACCCTGTTTACCATTGTTTAAGCTTAATTAAGACAGAGTGCTTCCAGAGGGTCTAGAGACCAATGCTTTTGACAATCCATCCAATGATCAGCCAGTATCTAATTTTCCATTTATGGTTAAAGTTGTAGAGTAAGTTGTACTGACAAAATCTCAAAACTTCTAGACTTTGGTCAATATGGATACAGATCTAGGTACAACAAAGAAACAGTAACAATGGTATGGACTGATGGTTTCCCAATGGATAGTTACAGTTTGGGAACCCATGCTCATATTGCTGTATCAATCAGCCAACTTCTTAGGCACTTGATCATGTGGTGTTTTTGAATCTCCTCAGGACAGTAGCAGGCATTTGTAAGACTGTTTTGGAGTGGCTCCATTCCTTCCTTTATTAATGTTCCCAGAAGGTCTTTTTGAGCAATTGCTCATCAGCCTAATAGCACTCACACAGAGTTCCACCAGATTGTATCTTGTTCACATGTAGATAAGGGCTTTGAAAGAATTAGTAAGCAAGTAAGTCTAGGTTCTGATGTTTAGCATGCTGCTCACTCCTATCTCTTTGGGTATGTCTACATTGCATTCCTCTTTAGGAATGCAAATGCAGATGAATGAAATTGCAAATGAAGCATGGATTTCAATTTCCCGCGCTTCATTTGCATAATCGCGTCCAGGCGCTGTTTCGAAATGCCCTATTTCGAAAAAAGAAACGCAGTCTAGACGCAGTTATTTCAAAAGAAAACCCTTCTTTCGAAATAAACCTTTAACCTCATTTTATAAGGAGTAAGGGTTATTTCGAAAGAAGGGTTTTCTTTCAAAATAACCACGTCTAGACTGCGTTTCTTTTTCCAAAATAGGGCATTTCGAAACAGCGCCCGGATGCAATTATGCAAATGAAGCGCGGGAAATTCAAATCCGCACTTCATTTGCAGTTTCGTTCATCTGCATTTGCATTCCTCTCTTGAAGGAGGAATGCAATGTAGACATACCCCAAATCTTTCTTTTGTCCAGCTGAGCTCAAAACCAAAAGAAGAATTAGAGCGCTCAAAGCTTAGCTCAGGGGTCAGCAACCTATAGCACATGTGCTACAAGTGGCACACCAGCCAATTTTCACTGGCACACGAGCCTCCCCACTGAATCCACATGCCGACCATACGGGACTGTCCCAATTTTAATTGCCATTGCTCCTCGTGTGACACAGCAGCCTCCTCCTCCCTCCCAATGGAGCTTTGTGGGTTAGCACCCGGGCTGGCATGTGGCACTCTGCCACACACTGCCCCACCACCGTGAGCTGCATGGCCCCCTCTCTCTCCTGCAGGACTACATCGGGGGCATGGGGGCTCTGGTCTGGCCACACCACCTCCTCCTTCTCCTCCAGGCCACTTGTTGATAAAGCGGCTGCCACTGCTGGGAGGGCCAAGGTAAAACCCAGCAGAGCCACTCCTAGACCTCCGCGCCTTGGAGCTGTCGCTTCAGCTCCAGCAGGGGCTGCGCAGAACCTGGCTGGAGCACAACAGGGCAGAGTGCATTCGGGCTCAGCAGATGCGCTCCATGCGCTGCCACTCTCTCTCCCCCTGTCCCTTCGCACTCTGCTATGGGAGCGGCAGCGAGCCTGGTCTGGTGAGGAAGGTTAGGGTTTCTTCATCACCCCCCACTGTACCAGGATCCCTGCTGCATGGAGAGCTGAGCTCCCTCCCCCTTCCCACTCCACTGGGTAAATGGCAGCACGCTGTCTGGAGGCTTTCCCCACTGCAAGGGGGCGCAAAGCAAGGCAAGCATCCCCCCTCATGCTGAGACCCACACACCTCAATCCCCCTTACTCACTCCCCTTCCCCTGCGAAGACCCCACACCCTCCCTTGCTCCTGCACCCTCTCTCCTGGCCAAACACTGTGTCATGATTATGAGGGTTAGCCAGCAGCCTGGGGATTAAGGGGTTAACTACACCTAGCCAGGTGGAGTGACCAATAGGAATGTAGGTGGGACTTTTCAAACTGGGACAAAGGAATTTGAGTTTTTTTCCTTTCTCCTTTTGTCTCTCCGAGAGAGTTCTCTGCAGCTACAGAGAGGGACAAGCATGTCTCTCTCTCTCTCCAAGACACCATTCTTCATTTTCTGTAAGTAGGGTAAAGTTTAGGTAGTTTCGTTAGGCTTTATTGTTTTAAGGGTTGGGTATGGGATCTGAGATCTGGCACTGTTTAAAAGATGTTTTGGCTTTTCTTTGTAACTTAGGGTATGTCTAGACTACCGCGTTTTGTCGACGGAAGTTTTATCGACAGATACTGTCGACAAAACTTCTGTCGACAAAACTTCCGTCGACAAAGAGCGTCCAGACACATTGAGTTCTGTCGACAAAGCAAGCTGCTTTGTCGACAGAACTCCGTAGTCTGGACGCAATGTTACAGGCAATAACACCTTCTGTCGACAGAAGGTGTTATGCCTCGTAAAATGAGGTATACCAGCGTCGACAAAACTGCTGAGTTCTGTCGACGTTATGTTGACAGAACTCAGCGGTAGTGTAGACGCTGGTATAGTTTTGTCGACAAAAGTCCACTTTTGTCGACAAAACTAGGTAGTCTAGACACACCCTTAGTTCTAGGCCCATGGAGTTTCTCCATGAGTATATTTTGTTACCTCCCTATCTAGTCATTATGTTTGCAACAGGAATATTTTTGTAATAATAAAAGTTCTTTCTTTTCTTTTATTAACCTGGCAGTGGTTAATAGTGTGTCCTGATTTTTATTTTAGGGGTGAGATTTCCCAAATGATCTTTCCCCTGGTTTCTTTAGCAACATTTGGGTGGTGGCAGTGGAAGTTTTATTCCCAAGATCTAGGTTTTTAAGATCTTGGGGGGAAGTTTTATACCAAAGCCTGGTAGATAAGGCTTTGGGGTACACTTGCTGGCCCCCACTTCTGCATTTATCATGCCAGAGTGGGGAAGGAGCCATGACACACTGCACCCTCCCTTGCTCCTGGTCCCTCTCCATAGCCAGACACCCTACACCCAGCCTGTTTCTGCACCCTACCTCCCATTCAGTCCTTGCAACCTCTCCCCATTCTGCACCCCACCTCCCACCCAGATCCTGCACCCCATCCCTATCCCACTCACTGGCAGCCCTGTCTCGCACACTGAATCCCTCATTTTTGTCCCTACCCCAGAGCCTAAGGGGGACCATAAAATTCAGTAATTCCAGCACCTCAGAAAAATAAATCTAGCCTCTGGGAATCCCTGAACCTAAGTCCTCAGTCCTCCCTGTCCCTTTCCCTCACCCGGTGGGGCTGGAGCACCAGAGGAGTGAGGTGTCTCAGTTGGGGGACACATCAGTGAAAGTTGGAGGGCTTTGAGTTTTTTTTGCTTCTCCCTTGTGTGGTCCCCAACTGATTTTTCTGTGAGTCAGTGACCCCCAACCCAAAGAAGGTTCCTCATCCCTGCCAGAAAGAAAACATTGAAACCTTTTGTTTTGGATATAAATTAATATTTTACTTTATTGAAAATGAAGTTTGATAAACTAACATGAGAAAGTTAAAATGCTTAATCTGTTTAATCATTTAAATTAAACCAGTCTCCCTAGCTGCAGCTGGTTCAGAAAATATGGTCACTGTACCCAGCCTGCACCCCCACGGCACACAGATCTATAAATAGAAGTGAATAAATTAAATCTTGGCACGCCACTTCTAAAAGGTTGCCAGCCCCTGGCTTAGCTCACATTTTGCCACTTCAATTCAAGTTGTAGGCCCCGTAGTGGTAGTAGAAAGTCACTTTATAATGAAGTCCAATAGCACCTCTAATATCTACTCTGCCCAGGCATAGAACTAGTCTGTTGGGAAATATGCTGATTCTTTACCTCTCCCAAGCAGCCTCTTTTGTCAGGCGTGTGTGAGCCCTAATCTGGAATTTAAACCCTCTCCCCATAGAAAAAAACATCTGAAATCCCCATCCTTTCCAATTATATCATGCTATTTTAGGGGATACAAATTTGAAAGGTCACCTTTCAACAAAGGTATGAAGGCAGAAAGCTAGAGATTACTTGCAGAATGGTTTAAAAACGTTCTAGCCTTGTTAGATGGAGGTCTGATAATATTTAGTATTGCCTAATTGATGAGGAAGGGGGAGGAGAGGAGCCTACTAATGATACCAATAGAAATAACCTGTTTGTGAAACTTTAATAGTCAAGAACTAGATCTTCACAGCTGCAATGTAGATTAGGAGTTGGATGTTTTCCAAATTAGGCTATGTCTAGACTGCAGGCTTCTTTTAGAAGAAGCTTTTCCAGAAGAGATCTTCTGAAAAAACTTCTTCTGAAAGAGAGCGTCTACACAGCTAAAGCGCATCGAAAAAGTGATCTGCTTTTTTGAAAGATAGCATCCACACTGAATGGACACTATTTGACATTTAAACTGTGATTACTATGAATGAAGTGGCCACCAGGGCACCTGTGCTTTTTCCTATTTCCTCTTCTTTTGAAAGAACTCCCTTTTCCCCATCCACACACGCTTTTTTCCAAAAGAGTTCTTTCAGAAAAAGGCGTCTTCCTCATAGAAAGAGGTTTACTAATGTCAGAAAAACCCCTCTGTTCTTTCAATTTTTTTAAAAAAGAATATGATTGCAGTGTGGACGTAAGTGAAGCTTTTCCAGAAAAACGGTAGTTTATCCAGAAAAACTCTGCAGAGTAAACATACCCTTAGAAGGTTGTATGTACAGTATCTGAATGAATGATTCCATCCTTCACAGAGAGGTGTCAAGGATTTTCCAGAGCTAAAACACACCTGTGGGGCTAAGATTTTAAATGCAACATGCTGTGTAAAGAAGATGAACAGAAAATTAACAGTGAAATATTTTTTAAGAAATAATTGAAATGGGCTTTTTACCCACAAAGGCAAGTACAGGCAGTCCCCGACTTACGCGGATCCGACTTATGTCGAATCCGCAGTTACGAACGCGGGTTTTCTCGCCCCGGAGGACACGGCTTTGCAAAGCTGCAGGGGAAGCCGGCAGCGGGACAGCCCAGGCGCGCCTGGGCTGTCCCGCTGCAAGCGTGCTCCAAGGCTTTGCTCCCCATCTCCCTGCAGACCAGGGAGACGGGGAGCAAAGCCTTGGAGCACGCCCGCAGGGGGACAGCTCAAGCGCGCCCGGGCTGTCCCGCTGCGGGTGTGCTCCAAGGCTTTGCTCCCCGTCTCCCTGGTCTGACCAGCAGACCAGGGAGATGGGGAGCAAAGCCTTGAAGCACGCCAGCAGTGGGACAGCGCGGCGCGCCTGGACTCTCCCGCTGCCCGCGTGCTCTGCGGCTTTGCTCCGTGTCTCCCAGGTCAGCAGACCAGGGAGACGGAGCAAAGCCGTGGAGGACTTGGGCGTCCCCACCCCCGTCTCCCTGGTCTGCTGGGGGAGAGGGGTGCAGCTAGTGCCCCCCCCAGCAGACCAGGCTTTTCTTGCCTACCCCTGGGGTAGAGCAGCTGGGGGCTGCCGGGTTGGTCCCGCAGCGCTGCTCCAGACCAACCCGGCAGCACCCCAGCTGCTCTGCCCCAGGAGTCCTTATTCAGCCGCTGCTGGTCAGTTTCAGCAGCGGCTGAATCAGGACGCCTGAGGCAGAGCAGCTGGGGTGTTGCTGGGTTGCTCCAGTAGCGCCGAGGAGCCGCGCTACTGGAGCAACCCAGCAGCACCCCAGCTGCTCTGCCCCAGGCGTCCCCAAGTCAGCCGCTGCTGAAACTGACCAGCAGCTGACTACAGGAAGCCTGAGGCAGAGTTGCTCTGCCCCAGGCTTCCTGGAATCAGCCACTGATCAGTTTCAGCAGCAGCTGACTTGGGGACGCCTGGGTTTCTTAAGTTGAATCTGTATGTAAATCAGAACTGGCGTCCAGATTCAGCCGCGGTTGAAACTGTTCAGTTTCAGCAGCGGCTGACGCCAGTTCCGACTTACATACAGATTCAACTTAAGAACAAACCTACAGTCCCTATCTTGTACGTAACCCGGGGACTGCCTGTAGTCATGATCACAATGGCTACAGATTTGCACTCTGAAAACCAGGAATTGGAAACAGACAACTAAGACAGGCTTCTTTCCCACTTCTTGACTGAAAGGAGTTAATTCTGTAATTGTTGATCAACTAATTTTATACCTTAGATTTTAGGGAGTCCTGACCACTTTAGGAGATGTTAAATCCAAAATTCTGATCTACAGTTTGGCAATTATGGAGGGCAATTTTAACCAACCCTATTGTTGGCAAGGTGCTTGGAAACCCTCAGAGGGTTGAGGTCATTAGCGATCTTTTAGCTTTAGAAAAGGCACAAGATCCCCTTGTCCATTTCTTGATGTTGAAGAAAGTATGGATATATATTGCAGCAGACATTTGAGTTAGATTATGCTTCTAAATAGCTGAGGAGTTATGGCAAATTCAGCTAATATACTATTGCTGTTCTTTAGGAATTTTTGAATTGTAGGATTCTCACCATTACAATCTAGATGTAGGTAAGCATGATTTGCATTGTTTGTATGAAGTTACTCTCTGAACAAATGTTAGCATAAATCACTGTTACATATACCCAGGTTAGGTGTACTAAGGATACTACATCGCTATTCACGGATACTAGCCTTTTCTTCCTTTTTCCTTTATTAGGTGTACACATAATAATATGCTAATCTGATACTAGTCTACACTGCAGAGCTATTTTGGGATACTGGAAGTATCCCAAAATAGCTATTCCACGTCTTTAAAGCAGCCTGTTATTTCGAAACAGATTTCAAGGTAAGGGTACAGTGTAGACAAATCCATAGAGATTTGAATTTCATGAACTGGCACTTCATAGATTGCCTCAAGTTTTCTTGCTCCACCTCTCCGCCTCCCCATATGTGTACATATAACTGTCTTTTTATCATTCATTTTTAAACCTGGTGCAGTTTATGGTTATAATCACACATAGGGACTTATCTTCCACTCTGCCTGTCAGCTCCATTCTTGTGACTAGATACTGTACTAGTTATCAAGGAAACCAGCACCTTTATTAAGTAGTTATGTAGGTATTGAAATATCACCTCACTCTTGAACGCACATATCTACAAAGATGTTACATCTAAGTTTAAGCCATCCACCCTTCATATCTATTTTTATCATGGGCAGTAGATCTGAGTGAGGCAAGCCCTCTGCCCCACCCCTTCCACTGAGGACCCATCCTCACGGAAGCCAAGCCACCTCCCTGACACACCCCAACATGGGGAGGCGGGGCAGTGCACTGTGCACACACATCCTCCACCGCTAGGGAGAGGGGAGGAGAGCTGGTGGGCACACGTGCCCCAGCCTCTCTGGCCCCAGAGCTGGGGTTGCCAGGTGTCCGGAATTCTACCGGACTGTCCGGTATTTGCGCTTTGTCCAGTAAAAAAAAATCAGAGAATACCAGACATGTGCAATGTCCAGTATTCTCAGATATTTCTGGCTGTGCACCGGACGGAAGCCTGGTGTGGGCGGGGGGGAGCAGCTGGAAGGTGGGGCCATGATCGGCACTAGGAGCCTGTGATTGAGCAGACGCCTGGCGGGGGGAGGGGAAGTGGCTGGGAGTCCGCCCCCACCAGGCTTCTGCGCAGTCACAGGCTCCCAGTGCCGATCGTGGCCCTGCCTTCCAGCCTGAGAGTCCCAGCTGGGAGGCAGGGTTGCAATTGCAGCTTATCCCACGTTCCTTTTTTTGGGGGGTTGCTTGACCAAAAAATACCAGGGTGTCTGGTATTTTTTGGAAGACCATCTGGCAACCCTACCCGGAGCACAGGGAAGGTGGAAGGCCCAAGCCTCCTTGTCCCCAGAGCATAGGCAGGGAGGACACATGGCTCCAGCCTCCCTGGCCCCAGAGCATGGGGGGGGGGAGGGAGGGCGGCATGCATCCCCAATTTCTGGAGCACATGGAGGGAAGACGATGTGGGGTCCAAGCCTCCCTGGTCTTGGAGCACAGGAAAGGCATGCTTTGGGGGCAGAGGGTTGCTGTCCCCAGAACACCTACAACAGGTGTTCTGGGGGGTGGAGTGTGGGTGGGGCTAAGCTGGTGGTTTGGGGAGGCTGTGCTTTTCCCCACCTAAAATACCAGACATGCATGCTTTATTATTATTTTTAGATAATATTTTCTGATGTTTTACAGAAATTACAGAAGTTACAGAAATAAAATACAATAGGTCAGGTCAAAAATTAAGGTGATGAAGATTGACATGTTTTCCCTTACTTAGAGTAAAAGGAAGGGGAATCTTCTATTGGAGGCTAATGATGAAGTCTTATTAGTGCCATTAATCAGGATGTATATGACAGTGTTTATGCTAGCGTAATCATTAAAGGAGAAATAGAACCAGACAGTTGGGGCTGCAATGGAGTTCTACCAGGGATGAATTTGACCGCTTATCTTTTTCTATTAGGGAATTAAAACACCAGCAATATGATTATTCATTCCTGAAATTTCTTCAATTACGTTATCAGCATTTCCATGGAAAGGAATTGTAGCTTGTCCTTGATAGCACAAAACAAACTGACTTAAAAAATAGGGGTTACATGAATAAACAAAATACTGAATTTAAGCCAGCACTGAACTTCTTTGGAAGGGCAAGAGAATAAAATAAGAGTAGTAAAGGAGAAGAAAGCATGCCAGTTGTAAAACTCAGGGGTAAATGGATTTAACTTTGACTTTTCAATTATTTACAGAATCATAACATGCAGGTAGATTTTTAAATGAGGAAAGCAGTTTTTTCAATTATCCTGGGATGTTAGGATTTTCAGCTGTTCAAAGGTCAAGGCATCGAGACTTTGATTTGTTATTGGCTGTCAAACAATATCAATTGTATTTTCAACTGGAAAATTTTATAATTTAAGATGTTTGCCCTGACCTGTAAACACTTACATATGTATTTAATTTTACAGAGTGTCAACATTCACTTTTAACTCAAAAGGCACCACTCAACGTCCTGATTTAAAAATTATATATCACTAAACCACATGCTTAAGGCCATCTGTATTCAACAACCTACTTAAGCAAACTCAGCTAATATACTATTGCTCTACATTAGGAATTCTTGAATTGTAGGATGATCATCCTTCTAGTCTAAGCCCTACCGATTAATTAGATTGCAAGATCTGCAGATTAGGGACTGCCTTTTTGTTATGCATTTGTACATGCCTAGCATTATGAGATCCTGGTCCATTATTGGAGCTCCTATGTGCTACCATAATATAAATAATACTGAAGCAAATGGGACATACTTATGTGCTTTGCTAAATAGGGATGAGATTGCTCACATACTTAAGTGCTTTGCAGAATTGGGGCTAGAGCACATCAGGAAAGCACGTATTTCCAATAGCCCCAACTCACAGAACAAGAATCTGTAATAAGTGGCTCTAATTGTTTTGATGTGAAATGGCTTCAGGCCACCGAGGGGCTGATTTCTCTGCAAGAAGTTTGATTTGCCTATGTTCATTGCTCTGATAATCCTTGGTCATTTATGAATCTCCTGTGGAGAGAAATAAAATGCTGTTAGCTACCCTGGTGGTGAAACCTGTATCATTAATTATTTAATCTTCACCTTGCCACCACACTGTTTAAACCAGGAGTAGGCAATAAGCAGCCCACGGGCCAGACATGGCTCCCCAGGGTTAACCTTCGGTGGGCTGCCACACACTTTATGTACCTGCAGGTGCATGGGTAAATAAAGAATCTGCCGACTTGCCAAAGGCCCTGGTTGCCCACCCCTGCTTTAAACACAGGGTAGCTGTTCAGGCCCCCCCTAAAAGACAATTTTGAGATCTTAGCCCATAAGTTATTCCTTTATCTTGTGAAATTTTGGGTAGAGTGTGGAGACAAAGAAAGGGGATAATACATTTAATGCCTGTTTAAAAAAACAACCAACAAAAGATGAGGGCAGGAGGAAATATACATATTTGATCTATTGTTTGGTGCTTGTTTAATTAAACTGATTTGTTTTTGTTTCAGAGATTAGTAGTAATCATTTTTCTAATGCATATAGTCGTAAGAGGACACTGCAAATCATTATCTCCTATCTTTCCCGCTGAGAGGAGATGGATAATAGCATTTATGGACAAGTAGATGAGCTGAAATATACTCTAGAGCCACTAGTAATGATTGCTCTTGTACCTTTGAGCAGGAACAACAGTTTAATAAAAGCCAGAAGCAGAATAAAATAGGATGTTTAGAGTCCTGCAACTTTTGTATATTCCTTTATATTTGACCTTTCACATAAAAAAGTAGAACATGTACAGCTTGTCTAAATGAGAACTCCTTTAGTGCATGAGAAGTGTAGCCTGCCAACCTACATCTTTTCCTAGCCTATCCCTTTTACATGATTTTTAGTGATGCCAGTAATGCAAGGCCTGCAAGACTTGACTTATCTTGGATGAGTTGGCTTTTGCAGTAGTGTAGTGTGATAAGTACGGGTTAATATTTCTGCAGTAGTGTAGTGTGATAAGTACGGGTTAATATTTCTGCAGTAGTGTAGTGTGATAAGTACGGGTTAATATTTCTGCAGTAGTGTAGTGTGATAAGTACGGGTTAATATTTCTTTTTTGGAATTAAACTGAATAACCTTAATATCTCTTTAGAAATTGTGAAAAATTGTGGCGAAGTCTTCAGTTGGGTCAGTACATAGATAGGGTATGTGACTCAGTGCTTCGTGAGCCCTAAAATAGGTCCAAAACTGCAAGATCCAGCAACCAATGTTTTGAATAAGGAAACAGGCCTTCTTGAACCTAACCGCAGGTTCTTGCTTTTTCCCCACATCCGGGAATGAGTCCAAAGAAGCATCAAATGATCTTATTCATACATATTCAAAAGATGTCCCAATATCACCATTCAATCAAGCATGTATACCCACAAAATCTCAGGGTGCAGAAATCTGCTTATGATTATTAATGGCTGGGTGATAATGATACAAGAAGATTGATAAAAGCCATGGGCATAAGAAAGCTTGGGGCTCAAGCACAAGCTCTCTCTTCTTCCTAATTAAATATCTTGTCTTTTCATGTTCAAGCTTTTACTTTACTTTGCATCTAAGTTGCTCCTCTTATACATTTTCCATACTTCACTTTGCACCAAAGTCCAAAAGGCAGAGGGAGGCTGGTCCTTTCACGCTTGATCTTCTGGGAGAAGGATATGTGAGTATGGTAACTATCTGTATACTTAGATAAGTGCAATTTACATAGCCAGATTTTGTTAATGCTACCTTCAGAGGTGATTGAATCAATCTGCATAAACAGTGCTGGATGCTTTGTTTTGTTTTGTTTGCCATCTTAATGCCTATTACAATAAAAAATGGTTTTAATTTGGTACAGGCAGTCCCCGGGTTACGTACAAGATAGGGACTGTAGGTTTGTTCTTAAGTTGAATCTGTATGTAAGTCGGAACTGGCGTCCAGATTCAGACACTGCTGAAACTGACCGCCAGTTCTGACTTACATACAGAATCAACTTAAGAACCCCAGGCGTCCCCAAGTCAGCTGCTGCTGAAACTGATCAGCAGCTGATTCCAGGAAGCCCGGGGCAGAGCAACTCTGCCTGGGGCTTCCTGTAGTCAGCGCTGGTCAGTTTCAGCAGAAGCTGACTTGGGGACGCCTGGGGCAGAGCAGCTGGGGTGCTGCTGGGTTGCTCCAGTAGCGCCGCTCCTGGGTGCTACTGGACCAACCTAGCAGCACCCCATCTGCTCTGCCCCAGGAGTCCTGATTCAGCCGCTGCTGAAACTGACCAGCAGCGGCTGAATCAGGACCTGGGGCAGAGCAGCTGGGGTGCTGCCGGGTTGGTCCAGCAGACCACAGGCTCCCAGACTGAAGCCGCAGCCGCGGGGGGGGGGCTTTGCCAGAGCAAAGCCTCAGAGGCGCGGGGAACCGCCGCTGCTGCCGCTTCAATCTGGGTGCCTGTGGTCTGCTGGGGACCGTCCCCAGCAGACCACAGGCTCCCGGACTGAAGCCGCAGCCGCGGGGGGGTCCCGCGCCTCTGAGGCTTTGCCAGAGCGAAGCCTCAGAGGCGCGGGGAACCGCCGTTGCTGCCGCTTCAGTCCGGGAGCCTGTGGTCTGCTGGGGACGGTCCCCAGCAGACCACAGGCACCCAGATTGAAGCGGCAGCAGCGGCGGTTCCCCGCGCCTCTGAGGCTTTGCTCTGGCAAAGCCTCAGAGCGCGGGAACCCGCCCGGTGCCCCTGGTCTGCTGGAGACGGTTTCCAGCAGACCAGGGGCACCGGAGCAGCTTACGAACGGGGCTTTCTCACCCCAACTTCCGGGGCGAGAAAGCCCCGTTCGTAAGTGCGGATCCGACGTAAGTCGGATCCGCGTAAGTCGGGGACTGCCTGTACTATCCTCAGTGAGCATGGCTGCTGTTGTGGACCCCCAGATGCATCTCCAAACATACAGCTTCATAATTCTCAACTTTTGAGACCTGGAGGAAGGAGGATGAAATCTAGAACCTTCTAGTCAGATTGGTGAGCCTTACCCACATAAATTCTATTGTACTTCACTCCCAGGCAACATAAGCACTTCCAGGGTATCCATCCAATGGAAGGAGAACTGTTTAGGATAATTGTGACAGGATCCAAGGAATACAACCTGGGACTGCAGGACTGGTGCTCCCGCTCAGTTCTCACAAAGCTGTGGCACTGATAAGCAGCAATATGCCTCAAGATACTGCAGTTCCTCAGCCATCAACATGTAGAGCCCCATACCCAGCTAAATTGCATGAACACTCCCTGGGCCACTCATGAATCTCTGAGAGAGAGGAACTAGAAAGTCACCTCAGCTCCCAGTCTTTCACCCCCCAAAACACCATTTTACATTGCTCAAGATTTCCTTGGACAGTGCTAGCTCATTAATAAGATTGCCACTTCAAGATGGACATGCACCAGCCTTTGTAATGTGAGCTGAGCTCCCACAAGCACTTCAATCAAAACACACTGTTTTAAGTAAATCACAAAACTGATTTACTACAGAAAGAAGAATTGTATGTGACTATAAGTAGCAGGCATAAGGATAAAAGTTGCTTACCTAAGAAATAAAAAGAAACAGACTAACTTTGACATTTTACAAACTAAGCAAGATTTGAATCAGTCCTTCACCCTAAGATGTTACTAGAACCTCAGTTATTCAATACTAAGACTATACTCACTCCTTCCTACCCTGGGACCAAACTCCTAATTCAAAAATTTCCAGACAATCTTCCAGGTGTTCAGACAGTGGAGGAGACAAGCCAAATGATGACATTACTGTCCCCCTTTTATATATTTTTCCAGCTGTTAGAACAGGGGTGGGCAATAATTTTTTATGGGGGGGCCACTACCAAGATTCTGGTAAGTGGTCGAGGTCCGCACTCTTCCATGATATTAATGTAGGTGGTGTGGAATCTGGGATGGAGGCTGGGTGCAGAAGAGAGCTTAGGGTAAGGGAATTGGGTGCAGGAGAGAGTGTGTGGTCTGGGAGGGAGTTTGGGTGAAGGAGGCGGTTGTCACCTGGAGACTGGGGTGCAGGGGTTTAGGTTGTGACCTATGGCAGAAGGAGGCTGTTACCTGGGGGAGAGGATTGGGGTGCAGGTTCTGGGAAGAGGTATGGGTACAGGAGGGGGGCAGAGGGTTTGGGTTATGTGGGAAAAGGGAGCAGGAGTGGGGGGCAGAGAGTTGGGGGAGAGAGAGGCTGGAGTGCCAGAGGCAGGCTCTGACTGGGAGACCTACCTGGGTGACTCTCTGCCAACAGCCCAGCAGGGTTCTCAAGCAGTTTCCCTGCCTGCTCCACCCACCACACAGGCTGCAGGGGCCATGTGAGTTAGTGACTTAGAGTTTGGGAGGCCAGGGTGCTTCACACCTTGACCAATGGGATTGTGCAGGGGGTGGGAGCAGCCCATGAAGCACCACTCCCCCCTCCTCAGGCTCATAGCTGAGAAAGAGAAACAGCGGCGGCACCCAGTGTGTGTATGGGGGGAGGAGTCTGCCTGAGGCTCCCTGCTGCATCTGTGGGCCAGATCAAGTGGCTTGGTGGGCTGGATCCGGCCCCTGGGACATATTTTGCCCAGCCCTGTATTAAAAGATCCTTGTTGTGATGTGGGGTCAGACAGTCCCCATTGCAGATGTACTCTCTGAGGAGCCTCTCAGCTTTTTCTGATGGGCCATTCATGTCACCCCTGCGCTCACCTCCAGGTCCCCGATGCGCCTCCTTCTGGACATTTTTTCAAAGCGGCAGCTGAGCAGTAACAGCAGCCCCACCCCCTTTGCCTAGAGTGAGCCCTGGCGGCAACCCGCCCACCCATTGGTCAGCCACGGGGCCCCGAGACAATTGCAGGATTGAAGAGGGGCCTCCATATGCTTCCAGCAATGTCAGGGAAGCAGCTTCTCCCCCCACTGCCAAGCTCTGTGCAGCCCCGGGGAGAGGTGTTGGTCTCTCATCTCTTCCCTCCCACAGTACCTTAAAACCTTCTCCTGGTGGAAAGGTTATCCCATGGAAAGTTTGGTTGCGGTAGGTCTTATAGTGTCCAAGTTATTAGAGCACAAACATAAAAACATTCTCCTTTATACATTAGATTTTTTTTGTTTTGTTTTAATCTCTAAAGTGCTACAGGACTACTAGTTTTTACAGCAGTACAAAGATATGTAGGAGTAGGACTAAGATGATGTAATTAAAGATGTCAACTTTTAAAAAATATCAGGTTGTGTTTAGCTATTGTTGCTACAAGTAGAACTTAAAATGGCCGTAGCATAAAGAGATGGGAGGGAGGGAAATAATCTCCATTCTCCTCCCCCCTTATATATATGTATTTACTTAGGGCACTTACTTTTTTGTTTCCAAATGTCATTTTCACAGTCTTCCCCAGGATAGTCAGTTTCCCCTGTTCCCAGAGCTGGTGCTAGTCAGAAGCAGACTGAGCAATTGTTTAAGGCCCCAATCAGCTCGAGGGGGTGCCCTATTCACTTTCTATTAAAAGAACTTGCTTTTTCTAGTATTTGATGGTGGGAAGAGGGCAAAAGTATTCGTGCTTAGGGCTTCCAGTGGACTAGCACTGATACTGACTGTTCCTTGTGTGGATCTTTAATAGGGGAGAGCAAAACATTTTTTTTTAATATAGGGAATAAGACTGTAAAACCACAAAAATTGGCAAGGGGACTTTGACAGATGTAGCACTTGCAAAGACATTTAACTCATTTTTTAAAAACAGCCTAGGTTTCAGGTTGGTGATGTCTTTTTTACTTTTTTATAAATGTATGCTAAATATTAGGGAAAATATCATGAAGATAATTTTTACTGCACTGTCCAATAGTTTCGAGGGAAGTGGTCAAATTCTCATTACTTGAGATGTTTAAAACTACATTAGCTAAAGGACTATAAAATATACCATAGGGAATTATTCTACAGCGGCGGGGAGATGGACTACATGACTTCATAGGTCTTTTCTATCTCCAAGTTCTATGAGTCATGAAGTACACAATCGAGACCAATGACTTGTTTATAAGCATTCCTTGATAGCAGCGGCTTTGGAAAACTCTTTGCTTCATTATACCAGGTGATAAGAATGAATAATCTGACAAGTCAACTAATGGTTCTAAAACTGCAACAAAATAAAATCAATTATTCAGATTTAAATACCATTTCACAAACCGTTTCATACATATACTTTTAATCGGTATGCTTTATGACATTTACATTTGGACTCTAGTCCAACACCTTTTTTTATTATATATTATATATATATATATATACACACACACACACACACACACACACACACACACACACACACACACACACAATTTAAATTTAGGACCAAAACGTGGCTGTAAAGTTACCAGCCTGGTTGAGGATGAATAGGTACACTGTCCCAATGATAACTCCAAGAAACATTGTGCTCAAGACAGGACACAATGTCTCCAAGAATGCAAGTGTATTGTGGCCATTATGACATCTTTTGAAAGGGTACAATATGTACTCCCAATCACCACAGTACTGCACAGCTTTGTGGGTAGCCAGAAACTCAATCTTTCCCCATGAATCCATCTTAGGTAACCAGGCACCACCAACCGACCTGGGAAATCCTTGTGCTCACAATGTAGATTCTTCCTACTGTAAGTGACACAACTCCTATGGACTGAAATGGGAATTAATTCTATTTTGCAGAGAGAAAAAAGCCCCCCATAGCACAGGGACTAGCATTGTGCCCAATGTCTGTACTGGGAGGCAAGGGGAGTCCAGGAGGCTCCTTACACTCTTGCCCTACTTGCACATCTGTACAGGAAGGTGCACAATCTGCCTTTTGGAGTGAAAGAACTACAAAGGACCTTTTAAAAGCTTAACACTATACAAATGCTAAATAAAATAAGAATGTCTATTTGGCAAGGCAACATTATCTAATGGAACTACAAGAAGTTTCTCTGTTTCAGGAAATGCCCTTTACACACTTTTGAGTACATGAATAGCTGCAGAGTAGAACTTTCTTAAAAGACCTATCAGGTAATACTAAGCATGATATGAACAGATAATATCATTGTATATTCAGTTAGACATATGAATAATCAATATTTAGACACATTTTCCTTTGTGCTCATAAAATTCATTATGGTCCTGACCCATCAGAACATTTCAACATGAGCTTAACTTTAAGCACTGTAGTGGGATTACTCACATGTTTAAGTGCTATGTGGTATGATATATCAGAACGTTGGTGCATTACAACAACTACAAACACAACTATCAAGGAAAGCATGCCAAAGTAGATCTTAGACAAGTGAGTCCCCTAAAACATGTCTAACTCCCAAACAAACTCCCAACACTCAGATTCAGTATGGACACCCTGTTTTCATCCACTACCAGAAGCTGATCCTACGTTCAATTTTTGTACTATAGTCAGGCCAAAACTCAAATTGGGTCCAGTGACATAGGTCTGGGGTGAAACTTCACTTTACAACCAGCATTTTGCTAATATATCTGAAAAATGGGAAATCTGAAACAGTACAACTACAGTATTAGAAAGATTGTCTATGACAAAAGACAGTTTCTTGAGCAAACATTTAACCATTTCTTCTTTTTTAGAAAAAAAAAAAAAAGCTGGCTGTAACTGGGTCCTTGATGGTTCCTACTTCAGGAAGCTGACTGTGCCCAGTTAAAAACTCTGGTAGCAACACTAGCCCTACTTTTGTACTATTGCCTCCTTAAGTCTCTCCTGTTGGGGGATCAAAATGGAAGTCACAAACATCCCATGACTTCATAGATACTCTCTCCCTGAGGTCTCAGAAAAAGGGGGTAGGATGGGGCAACTCTGCAGTGCTAGCAGCAATCCAATCCCAAGACAATGGGTTTGGGGAAATAGCTGTGGCTGAGTCTCTGTGACAGGCTCAGCTTTTGTCTGTCTTATCCTGGGAGTCCACTGTATGCTCCTCAGAATTGGAGAGGTCTCCTACTTAGGAGTTCATTCTAGAGCAGTGGTTCCCAACCTTTTCAAGCATATGGACCACTTTTCAATCTATTAAAATTTCAGACTCCTCACTGGGCCCACGCTGCTTCCTCAGCTCCTGCCCCCTCCTTCTCCTGCCCATCCAAAGAGGATACGGCTCAAAGGCAGAATTTCAGGACGGCGGAGGGTGAGCAGCTGGGTGCTCCGGGACACGGCTTGCTTTTCAACCCATTCCCCAGATGCTAAAGGAGTGAGGGGAAAGTGCTTGCATTCCATGAAAGCCTCTCACACATGAGAGGCATGCATGGAATACAAGCACTTTCCCCTCACTCCCTTAATGTCCAGGAACAAGAGGAAAAGCAAGCCGTGTCCCAGAGCGCATGGCTGCTGCTCCCCCTACTGTCCCAAAATGCCACCCTTGAAGGCAGCTCTTGCCCCGGCACTCCACCCTGGGCCAGGCACGGAGCCCTAGGGGAGAAAAAGAAAATTAAAAGTAAGGATTGGGCCTGTCCTTACCTTTAAACTATCTGCGGACCCTCTGCAATACTGTCACGGACCATCAGGGATCTATGACCACAGGTCGGAAACCACAACTCTAGAGCTCCAGGAGACACTCTTTACAGTCTGGTGACTAGGACATTCCGGCTGTGTCTACACTGGGCCACTTATTCCAGAAAATCAGCCGCTTTTCCGGAATAAGCTGCGAGCTGTCTACACTGGCCTTTGCATTTCCGGAAAAGCAACGACACTCTACTGTACAAAATCAGCCGCTATTCCAGAAAAACTATTCTGCTCCCACTCGGGCATAAGTCCTTATTCCAGAACACTGTTCTGGAAAAGGTCCAGTGTAGACAGCCCAGTAGTCTTTTCCGGAAAAAAGCCCCAATTGCGAAAATGGCGATCGGGGCTCTTTTCCGGAAAAGCGCGTCTACATTGGCCACAGACGCTTTTCCGGAAAAAGGGCTTTTCCAGAAAAGCAGCCTGCCAATGTAGACGCTCCTTTTCCGGAAAAACTGAAAACAGAATAGTATTCCATTTTAAGCAGTTCCAGAAATTCATGCCAGTGTAGACACAGCCTCCTAGTCTTTCTTCCCTTTTAGAGCCCTCTTTTCTATTATGCCGAACCCACGAGGATTTCTGGGTAGAGCAGAGGGAGGATGGGGCCTTCTGGCGGAACATAGGTATGATCACAGCCTGGGTCCAGAGAGGCTTAGCCTGCCCTGGCCTTTGACTACTACTGCCCATGAACTATATGCTCAGAAACAGCAGAAGAACTTGGTCCCCCAGACTGAATTCTTATAACTGGGCTGGACAGTTATACATCACTGACATTGTTGGGCTTCCTGTAGGTTCTTGAGAGTGATAGCTCTGAACTTTTTAAACTGCTTGCACAGCTGAAGGCCATATTAGACTAAGTTTTCTCTTTGAGGTCCCTAGCTTCTCCAGAACTCCTATAAGAAACCTAGGATGTCCTGGGGCTGTTGACCAATCAAAGGGGGAGAAACCCATGGAGGCTTGGAGAATCTACCAGTTAGTAAAGAGTAATGACAGCTGGCAGCCAGGAGCGGCCTGAGGCTGGCTGCAGCAGCTGGTGCCCTAGGTGGGGCAGTGCTATCGGCACACCTGCCTGCACAGCTGTCAATGGCCGTGACATCATCATTGGGCACCCGGGCCAGCGGCGCCCTAGGCAGCTGCCTAGCTCGCCTAGACTCATGGACCGCCCCTGCTGGCAGCAACCATTGTTCTTAATGTTAGGTGTCTGTGGTGACAATTCTTCATCCCTTTGAGCCTTTTTAATGTTACATTAAGCTACCTTGCAGATTATAGGTGGATTTTTTTATCTGTTCTATCTTCAGGTGACAGCTCATCTTGAATCCAAGCAATCTTATGCACAAAAGAATTTAAAAATGCCTCATAGCAAGAAATGCTTAACTCTGTTACTGGATGCAAATAGCCTAGACTGATCAGATGGTTAAGCACTATCAATAGTAATTTATATATTTTATGGTAAAAATCAAAATTGTCTTCAACTCCTCCACAGGCACAGCATAAGATTTTCAAAGATTCTATCCTAAGCAAGATTTTCATTATAGTTTTATTCCTTCCTGCTTCATTTGCTGCAGGTTATCAAGATACCATGAGAATCTACTACACAGGGATGCACCTGAAATAGAGGACATTTAGGAGCCCTTTGGTATTTATGGTCAGGGACAGAAGCTCATTAGAATCTCCAATTAAACCAGTGACGTGTCAGTAAGAAAGCATTCCTCTTCAGAGTCCTTTGAAGCCCAATAAATTCCACTGGCTTTCAAATCGGTCAACAACACAAGCTCTCTGCTCCAAAGGTAAGGTGCACTCCAGCGTCAAGATGAAAGGGGAAAAGATGAGTTCATAACATGGGTATAAATGCCACTACATTTTATCTCACCCAGCCAAAATACCAGCACAGTAGTGTAACCAGAGGGCAAGGGCAGCCCGTCCATTTAGGCAAAGTAGGCGGTCGCCTAGGGCACCAAGTTAAATGGGGCACCAAATAATGGTGCAATATCATTGAGGGGTTTGGAGGTGGGGGCACCGATTGCATGGTTTGCGTAGGGCGCCAGTTGCTGGCAGCTAGTCTAGGGCCGCCCCTGCCAGAGGGACAGTCCCATAATTGGGACCCGGGACGGTTCAATGGACATCATGGTACCTAGAAGATCCCAAGCTGAACCAAGGGATTCAGCATGTCTTTGGACAATGAACCAGTTCAGAACAATCCTTGTCACAAAGAGAGAGAATTCTGTCAGTTAAAAGTGTACGGAGTGTTAGAACTAGGAAATGATTTTTTTCCCAAACATTCATTAGATGGTTAAGTACATATGGGGTGCATATTTTTGTGATACATAAACTGTGCACTAGTTTTGAATATCCAGCACCCCAACCACCATTATTAGGGTCTCATTTCTAACTCAAGAACACTTCTCAAATCTTCAGGGAGAATAGTGAATACTTAAACTGATCAAAGTAGGCAAATACCTCACTTCTATTCTTGAATAAACACACAAAGGCCAGAATGCAGTTCCAGCCAATTTAAATATTTATCAAGTGTAAGATCATAAAGCAGTGGTCCCCAACGCAGTGCCCATGGGCACCATGGCGCCTGCCGGGGCATTTGTTCACGCCCGCCGACAACCTGGGCCAGCCCCGCCCCAGGCACACTGGAGGCGCCAGCCCCAGGCGTGCGACACGCACCGGCGCCTGGTGCGCGGTGCTCGGGCGGCCCCAGCCCCGGGGCACATGCGGGCGCGTGGCGCCAGTGCCGGCCCCAGGCCCACGGCACAAGGTGCTTAGGCGGCCCCGACCACATGCTGGCGTCGGATGCAAGGGCATCCCCACCCCCGGCATGCCCCAGGATGCACGGTCCCGCCTCCGGGCGCGTGAGTGGCCCCCCCCCCCCCCGGGCAACCGGGAGCCTCTAAAGGTTGGGGACCACTGTCATAAAGCATCTACACATTTAGTCTCTTATATAAGCAATAGGTGGTATAATTTACATAGGGTTCATCTCACCAAAGTCCTGCTATCTCTGGTTAACCTATTAAAATGCTGTGGGGTGATTTCCTAATCAGTAATACAAGGTAGTGGGTAGGGATAAGAAGAGAGTGGGTTTCAAAGTGAACTTGGAGTCATAGCATAAGTTTGTGTGATTGCCACACTAAGATCCCACAACCACAGGCACTCAATTTCCAGGCCAATAAGAATCAAGTAAGTTATGTAATTCATTGACTCCTGTTCTGTGAAGGAAGTAAGCTTAGTACATACAACTCTGGGGATTTTTGGTATCTGCTCCTAGGAAGTTGAGGTGGTCTGATTTTTTGTCAAGAGATTAAGTATCACAAAGTTGGCTACAAAAATAAAAGGGTAATTTGAGAATATGGTCGCCAAGGAAATCACATTTTAAACCTCCTGGTAATCTGAAGATCTGCATTTTCCTAAAGCTCTCCTAATGTGTGACAGAGATAGAGAAAATTCCCTGAAATCATAAGTTAATATGATTCTGCACTGCATTTCTCAAATCACTCAGGGTTTGACATTGTCAGAATTTTTAGCAGTCTTTATCATATTCCAGGAGGTAGTTGTATTATGCTGGCAGCAAGTGCTAATAATACTCTATGGGATTCTGCTGATCTACCATAGTGTAACTCTCTCCGCTAAAATAAAGAATTCAGTAAAAGACCTCACAGCTCGCATATTCAGTATTCACAGCTTTCATGATATCTGGATGCGAGGACCATTAGTGAATGCATCTATGGGAGAATTTGCGATAGCAGGACTTCACTCCACACTACAAGAGTTAGACAACTGGAATGATGCTGCTTTCTCCTCAGCTTGACCAAAAGCTCTGAATATGGTTACAACAGTGTTTGAACACAAATTCTCAACATGCCCTGACACAGTCTGAATTAATGGAGAGCAAAAAGGTATAGTCAAATGATGTTAATTAGTCCTTAGACTCAGGTACACATTTCAAAAACAGGAAAACAAAGGCATGCATAATTCAAATATCAGTAATAATAGCCCAGATTTAAAAATGTCTTAAGATTTTCACACAAGCCATATTTGCTGTCTGCCATAAAATCCACAGAGTATGTCTTAGCTTAAAAGGTAAGTCATAGCAAGGAGATGCAAAGGACACAGACTAGCAAATTCGTAATGGCAAAGTTGCTAATGCTTTTATTAGTACCACTGACTAATTGTTTGGAACCTCATACATCAAGACTGTGGAGAATATTCTCAAAAGGAAAGCGATCAATTAGCCTACCGATTCCTGAATTTATTCTTGATATTAGTCAACTGCCTACTCTAGGAAGGGACAGTAGTGCAAGTGTAAGTTTATAGACTATAAGCTTTTAGGGGCAGGAACAGAGCCTGATCAGCCTGTAGAACACTAAGCACACTCTAAATGTTATATAAACAAGAACAGTGTGCTTAAAGCCAAAAGATCAGGTAAAGTAACACACTCTTGCTAGTCAGCAAAAAGATATAATGCAAATGCTCAAGTCCAGGCATCTCAACAGACTAGTAGTTGACTTGGAAATTAAAGTGGAAATAAGTCACTTGATGTAAGTCTCTTTTATAATGACAATTAAATACGGAATTGGAATTTTGTTTCAATCAAGTTAAAATTAGTACTTGTGATTACATTTTGTTCCCTGTGACTCTCATTACCTTTTCTAGATATTGTTCTCAACACAGTTAGAAACCTGTCAAGTACAAGCCTTTTCTGTGAAAAGTTACAAAAGCCTCTTATGACATTGGATCCAATCGCATCAATCTGCTTTAACCTACACAATATAGGACACTTCCTGGGTAGTTCTGAGAACCCAGTTATAATCATAAGCCACACCAGAAAAAGCATAACCTTTTCTGTCTCCTCAAATTGTGGCAGTTTTCTTTTGGGAACGAGGCAATTTGGTGAACTGAACTGAGGTATTAGATGAAGCTTCAAAAACTGTTTAAAAAGTACTGTGAATTAGTGAATTTAACCTGTGGGTTATACATGTTTTTACAACCCGCCCTCCCCACCCCCCGCAGGGTATACATGTCTGCGTCTTATACAAGCTGATTTTTACTCAAATTTAAAGACGACAAGACCAACATGATACCACACGTTGGCTCTCTCTCCGTGCAAGAACCCACTTCACCAGGTTTTCTTCTAGTTTCGGCCACTTGGTTTTCTTTCCTCAGTGTGCTCTTTTCTGAGGATTTAATTTCTCAATCTCTGCTTCTTCTTTTCTCCACTCCCGAACAGACTTTTCGTTGATGGAAAATTTTCTCCCTGCTGCGCTACTGCCATTTTCTTTTGCATATGTCGGAACAAATAATTTAAAATCGGATGTATATGATTTGCGCTTAGGCATCCTTAAAAATACTTTGTTATAAAATGAAGAGGTTTTAAAACAGTGTGGTTCGTAGGGCTTATATACTGGTAATAGGGTAATACTTATTGCTCAGCGGCCTCAGTTGAGGTTCATTACCTGTGGGTTATGTACATCTGCAGGTAATCTAGGATTTTTTTTTAAACATATGAAAGAAAAAAACTGCAGGTAATATATGAGTGTGTATTATACATAGACGTGGGTTATATACGCTAATTTACAGTAGTTAACATTTATTGGCATCAGAGAATTAGCTGGATTAGTCTCCAATTATCACCTGTAATACCATTAACTCACAAACATCCCACTCTCCCTACCTTTAATATCAGCAATTCACAGACACTTACCTTCCTTCCTCCCCCTTCCCACCCCCCCGCATCCTCCTTCTGTTCTGCAATGTGATTTGTCCTTTTCATATTTGTTCATTTTTTTTAAATTGTATCCTTTGGTATATATGGTTGTGACTACTTTCTTCCACTATTTGATCTGAGGAAGTGGGTCTGGCCCACGAAAGCTCATCATCTAATAAACCATCTTGTTAGTCTTTAAAGTGCTACATTGTCCTGCATTTTGCTGGATTAGTCTGTTTCAGCAAAAGCAGCAAAGAGTCCTATGGCACCTTAGGGTGTGTCTACAGTGCACCTGTAGCTCGAAATAAGCTATGCAAATTGCGTCGGTTATTCGAAATTCAGTATGGTCTATACAGTACTTATTTTGAAATAAATTCGCTATTCCAAAATGTCCCTTAACCTCATTCCACAATAAGTTACACAGACATTGGAATAGCGACCCCGTTATATTTCAAAATAACGTGCATACTTAAGAGACGCGGAATAGCTATTTTGGGCTACCTCTGGAATCCCAAAATAGCACTGTAGTGTAGACATAGCTTTAAAGAATAACAAATGTATTAAGGCATAAGCTTCTGTGGCCTTCAGCACTAATACATGCCTATGCCCTAATACATTTGTTATTCTTTAAAGTGCGACAGATATCTCATTGTTTTTATTTATTGTGGGTATGTATCTCAGTCTCTGAAGGTTCAAGTACAGAAATCCTCAAGGAAGAAAGTGACAGATATAGCAGCAAGCTTTAAAATTATGGATTAACTTTCCCACAGCAAGACATTTTATAAGAGATTCAATTTCTCGGAGATAAATAATTTACAACAATAAAAGTTGAGATACCAGCAGGTTTATGTAGAATAGATGTAATTTTTTAGTCCTTTATATAAGATAACGCCTATAAATTGAGGAATCATCAGGCATTACAGAATATTTTAGAGCCACATGCCACCATCACTCCATGAGCAGATTGAGCCAGTACACAGTTCTTAGTAACTTTCATGATGTAACTCAGTCTTTGTGCTAAGAGTCCTTAAAATCAGTTGATGCTGTTGCAGTGTCTACAAAATTCACATCAACAATTTAATGTCATTGCTGAATTCAAGAATGACACTTGAAATCTATTTATGGCAACAGGATGAAATTACACCATCCTCCAAGTACCCAGAAACTCTGGCTTTGTATTACATTGTGGTTCTTTCTAGGTATACTCCACAACAAACATCACAAATTCTTTTGCAATTCTGATGCAGTTAGTTGATTCATTCCGTGTAGCAGTTGCTTGGTAATATATTAGAAAGGAACTTCGAAAATACAAATAAAGATGACACTATATAGTCTGAGTTATTGGTAACAAATATTCTGAACACAATAGGCTAGGTATATTTAGGCTACACCATGCATAAGGACAAAGCTGCATAGAGTTTGGAAAGGTAATGTTTCAAGCATGTGGAATTCTTTGCTGATATTACACTACGTTAACTTCAGAATTTTTCCACATGACTTTGTTAATGCACTAAAGACAACAACAATATTACTATGGTAGTATTTTCTTCAGCTAGACAACTTGCCAAAATTTATCAGCCAAAATAATTCAGAATTGTTGGACTTTGATCAAATATGTCCATATTTTAAAGATGACCTGAAACAAAAATAAATTCATTAACATCAACAATTGTGAGGAATAGACTTATCACTTACATGTAGAGACTGAATGTGCTTCTACCCCCTAACCAACTGAAGGCTTGATCCAAAGCCCATTAAAGTCAATGGAAAGACTCCCACCGACTTCACCACGCTTTGGATCATGCCTTCAATTGCCTCCCCACCCCCTTTTTCAAGAACCCAAAAGATGCCAGGCACTGTTCCTCTGAAACCCCAGCATACACTTTGCTATATTATCACAGCTATCACAGAAACACTGGAGCATGGTATAACTCCTGCACCAAAGGCCTGGTCCTGCTCCCATTGACATTTGTGGCAAAACAAATATTAATTGCAACTGAGCATTTTCAGAACCCTGTATTAAAAAAAAATTGTACTCCATTTCCCTATAGGCTGTCTTAATCCTCCAGAATTCGTCGGCAGCTTTGATGTCATAGCATGGTGCATGAATGGGAATCTAGGAGGGAACCATGACTTAAAAAGACTTAATAAATACAACTGACAAGAATGTATTTACATGCCACACATTCGCAATATCTACTAAATATCCCTATCAAGGAGATGAATGGTAAAGTAAATGGAATTTACATATTTGTACAAGCTGGTCACCTTGAAGAATCCTGTCCTAACAACATTAAACAATCTGAACATTTTGCAATAACCCATTTCCAAAGCCTTTAGGGACAAGGACAACCAAATTATGATTAAAGTAAAGTACTTACTATTTTCCCTGGGAAATTCAAGTTTTGTACTTTTGTTGTGATTTAGATAGTGCTATGCATTTAAAAATATATATATAATCTTATGTAGTTACTTAACTGAGCTCTTCACCTTGGCAGAAATCCCATTTTTCCTAAGTTCATTTATAAGCACCATAGTATTCAGTACGCTATCATTGTTTTCTTCATACAATGTACTGTTACATCAGTTGCTCTAGTCACCTGAAAAATATGTCAAAGTATAAGATTATAAAGTTAAGAGTACTAAAGGTTTTTCTTACAGGACAATAGGAATTTGGGCATTTGTATAAAAGTATCCAGCTAGTCCAGGTCAAGCCAATACTTCTCCTTGACTATATAGCAGACTAGACTACAGCACCTTCTACTCTAAACAGCCCAATTTAATTTTTTCCTTTTGTGATCAATTTAAATGCAAAAAGAAACCTGCTCGTCTGCTTTCTCCAAGATGAATTTTGTTTGCCATTATGTCATCCATAACATCAATATCAAAGATGCACTGTTGATCAGCTGAAGAATGAGTTGATTTTACATTTTCCTGACTATTTACCGAAACACAACCTACGAAATTCTCCAACTTTAACAACTCTGCCATGATACCAATTGCAACATGTTCTGGGAGAGATTCCAGAAGAATTGAATCTAGTGCCCATCAAAAAAATGGAAATAAAAATAACCAGGAATAACTTCTGTACCAGAAAGATAATGGAGCAGTAATTAAGCAATCAATTTGCAAACATCTAGAACAGTAGTTCCCAGCCTTTTCAAGCATATGGACCACTTTTCAATATATTAAAATTTGATGGACCCTCCCGCTCCCTAAGGGGGTGGGGGAGAAAAGGAAAAGGAAAAGAAAAGTAAGGATCGGGCCCATGACAGTGGGCCCAATCCTTATTTTTAAACTTTCCATGGACGCCCTGCAGTACCATCGTGGACCACAGGTTGGAAACCACTTATCTAGAGGACAGAGTAACAGCCAGCATGGATTTGTCAAGAACAAATTGTGTTCTTTGATAGGGTAACAAGCGTTGCGTATTGGAGTAGATGCAGTAGCTATATCTTGATTTTAGTAAGGAGTTAATATTTTTTATACTGTCTCGCATGACCTTCAAAAAACAAACCAGGGAAATACAACCTAGATGGAGCTACTATAAGATGGGTGCATAACTGGTTGGAAAACCATTCCCAGGCAGTAGTTATTAATGATTTACAGTCACACTGGAAGGACAAAATAAGTAGGGCCCTGCAAGGATCAATTCTGGATCCAATTCTGTTCTTCATCCATTATTTAGATAATGGCATAGAGAGTACACTTACAAAGTTTGCAGACAACACCAAGCTGGGAGGGGCTGCAAGTGCTTTGGAGGACAGGATCATCATTCAAAATCATCTGAATAAACTGGAGAAATGGTCTGAAGTAAACAGGATGAAATCCAATAAGGAAAAATACAATGTACTCCACTTAGGAAGGAACAAATCAATTGCACACATACTAAATGACTGTCTAGGAAGGAGTACTGCACAAAGGGATGTCAAGCATAGACCGGGGTGGGCAATAAGTGGCCCGCGGGCAGGATGCAGTTCTCCAGGATTAGCCCCTGGCAGGCTACTGGCACTTTATTTACCAACACATACATAAGTATGGCCACTTGTAGGTCCAATTGGCCATGAATAGCCATTCCCAGCCACTGGGAGCTATGGGAAACAGTGTCCCAGTCTACACCACTTTTCGCAAGTCTCACTGACTGGGATTAGTCCACTGCGGCCAATAGGCACTACGAGCACTCATGGCATAGATCCTAATGCAGAGTGGACCACAAGCTATATAGTGTAACACTGCTGCAAAAAACCCAAACACATTCAGGGATGTATTAGCAGGAGTGTTGTAATACACTAGAAGTAATTCTTCTACTCTACTCTGTGTTGATTAGGCTTCACTGCTGTATTGTGTCCAGTTTTGGGTGCTACATTTCAGGAAAGATATGGACAAATTGGAAAAGGTCCAGAGAACATCAACAAAAATGATTAAAGGTCTATAAAACATGACCTATGAGGGAAGATTGAAAACATTGGGTTTGTTTAGTCTGGAAAAGAGAATACCAGTAGGGTACATGATAAACTTTTACATCTGGAAACTGTTGTTACAAGGAGGAGGGAGAAAAACTGCTGCTCTTCTTAACCTCTGAAGATAGGACAAGAAATGGTGGGTTAAAATTGCAGCGAGAGAGGCTTAGGTAAGATGTTAGGAAAAAACTTTGTCAGTGTCAGACACACTATTAGGAATACTGGGCACCAGGGCAAAACAGTCAATGAGCTCACACACTCACAGAAGTTGCACTCATGTGGAAGCAGTCCAGTTGACATTTGGGTGGGTCTGTGTTGGCTGATGCCCAGCATGCTGCTGGCTGTGTTGCTGGGCACATTCTTCCAGCACAGTCAGGGGTTGCCAACTGTCCAAACTTACAAACCCTTTCCCCACGCCTGAGGGTATGCCCCTTCTCTGAGAGCTCCCCACTCCCATGCACTCCATCCCCCTTCCCTGCATGACTTACCTCTCCCTCTCCCTTTTTCATCAGGCTGGGGTAGGGGGGCTGGATGTCGGAGGGGTGCAAGCTCTGGGAGAGAGTTTGGGTGTGAACTCCAGGCTATGGCAAGAGGCTGAGGTGCAGGAGGCGGTTATAGCTTATAGGGAACACAGTTTATAGGGAACACTGCCCCTCCACTCCTTCCATGGGCTGAAGAGATGTACCTGTTGCTTCCAGGAGCCATGTGGAGCAATTGCCAAGGAAGGCAGAAAGCCAGAATCCCCATTGTGCTGCCTCTGGTCCCTGGACAATTGCTCATACTCCTCCCCCATCTACAGGCCTGGCCTGGCCAGCACTGGAATAAATAGGTTAGACAAACACCTGTCACGGATAGCCTAGATAATATTTAGTCCTTAGTGCAGGAAACTGGACTAGATATCCTCAAGAACAGGCGATGTGTGTGGGGGATGCAGGCACGTGCACCTTCATGTGCTCCCACCACCCCAAAGGCAGAAGGGGCCAGCCATCATCTGGCAGAAGGGCCAGTGCCTGCAGCAGGAGTCTTCAGCTCAGTGTGGGCCCCCTCCCTCCACTCTCTGGCAGCAATGGCAGCTGGGGGGTGGGGGAGGTGCAGGGTGGACAGCTCCTCCCTCTCCCTCCCAGAGCTTGAGCAGCCAAGAACAGCTGATTGTGGTGTTCTAGTGGCGGGGAGAGGGGGGGGGGAAGAGAAACAGAGCACAAGTCAGCAGATTCCTGGTGCTCTCAAAGTGCTGGGAGTGAGGAGGAGGAAGTGCAGGACTGCAGCATCCCAGTGTGCAATAGGCATAGGAGAAGGAACACGCAGGCACAAGTAGAAACCCAGTTGGCCACAGGTTACCCACCACTGATCTACTTTGTGTCATCATTCTCATTCAAAGGAATCATGTTCTTTAGACTTATCTTCATACAAGAATTATACAGCCCTAACTATACTGATATAGCTAACAAGACTGCAGTTAATACAAATCTATGAACACGCTATTCCGATCAGTTTAGAGGGATAAGTTATTCTAGTAAAGTTGTGTCCACATTATGATTTGTATTAATTTAACTGTTCTAATTTAAAAAATGCTTAATCAAAATAATGAAAACACAAAAACCTCTGTAAACCAAGTTTCTCATACTCTATATATGTTTCCAGACTGATTTCTGTGTATGGAATCCTTTCCAGGAATCTCCAGAGGTGGGAGAGGCAGGAGTAGCTGAGCCAAGAAAGACCTCCTGTACACACCACCATGATTCCTTTAAACCAAACCCTCACTTGAACTGCCAATTGGTCAGCTTGTTAAAAAAAAAAAAATCTGGGAGAGAGCTAGGGATGTCAACATGTAGTCAACTATACAATTAATCAATAAGCCCGGGCAGCAAGATGGAGTGAGAGCCGTGCCAGTGAGGAACTGGCTTAGGCAGGCTCCCCACAAGCACAGGATCTGCACAGGGCTAATTTTAAAGTAGTTTTGGGGAAAAAAAAACAAAACGAACTCTTCTGAAGCAAGCTGCGCTATTAGCCAGCATGGGCAGGCACAGTATCTGTAGCCGCTGTTTGTCAGAAGCTAGGCATAGACAACAGGGGTTGGATCTCTTGATGATTTCTTGATCTGTTCATTCCCTCACGGGCACCTAGCACTGAAAACCATCAAAAGACAAGACATGGAGATGAAGAAGTTAAACAGATTAGCTACTTATTTGTGCTACATAAGCATCATACACAAAACAGTAAAATAACTATGGCTGAACTGCAGCGAGATCTGTATGAGTGGGGTCTTGTGCCTGTACATACAATCCTGCAAAAAGGGAGGGGAGGACGTCTCTTATAAAATGTATATTAATAACTTCTATATTTGTGGTACTTTTACAGTAGTAATTTTTGTTTTGTTAAACAAATGTAATAAATTCTCATGTTCTGATGAGAACAAGATTTGGGTGCTACTTACTGTATTATGGTCAGCTTATTTACTGCTACCAAGCGCCACAATAAAATAACTCAAATATTGAGGAAAAGGTAATCAAAAGTTCTTCCTGGACAACAATATTGCCTTTCACTTATATAGCATTTTTTCAGCTAAAGAGCTCAAATTATAGACAAAGGAAATCATTCTTCTCTTAACATCTAGGGAAATGAGACACAGAAGGAAAGAACTAATTTTGAGCATGCAACTTGAAACAGCTAGAGCCTTATTTTCAGAAGTGCCGAACATAAATAGTAACTGAAATGGAAGCTGCAAGTACTTACTCATTACTTCTGAAAAATCAGACCTTTTGTGCCTCAAGCTGAATGCTCAAAATTGAGGCACCAAAACCCTGAGTGACCATTTTGGAAAATTATACCTAAGCAAGACCACACAGTGAGTTAGCGGCACAAGTAGTCAGCTGTGCAAAAGCACCACATGTTTTCCCAGGTTTCTACTTTCAAACTACACATCACAAAGAATGGAGGATCTCCCTCTGTTTTCATTTCCTTGATTAAGCTCCCAACAGGAGTGCCAATACTGCTGCAAACTACATACTTGGTAATCTCACATGTGCAAAAAGTCATGAGTCAGGCCCCCAAAGTCAGTGAAAATTTAATAATAAACATTTTCTTTAAAATTCACCTCCTAACTTGTCTCCTCTACACACTTAAAAAAAAGGAAGAAAGAAAGAAAGCTCAACTTATGAACAGTTATACGGCTTCAAGAAAGATGCTAGTCTTACAATATTTAGTAAGTCACGATAGCTAGCCACTCATTACAACGTTTGAGCAAAATGCAGGACTATGTAGCACCTTAAAGACTAACAAGATGGTTTATTAGATGATGCGCTTTGTGGGCCAGACCCACTTCCTCAGATCAAATGATTTGATCTGAGGAAGTGGGTCTGGCCCACGAAAGCGCATCATCTAATAAACCATTATGTTAGTCTTTAAGGTGCTACATAGTCCTGCATTTTACTTCAGCTACACCAGACTAACACAGCTATATTTCTATTACTAATGTTTGAGCAGATTCCCCCACCCTCTGCAACCAGCCCCAAACCTACCACAGCAGGAACTGCCAATGCATTTCCTCCTCCCCTCAGGGAAGGATAAAGAACACGTGACAGACTGATCAGGTTACTGAATACACTGCTGGAAGGCACCCAGCCAGCAGTTGGCAGAGCACAGCACAGTTTAAAAGCCTACACACAGTAGAACAAATCTCCAAGCAGGTGAGGCTGGGACTAAACCAGGCCTGGAGTTACCTCCCTCTGCAACCCTCCTGCCAGAGGAAATCAGGGCATAATATGTATCCCAGCTGCCATTTGCGCAGGCGCTAGGAACCAAGTTGCCACACGCCTTGGCTTGAAGACGTTTCCATTATACACAGGATTTGCAGCTTGGGTCAGTGACTGGCAGCACACCCCAGCCAGCTGCCAACTGGGGTGGAGAGAGGCATAAGCCTAAGCCCCAAGCGCCCCCTCTCTGCAGCCACTGAGGCAGGCGGGCTAGCAGCATCCTAGCCCCAGGGAACACGCTGCTCTGAGGGCCAGGCCCTGGCCTCACACATAAGGGGAAACAACTCCTGGCTGCTCCTGCCGTGCTGAGGCCCCCTCGGGCAAGCACCAGGTTGCATCAGCTTCGCCCTACGACGCGCGCCTCCTCAGCACTCGCAGCCTATAGCCGGGCCGCGCGAACCCAGACAAGCGGCTCAACGCTCCGCCAGACCGAGACTACAACTCCCAGCATGCCACGCTCCGCCGATCCTCGGAACAAGCCGCGCCCCCAGCCGCAACGCGAACTGCCAACAAAAAGCCGGTAGCTCCCAGCACAAAATTACCAGTAACCAGCCTCTCCTAGCCCCTAACTGCCTCATTACTGTCACGCGACCGATAAATGACGTCGCCGCCACCCCTCTCCACTTAATTTAATTGGTGGAAACAACCGCCAATCACATGCTTCCACTTCGCACTGCCCCTTTTTCATGGGTAGCTGTTGGTTAAAGCCGCTGCTTTCCCTCCTCCCCGCCACGCCTACTCTGATTGGCTTAGACAACGGGTCTGACCCCGCCCTGTGGAAGTACCTGTCGCTCTGTGACAGGTTGTGCCTGATTGAGAGGGCAAAGCAGAGATTGGCTCCTCCTCCTCCAGTCTTTCCCTCCCTCTATACCCCCGCCCCTCTGCTAGCTCCGCCCTCTATCTTGAGGTGGGCGGGGACAGAGAGACGTTCATTCATTTATCCTCGCGCCTCTTCTGATTCGCCCGCGGCTTCAGGCCTGGATCCTCTAGTGCCTCAGCTGCGTCTCATCCTTTCCCACGTCATTCTCTTCCTCTCCCCCCCGGTACGGTTTTCTCTCGCCTCGCGCGCGGCACTCCCCCGCTTCGCGGTCTCCCTTCCCCATCCATTCGTGCGCAGCCTCTCTCGCGCTCCTCCTCGCCGACTCCTCCTCCCCCCCCTTCTGCCCGCCCCCTCTCTCTGGCCGTGGCCCCGCCTTTCCGCTCCTTGCCCTCCAGCTCGCGCGCGCTGCTGCCGCCCCGGCCGCGCTCGCGCTCTCTGCCTCGCGCCGCCCTGGGATGTTGACGGCTGCGCCCGGAGGCAGATCCCGGCTCGGCGAGGCGGCCGGGGGCAGCCAGTGAGGCAGCCGCAGCCCCCGCCGTAGCGCTCAGGGAGCGGGCGGACCCTCCCTCCGCCTCCTCTCTGCCCCGCTCCCCCCCCCCCCGCCCGCGCGGTAGGCGGAGAGACTGCGAGCAGCCCGGGGTACAACATGGCGGAGCACTCGGCCCCCGACCACAGGCACAAACCCGCCAACTCCGCCGGCTCCTCGGCGCTGGGCAACAGCCGGCCTGGGGCGGGCGGCGGCTCCTCCGCGGCGGCTGCCGGCGGCCCCCCGGTGGGTGGCCTGTCGGGGGGGCTGTCGCAGCCGGCGGGCTGGCAGTCGCTGCTCTCCTTCACCATCCTCTTCCTGGCCTGGCTGGCCGGCTTCAGCTCCCGGCTCTTCGCCGTCATCCGCTTCGAGAGCATCATCCACGAGTTCGACCCGTGGTGAGTCGCCGCCGCCGGCCCGGACGGGGGGCGGGGTGAGCCTGGCGGAGCCCGCCGCTGCCGAGCGCGGCGTCCCCTCCCGTGCCCGGCGCTCCTGCAAACGGCCCAACCCGGCCGGGCACCGCTCGCCCCCTTGGCCAAATGCAGCTGCGCCTGTTCCTGCCGCTGCCGGGGGCGGGAGCTGCGGCGGAGCCGGGAGAGGACGCGGCAGGGCGAGGAGCGAAGGGGCACCAGGTGCTAGGGCACGCGAGGCGCAGAGGGCCCAATGAGGGGGCGCAGGCAGCCTGAGCGGGACCCGAAGGTAGGGCATGGGAGCGGGAATGCGCAGCCAGCGTGCGGGCGCTTTGTGGAGCACGGGGAGAGCGGTGCGATCGGAAGACAGCGGGGGAAATGAAGCCGCCTCATCGCTGTGTCTTCCTCCTGCCTCTGCTTCACCCTTGGAGTTGAATTTTGCACGTTGCAGCTGGGAGAGTGGTTACGAAATTCAGTTTTCGGAGGCAAGGGAGGTGTCCGGAAAGTTGTGGCTACAGCAGCGAAGTAGGCTGTTGAGTAGAAAAACTCAAATCGCTATGAAAGGTAAAATAAATCAGTGCTCAAAAGTTTCAGAGGGAGTAGTTGTGTTAGTCTGTGACTGGGGAAAAAAAACAGCTAGTAGTTCTGCAGCATCTTGGAAAGTAACAAAAAATGGAGATGGTATCACGAGCTTTCGTGGGTACAGCCCACTTCTTCTGAGGAATCTTCATCTAAATCAGGGCGATTTGAAGATGAACCAAAAAGGAACTAAAATTTCATAGTAAGTCTTACTGTCACATTGTCGTCTCCAGGTGTGTGGTAGTACTTAATAGTATTGTTTAATTATTATTCCTTTATGGCCAAGGCCAGGGAAAAGGACTGCATTGGTAAAACTGAATTAGTGCCAGATATTTCAGAGAGCCTTTTTTTAGCATAAGGTCTTTTGCTGTTTCCCAGATACAGTATCTTTTTCTAAATATTGGTTTCTTTTGTATATAAGCTGGATTCTTACATATTGGAGGGAATGGAACCATATTACAGTATTCAAAAGGACAAGAAATGCTGCCCTGGTTTCAGTTCTAGTCCTTGCAGCAAGTGTTGTGGTTATAGCAAAAAAAAAAAAAAAAAAAAAAAAGCAGGAGTGTGAGGAAATGTTTTGGAATGTGTGTCATTGAAGTATTTTTCTTGTGATAGTTGAGACCACTTTAAGGAAGGCACCCATTATTTAGGTCTTTAAGATATTTTTGCATTGTTCATTTAGGTCTGAGGTGTCTTATGGTTGATTATTTCAGTGTTTATTTAGTACTTAGCATTTATATTTTTGTCTTTACACAATCTAGAAGAATTAATGCTTTACTAACATATATAGTATGTTCAATTTGAACACTTCATTATACAGCTTGTGCAATTTGTATTTCTTATTTAGCTTGTAAATTATGGTATTTGAGGCAAAGTTTGTGTCTAGTGAAATAAAAAACACCATGAACTCATACATGGCTTTAAGCATGGTATTAATTTATTTTAATATTATTCCTGTACTGCAAAAGTAGAGGGTACACAGTTTTGTCCGTAAGAGTATTTTATTATGAAAAAGTAAATAAGTAAAATTAAAATGCTAATCTGAAGAAATATAAATTGGAGACTATGGGATTTGTTAAATTTGTTCCTATTACTTCAGGAATCGTCTCCTATACATTTTTTGAATGCTTTTCTGTTCTAAGTTTAGGTAAAGGGAATAACTATTCTAAACTGTTATAGTTTTTGCTGTCAAGAATTTTTTCCTGGTATAGTGCCTAAATTATGCCCTAATTTTTTCTCATTCTTCTTCTTTATCAAGGCTCATTTGGTGAATGAAATCATGCTATAGTGAGTTAGGTGACATAGCATCAACTCAGAAAGATAAAAAAACACAAATTAATTTTCTAACACCTTTGCTGCCATAAGAAACATTCTGCTTGTAAATAGATGCAGTTACCTTCCTGAATTTGCAAACAGCTTCATATTATGTAGCTTTGCCAATCCTCTATAGCAGGAGTCAGCCACCTTTCTGAAGCAGTTTGCCAAGATTTAACCCTCCTGCCCTGGGTCATGCTGCTCTTAGGGGACTGGGCGGAGAAGGGAGGTTCTCTCCACTGTTTGCCCCACTTGGTTTCCTGTCCTGGACTCCACTCCAGCTTTTCCCGCAGAGAGAGAGGAGCAGCATGTGTGTGTGCTTCCGCGAAAGCCAGATGTGGTACGAAGCCTCGGGGCTCCTCCACCCCCCCCCCCCCCCCGGAAGCAGGGGCTGGCTCCAGTCTTGCAGGGGCACAATGCTATATTACCAGGACAGGCTGGGGTCAGGATGGCTGGGGGGTAACTGGCCCCAGGAGGGTCCAGCCTTGCTGGGGGTGAGATCCTATGGGGGTCTGGTCCATCGTGCCCTTGTCTTCCTGCCAGGGACACAGGCACCCATGGGCCAACGTGGCTTTGGAGCAGGGGGACCCCCCCACACGTGTTTTCCTCTCCCCATAGCAGCCTCCACTGCCTCCCAGCCCTGGAGGCACAGCCCTGACAGCACTTATATTCTAGAGTAGTGGTTCTCATATTCTAGAGTAGTGGTTCTCAAACTTTCTGGTCTGTGGACCACCTGTCTCAATGAAAACATTTCTATGGATCACCAGTTGCTAATGGAAGCTCACTGTTAATTACATAATTACGCCCGAGCCATTTTGCTAGTGCTGCAGCTAAAAAGAATGGTTTCATTTAAATTATTAAACAGATTAAGTGTTTAACTTTTTCATGTTAGTTTTACTTTATTTAAAATGAAGTTTGATAAATATTTATGCCCACAAAGAGTTTTAATATCTTCTTTATTTATGGCAGAGGTGGGGAACTTTTTTGGGGGGTCAGAGGTACTGACCCACAGCAAATCAGTTGGGGACCACAAAAGGTGAGAAGGGAAAAAAAATTCCTCCAAAAGCCTCTGCCCCCCCACTGATGTAGCCCCCAACTGAGACACCTCCCTTTCCCTCAGGGGGATGGAATGCCATAGGAGTAACAGGGAGGACTGAAGTTCAGAGCTTCCCATAGGCCAGACTTGCTTTTTTTGTGTTCCAGAGTTAGTGGATTTTGTGGCCTCCTTTAGGCTCTGGGGTGTGGACAAAAGTGATGGGTTCAGTGTATGGGACTGGGCTGCCAGCGAGTGGATAGGGATGGGGGTGCAGGGTCTGGGCAGGAGGGGGGTGCAAGAGGAAGTGAGGGTGCAAGGTCTGAGTGAGAGCTAGGATGCAGAAGCAGGCTGGGAGTAAGGTGTCTAGCCAGGGGGGAGGAGCAAGAGCAAGGGAGAGTGCAGTGTGCCCAGGAGGGATGCTACAGGAGCAAGGTGGGGGTGTGGGGTCTTGGTGGGCGGAGGGGAGTGAGTGAGGGTGATTGGGATGCAGGGGTTTGGGCATGAGGAGGGATATTTATCTGGCTTCGTGCCCCATTGTAGCAGGGAAGGCCTCTGGACAGCACATCACTGTGCTGCCGTTCCCTCAGTGGGATGGGGAGGGAGCTCAGCTTCCTCCTGGCCAGCAAGCAGCTCCAGGGCTCCCCATTCTCATGACCATCTAGTTAATTTACCTTGCCAGAGATGTCTCCCTGTGTCCCACCACTGCAGGACTCTCTCAGGGACCCTTCACAGGCTACGAGACAGCCAGGAATTCTGCAGAATTGACACTAGGGCTGGTTATACAGGGATCTCTCACCTGGGGCAGAAAAGCAGCTGGCCCTGCTCAGTGCTGAGATGCAGCCACCTCTGGGGTGGAGCTGTGTAAAAGCAGCACTGCACAGTTGTTCACTGAGTTTCAGGAAGAACTGTGGGTTGACGCGGACCTCAGTTCCCTGATGTGTTGCTAAAAGGGTTCGCGTTCTGTCCCCAGCTGGGGAGGGTGTCTACTTTGTTAGAGCAGAGGGTGACTTCAGAGCAGTGGACTGACCTGGGCTTCCTTGTCCACCTTGAGAGTAGGCCAGGCCTGCTGTCGCCTTGCATCAGTCCAGGGCTTGGGCTCTGTACATCTGTGTGCCCCCCGCTCCCCGGCATGGGTCAAGCTGTGGGCAGTCCCTGGGGTCTGCTCCTTGCACAGCCTTGCCTGTGGAGAGGTGCTTTACCACGTGCCCCCAGATCCTGTGATCTGAGCCTGATCCCATCACACTCCAGTTCCCAATTCCCCCATTACCTCCTCACCCCAGCCCCTGCTTCCCTTACCCTGGCCCTCACTTTCCCACCCCTCTCATGATGGGGGGGGGTGGCTCTGTGAGGGGGCTCTGCCATCAGTGGCTGGGGGGAGCCAGGGCAGCTCTCAGGAGTAGTAGGGATGGACTCCCCCACCCCAGTGCTTCCTTCTCACCTAGCGCGCCCCCCCCCCCCACACACACACACATACGCTGCCTCATCACCCCCCAGTCCTTGGCACCCTCTTGTGCAGTGGCAGCTGCTCGGGGACAATCCTGTCTAGGCCCCAGGGACAGAGAAGCCTGTTCTGCCTTTCCTTCCTGTGAGTTCCTGCATGCCAGCGGGGCTGGGACAGGGGGCGCTACAGCGGTGCACGTGAGGAGTCAAGTCCTGTGGCTCTTCATGGGCTCCCTGTGCCTCTAGGTGGAAGCGGGTGGGAAGCCGGGGCGGCTCTTGGGGGCACCAGGGGGGACTCTTCCACTCCATTGCTTCTTTCTCCCCCAGCCCCTGCCGCATGCCATTGGGGTGGATGGAGCAGCAGGGGGGCACATGCAGGGCTGGGGCCTCAATCCCATGGCGGGAGGGCTGTCCTGGCTCTGCTTGGGGTCCCTGTGCTGCCTGGTGGAGGTGGGTGGGGAACTGGATGGTTCTGAGGGACATGAGTGGGGTGCCGGGTCTGGTTGGGGCTTTCTTCACCTTCTCCTCCCCCCCCCCCCCATGTGCCCCGAAGCTGGAGCTGGTGCTCCAACTCTCATGGCTGTGTGGGCTCCACATTGTCGTGGGAAGATTGGGGGTGGGGGAACTGAGTTCCCACTGTGGATTGCATATGCCACTCAAAATTGGCTCGCGTGCCACTTATGGCACGTGCGCCACACATTGCTGACCACTGATCTATAGAATCAGGTTAATAGAATCCAGTGGTCATGCTCCAAGTCTGGGGATAGCAGTAAAAATATAAAAAATTATGTTAATGTAATGATGCTGCATGCCAGAAGTGTAACAGTAGGCACTAGAGCAGTGGTCCCCAACCTTTAGAGGCTCCCGGGGGTTGGGGCCACTCACGTGCCAGGTGCCCGGGGGTGGGGCGGTGCGTCCGGGGGCACGCCAGGGGACGGGGATGCCCTTGCACCTGGCGCCAGCATGTTCCCCATGGCGCCGCGGGCACCGCGTTGGGGACCACTGCACTGGAGCAGCAATGGGGTAACCTAGGCTAGTGAGTGATGAAACCCCAGCAGTAGTCAAGTAACCATTTCAGCAGGAACTCAGCCAGCTGAACACCCCCAGAAATGCTTTTCCACTTTATTTTGGGGGTAGCATATATTCAGCATTCTTAAACAACTGTCAAATGGATGCTTTCAGGGAATGCCAAGATGGTCATCAAAGTTGAGCTATTTCAGACCAAGAGGAATAAATTCCACAGTCTTGGAGCCCTCACAGAAAATGCTGTTAGGTGCCACCTCTGTTTTAAAATGAAGGAAATTTAGCTTGGATACCTTTATTGACTTGATCTGTCTCAATAAGGCACAGAGTAAGAAGTGATCTTTCAAGTAGCTAATCCCAGGCTATTTAATGGTAATAACAAACACCTTAAACTTCACCTAGAGACCAATACGTAACTAGTACAGATTCTGGAGCACTGGCATACGTACCTAGGGGGAGGCCTTGTTCAGTTTTGCTACACTTACTTAACCTTTTGCTATGGATTGAAGCTACTTACTGGTTTGTAGCTTGAAGGGCTACACATTTTTTAGTTTTAGAAGATTGTCTTTAATACTGTACCAATCAAGAAGATGTGAAGTAGGCCCGGTCTGCACACCTACCTATGTCACTTGGGGGGTGAATTTTTCACACCTATGAAAGATGTAATTAAGCTGATCTAACATCAGTGCAGACATAATTGGAGAAGAATTTTTCCATTGTCATAACTATCACCTCTTGGAGAGTGGATTTACTAAAGTGATGAAAAATACTCTATATAGCAAGCACCTGCTTTACAGCAAAGTACCTGCAGCTGAAACGCTTGTAGTGTAGACCTTCCCAAAGATCTCTCTGTCTCTGCTGCTGTTCACAAAAACTATAAACAGCAGCAGAAACAAATATGGAAATTATTAATGGGTGGAGGACAACCCAGAAAGAGTACTGGAGCTAAGAGCCTTGCAAGAGCCAGGAGAATGTAGTCCAAGAGACACTGGTATAGGAAGGAGAAATAGAAGGAATGTATGGGAGTTTGTTTGAGACCTATGATATGCAAAACTGGAATCCTTGACCAGGGATCCAATGATACCATCCAAATAAGATTCCAAACTAGGGATGTAAAATGCCATTTAATTAGTTAACCGGTTAAACTTTGTTTAACCAGTTAACCGATTAAAGTGGTGGGAGCGGGGGCTGCTCTGGCCAGGCTGGAGTGCCCCTGCCCATGATGTACTGGGGAGGGTCCCACAGGACTGGAGCAGTCCCCACCAGTTAATCATTCACATCCCTATTCCAAACACCCTCCCCGTTCCCAGAAGCTTCGCTGGCTTTTCACCTCTATATTGTCTCTGGATAATGTCTCTTGTTTCCAATCTTTATCTGTTGGCAGCTGATAGGTTTTGTCTGCTAGTTATTAGTGCTTGGAAACTTCACAGAACTCCTTTGTTTGGGGTTCTTCAGAAGGGTGTGGAGATGGGAGCTTGTTGGATAAGTTAAAGAGAAATACAGTATGTGCATGCTGTGTACAGAGACTGCATGGAATGAGTATGGGAAGTAAAGAGAAATGAAATACAGGGATGAGGTAGAAAATACACTGTAGGGAAAGAAGAAAAAAAATTAAGGGATGAGAGCGCAAACTGATGCTGGGTACAATTCCTGAAAAAGACAGCCCATAATCTGTTATGGAATATAGTCAGGAAGGGAAAGAATATCTCGAAATGCAGTGAGTAGGTCTGGTCAAATGCAATTCAACCATTTCATTTGTTAGACTATTAGAAAAATAAATGTAACATATGCTGTAGTGCCAGCTTTGAAATGTACAAGAGTCCTCAGCAGGAGCTCTTATACATTTCAAAGCAGAAGCGCCCTCATGGAGCTTGGGCTCAGCGGGGGACTACTCTGGGCTCTATGCTGTGCTGCTGCTTTGAAATGCCATGTGGAGCCCGGGTCAGCTGGGGACTCCCAGTTGATGCTGCGGTGGTGTTTCAAATGGACAGTGCTGCATAGAGCTGAACCTGGGCTCCATGTGGTGCTGCCGCTTTGAAGTACCTCCTCTTCCTTCCCCTCCCCCCTGCCCCTTTGCTTCCTCTATCTTATAGAGGTAGAGGGGGGAGGGCAATCAACTAGTTGACTCGACTATTTGATAGTCGACTAGTCCTTAACATTCTTACACTATACCCGAGTAAAGATGAAAGTATCTTTCCTCTATTTTGCAGAAAGGATGATTGTGTGTGTCCTCAAGGTCAGCCGTAGCAGAGCTGAGAAAAAGCTCTAGATTCTAAATACAGGCGACCCAAATTTCTATCCAGTATGCCACCTTGATTTTAAGATAGTCTGCCAAATCTACATGTTTGGGTATTCTGGCTGAAAATCGGCTGCTTCTGCGTGATATGTTCCCCTGTTGTGATTGCAAGATAAGTCCTTCTCTTGTCAGCTAATGGAGTTACTACTTCAGTTCAAGTGATTAGTTTTGTTATGTTGTACTGTTGAAGCTCCTGGGTTTGTACATGCTAACATTCTTATTCTTTTTTTCCTCTCTATCACGTGCCCCCTTTCTTTTAGTGCTATTCCCTGGCCTTGTTTGCTATATGCCTTCCATCTTCTGCAATACATGAGATGGGTTATGTAAACAGCAACCTTTCTAACTATTCCCCTGTTTCATTCATTGGGATCCATCTAAGCTGTATGACAAATGGGGAAGGGATCTTGTGGGGGAAAAAATGGCATGGTGATTAATTGTACAGATAATCTTAATTCTGGCATTTCTTATATTTTGAGTGCTTGATTTACAGTCTTTGCATTCCTTTGATGTGTATATACACAGTAAACACTATGTAACTGTTACTTCTTGCCCTGAAAAACATGTTTTTGTCTGGGGCATGAGTTTATGGAGGCTTTTCAGATTCTGATCGTCCTGTCCCAAAGATTGCCAGATAGTGTGAAAACTCAGATGTTGAGAAGCATAATTCTTCAAGGATGAATGTGACTAACTGGGGAAAGCTGCATATTGGATGGAACATTTATATGCATACCAACCAGTTGGAAAAATAACATTTCATGTTGCCTGACCTGGAGGGTGTTAAATTGGAGTACAGTAAAACTCTGATGGTCCGGTACTCCTGATGGTCCCCGGATGCTCTGCCCCCAGCTTCCCCGATTCAGCTGCTGCTAAAACTGACCAGCGGCTGAATCAGGGAAGCCGGGGGAAAGTAGCTGAAGTTCTGCCAGGTAGGTCCCGTAGAGCTGCCCCTCGGGACTGCAGGACCAATCCGGCAGCACCCCAGCTGTCCCCGATTCAGCCCCTGCTGAAACTGACCAGCGGCTGACTCCAGGAAGCCCGGGGCAGAGCTGCTCTGCCCCAGCTTCCTGACGTCAGCCGCTGATCAGTATCAGCAGGGGCTGACTTGGGGACACCTGGGGCAGAGCAGCTGGGGTGCTGCCGGGTTGGTCCAGTAGCGCCGAGGAGCAGCGCTGCGGGACCAACCCGGCAGCACCCCAGATACTCTGCCCCAGCTGTCCCCAAGAGCAGCTGGGGTGCTGCTGGGTTGGTCTCGCCGCTCCAAGGGTCGGTGCTACTGGACCAACCAGGCAGCACTCCATCTGCTCTGCTGCAGGCGTCCCCGATTCAGCTGCTGCTGAAACTGATGAGCAGCGGCTGAAAGTGGGGGCTATGAGGGGTCTGGGGTGGCATCCCCCTCACCCAACTCCAGACCCCTCATAGCCCCCCCTTCTGATAGTCCGGCATATCTGATAATCTGGCACCCCCTGGGTCCTAAAGGTGCCGGATTATCGGAAGTTTACTGTATTTAGGACAAACCATCAGTAATATCACTCGATACAATTCCTTTTACCCTTACTCTTTCAGTTTTCTTTCTTTAGTCTTATGGTATACCTTGAACTTGCTTCCTTTGTGTCACATCTGTTCTAAAATGTAGTGTTTCAACATATAATTCAATGCATATTCAAGTTTATTTTTAAATACTATTGGGGAAAAATTTTAATATTCCGTCCTGACAGTATTGCGACTTTAATGATATTTATAATTCTCATATATTTAAAGAGATTTTAAAGTATTTTATTTTTTATTAACATTGGACTGTCTTCATCTTATAGGCAAAGCCTACTTCCTCAGATGAGCTTGAGTGGAACTCTTCCACTCAAGCTCATCTGACGAACTGGGTTTTGCCCACGAAAGCTCATGATACTACAGGTTGAAACTCTCTTAACTGGGACACTCTGGTCCGGCAACATCTGTGGTCCTTCATGACCAGAGAGTCCTGGTGGAGAGCTAGCACCTGGGAGCCCTGCAGGCTAGTGGGGCTGCCCAGAAAGGCAGCAAGAGCCCAGTGCACACAGAGGCAGTGGCGTTTCTGGGAATGACAGTTGGAGCCTGGTGCACACAGAGGAGGCAGGTCTGCTGAGTGCAGCAGCTGGAGCCCATTGCACACTGGCACAAGCCAGCAAGGGGGGTGGAGAGCCAGCTGGGAGGCCAGCAAGGGAGGAGAAAGCCAGCTGGGAGGCTAGCAGTCAGGCCAGGGCTGGTGGCAGTTAGTCCAGAAATGACCTCCTCTGGTCGGGAAAAGTCCCTCATCTGCGACTGGTCAGGTCCTGAGGGCACCAGACCAGGGAGGTCCAACCCGTGTAAATATATATAGTTTTGTTTGTCTCTAAGGTGCCATAGGACTATTTGTTGTTTTTAAAGTTACAGCTTAACATGGCTACTCCTCCAAGACTTTCATTTTATAGCTATTTTTTTCCCATTCAAAAAGTGAAATTCAGGTTTGTCCTCTCTGGTCTGGCACCCTTGGGACCTGACTGGTCCCAAATGACAAAGTTTATGGACTCGGGGAGGTCAGTTTGATCCCTTTGCTGGTGGGACTCTGGGCTGTCAGCAGACCTAATGGAGCTTCTTTGCCCCCAGGCTGGCTCCCAGCTCCGCTGGCCAGTCCTCGCCACTGCAGCTCTGTTGCCCTGGGGCCATCATGCTGCACTCACCCCAGGGCTGCTGCAGCTCCAATGCCCAGGGACCACTAGGACTCCGCTGTCCCAGGGCCTCTGTGGCTCTGCAGCCCTCGGGTCACTGGAGCTGCCGCAGCTTTCTAGCACCAACACTGCCACAGCTTCAGAGTGCCAGGGGTTCTGCGGCCACTGGGACTCTGCTCTCCAGGGCTGCTGGGCTCCATTATCCTGTGGCTGCCATAGCTTCCCAACTCCAGGTGTTGGGGCTGCTGCAGTAGCTGTGGCTCCTCTACCTTGGGATTGCCACGGCCAACCCTCTGGTCCGAGGGTGCTCTGGTCCAATTTTATTGGGGTGGTTTTTTTTTTTTGTTTTTTTTTTTGAGATGGTCAGCTAATGGTTGGCGTTGGTCTGCTAAACTGTGGAACAAGTGTCAAAACTGAAAATGTTCAACAAGTTTAATCTTAGGGTACTCTGTCATATGTTACATTAACCACTAGCACAGTTCATCTGTGTCTAATGTTTCAGGTAGTTTGGAAAAGATGCTATATGTTTCGTGTTCCATTTTACCTTAACTTTTAATCTTTCAGTTGCCACACGGAAAATGAAGATTGAGAGTAAAGGAATTCCATTGAGTATTTGCAGTGTTGTAACTTAATTGCTGGTGACTTTTGGGTTTTCTGAGAACTTTTGTGATAGCCTCACTTTTCTGCTCTTGCTAAACCTCTTCAGTGGTTGACATTGTTCTTTCAGTTTGAGTTGGTTATTTAATTTCAAAGCAATAAAAATGAATTTTCATTTTTATCTTTGGTAAAGAAGGCTGAGCTCTATCTGTTGCTCAGGGGAAAACTGTAACATAGCATTAATTTTGAGCAGTTTTAATGGAAAGCCACACACAAAATTCATCCTTGTTTCAGTGTACTAGCACTTTTGCTGTGTCTACATAAGGATAGCCTTTTTGGAACGCTTCAGTGACATGCTGATACTTCTGTGCTTCAGCACAGTATTATTCTGTATGCTCAGAATGTCTCAGCTCAGTGACACTTGCACCATGTTCTTGGGTTCAGATGGCAGATTGTCAGCCTGCACTGTTCTGAGCACATCCCTTTCCTGTCTGTCCTCCCCCCCCCCCCCCCCAAGATGTCTTAGATCAAGAAAGAGGGGCTGCACAGCAGCTTTAAACATGTTAATTCAGCAAAACTTTATCTAGGATGGTTGGCCATATTGTCTTCTGCCTTGTATTACTGTGATGTGCCAAGGATGCCTGCACCATCTCTGCACTGAAAAAAAAGCTGGCATAGCCTTCAAGGAAACTCTTATGAGACTATGCCAGAGTACTTTGAAGAGTAAACTTAATAATGATGAAACCTGTAATGGGCCTCATATTAGGTTTTCCCACACTATCCTCATTAAACTAAATGGGTCAGCTTTCCCTTTGAAGGCCTCCCATCATCATTGGAGCTGAGGGCTCTGCCAAATTTTGGCTAGTTTATTTTGGTGGTACTGAAATCCAGCTTATTACATGAGGTGAATGCCTCTGAGTATGAGACCAAAGCAGCGGGCACCGGGAGAATGTACCTGACTTCAGGCAACTATGTACTGGGGCCTCTTGATGTCCCCTTCTTATACTGCAGTGCTTGAAGAGAAAACAGTGATTTTTGGTTACCAGTATGTTGTATGATTTGGCCTATTCACTGGTGATTGCCACCAAGACTGTCACAAAGTTTAAGCTGTGTCTCCCCCTCCCCCCACCGAGCACCAGCTCCCACTTGTCTTTCTGATCTACTCTCTCTGGGAGACAATGGAAGAAGGAAGGAGGCTTTTCAGGAGCCGGCTCCCACCTCCCACTCTGATACAGAGGTGGGGCAGCATGTGTAACCATGAGGGTTAACCAATAAAGCTCAGGCTTATCAGTTGTTAGTGTTCACAGATACATGTTAACATCCCTGGTAAATGTTGTTGTTTTTTGTTTTTTTGTTTTTTTTTTCAAATTTTGCTGAGGTCCATTATTTTCTAGTTGATACTTTAGTTGTCCCTTGAAAGTTATTTAACTTTTTTTTTTATGGGTAGGTTAGTATGTGATTATGTACTATACACATTGAATGTTCAGTTAGCATTGTTCAAGAAACAAGTATCTATTTTAACTTGCTTTAATCACTTGTCTTTGAGTGGAATATCTTCCATTTTTATTAGTTGCAAGCTTGCTAATGAAACATTTTAAAAACTTTAGGAACTGAAATATAGCTGATGTGAGATGTATTCTTTCATATATTAAAACCTTGTGAATTGGTTGATAACAGCACTTCATCCAATGAACATTATTTTATGTTGGAGCTTAGCCCGACACCAGGCCAAATCAGGATCCTTCTCATGAACATCTGCATGAGGAGCAAGAAATGAACAAGCTCCCAATACTATTAGCATGCTCTTCCTCATCCCTGAATGAGGCAATTGTAGCAGAGCCTTCAGATGATTTCAAACTCATCAGGAGCTGTTGAGGAGGATGGCTGTGGTCCTAATATTCCCTTCCAGGGCAGGTCCAGGAAAAATCACATGAGTAGGTGGATACTCTAATGTCTGCAACTCCAACTATAATAGCCTATCAAGGCCCGTTGGCAGACCCCCCATTTCTGAGTGTCACTTCAAAAGGAGATGAGAAATAGTACTATATGGTCTTGTAGAGGTTCAAACACTTATGTAACATCCTACTCAATGCTTCCTTGTGGCAGCAGCCAGTGAAAAAGATGGACACCAGGCTTCAGCCCTCCTCCTCCATTAAAGAAAACAAGAAGCTAGACTTGTATGGGAGGAAGCTTTATTCCACAGGTGTATTGCAAATTTGTATTGCAAACCATCAAGCTTTGTGAGGATAGAGTAAACCCTCACTATTCGTGGTGGATGCATTCCTGGCAAATGGTGAAATTCACGAATACTGGGAGCCATCGCTTCTGAACTCACCACAGGAATTGGGAGCCATGGAGCTCCAGGCAGCTGCTGGCCCCCACTGTCCACTTAGGGTGGGTAGGAGACCTTCCTGTGACTATGCTGAACAGCGAATCGCAATTTGCAAATTGTGAGGGTCTCCCGTATTATGATTTCACCCTGTTGGGATACAGTTTGATTTCAAAGGCAAGCTTTCAGATAAGGTGAAACAGGAGTTCCAGTCTTTAATAGAGGAAGACAAGTTAGTCACTAAAATGGCTTTACAGGCAGGTCTCAGTGTTCCCTCTAAACTGTGTGGCAGCACAGCTTCACAGGTGACTAATCTCAGCCCCAAGCCTCTGACTGAGTGGGGCTGGTTAATCATCTGTGAAGCTGTGCTGGCTACAGTTTAGAGGGAACAGTGGTCTCAATGTGGTAAATTCTGCAGCATGCGCCATGCCCTGTATTACAGTGAGGTACTCATTCTTGTTACACTCTTCTGGCTTCTCTCCAAAGGTGTGTTACAGAAAGATCTTCAGGGAAACATGAAATGTGTACATAGAGTAGTTCTGGGGGAATTCCATGCCACAGAAAATACATTCTGCCATAGAAGTGCTGCAGTTTTCTTTCTCCCGCCAGAATCAATTGTCACTCCAGAGCAGCCAGCTAACTAACACTATTAGCTATCAACTGGCTGCTTTTGTCACAGCAGCCTCTGGTGGAGCAGGGTTAGGAGGCTGAGAGGGAGGGCCATGTGGGGCTGCTGGGAGGAGAGATCACAGACTGGCGTTCAAAGTGGAGGAACTCTGACAGTTATTAGTAATTGATTCAAAGATCAGTTTTGTCTGTAACACACAAAGCAGTGGGTTCAGGAGGTAGGGGGTGGTAGCATTCAGCCAGAATTGATGGCCATAGGCAGAGGGTGTTGCAGGGATGGGGAGTGAGCGTCTCTTCCATTCAATGAGACAGTGTCAGCCAGAGTCTTCCTGGGGGAAGCTCCCTAACAACTAGGAACTTAAAATCCCATTTAATTGGCTAACTGGCTTGAGTGGCTCTCCCCTATGGGCAGGGGCTGCTCCAGCTGGGATGGAACGCCCTTGTCCATGGTGAGCCCTATGGGGCTGAAGCAGCCTTCTGCCCACAGCAGGTGTGGAGCTGCTCCAGCCCCCACCAGCTAACCAGAACAAATAAGTATCACCTGTTAACTTTTTACATCCTTACTAATAGCCACACCATCAACCTTTGATATGTCTCACTCAACCAAACCACATTTCAGTTTGTCTCCCTGGCTCCTCTCCTTTCCCTCAGGTCCTCCATTACTCCTGACTTCGCCATGCCTTTGCACTGTTTCTGAGGGGTTCAGGAAGTATGTGTCTCTATTGTAGTTTGAATGAATTATTGTTCATACTCCTGTATTAAGTCTAGTAAGAAATGTTTGTCAAAAATTCCTTAATCTTTGTATTTTTCTGTATCGTTACAGATATACTAGTGCACAGAATTTTTATTATTTTGGCTCAGAATTCCCCCAAGAGTAATCAAGACTGAGCATTTTGTTTTAAGGCAGCCCGTGGCCTTAGTCCCATTGAGAACAATAGAAAATGTTAGTTATTTTGAAAGATGGATTTTTAATGAAATTTCTGCAGTTACCTAACTTTTTTGACCTACACATTTAAATATTGATGCCTTCCAATGCATGGAAGCTAACTTGACTTAACAGGTAAATAAGGATATTACTGGTAAAATGCATTCCAGGGAAGCCTTTCAGCTTTGTTGGTAGAGGAGGCTGCCACCTGGGCTTAAATACTTTTTTGTTAGTCTTTGATGGTAGACTTCAGTTCTTTTGCAAAGGTGGATTTTGGACAGCAAATACCTTTCAAATAAGTTTATCTTCTTGCTATAAACAGCGCTTAGCATCTCTGCCAGCTAGTCCTATAGGAGGGAAGAAGAGGGGGGATGAATAACAAGGTAAATTTTAGTGATAGAAATGTAGCCGTGTTAGTCTGGGGTAGCTGAAGCAAAATGCAGGACAATGTAGCACTTTAAAGACTAACAAGATGGTTTATTAGATGATGAGCTTTCGTGGGCCAGACCCACTTCCTCAGATCTTCCACTATTTGATCTGAGGAAGTGGGTCTGGCCCACGAAAGCTCATCATCTAATAAACCATCTTGTTAGTCTTTAAAGTGCTACATTGTCCTGCATTTTGATTAAGGTAAATTTTACTCACTGGAGAAGAACTGATCTGAGTTCCTTCTTCCTTTCTGCTGCTCTCACTTTATGCTCTTTTTCTTACTGATAATTCAAAAGCAGAAACACTATGGCAGGTGAGGTCAGGTTTTAAATGTACTCTTCTTTGCCTTCTTCGTTCCTGGTCACTGGTGACATAATATTAGTGTGCTGATAATTCCAGCATTGTTGGAGTTGAGGAGGGAATTCAACCAAGTTTTTCCCAAGTGAATAAATTTCCCATGTCAAATGTTACTATCACTTGGACTATGCCTTCCATCCTTTCCTGCAATTGCAAATTTCCTGAATTTGAGTGGTGTAGTTAGTCAACTTGATGGTGTTACTTAAGTGTACCCAGTATCTTTGATAAAGTTCTGTTAAAAATATTTTAAAGAGGCATTAAATTTTTTTAAGAGGTGGTAACAGCTGGCAGTAAGTCATTCCTAGCAGATTAGTGACTTTGGTGCCTGAAATCAGAATGACTTTATAGGATAGAGACAAAACTAATTTTTGACTAATAACTGTCAGAGCTCCTTTTTTGGAAAGACTGCAGTGACATAATATTTGTAGCTCAAGGAAGACTGACTGATACTTTTCTTCAAAGTAGTAATTTTTTAGAAGAAAATCCAAAGGGCTTACAAAAAATCCTTTATCAGATTTCCAGTAGCATTAAGTAATTATAAAGAAAATCAAAATAAAGATAGGAAATATTTAGAAATGTGAAAGTTTTCCTTTTAATTTTTTATTCTTTCATCTTTTTTTTCCTTACACGTAAAAAATGACAAAAATGCATCAATTTCAGGGGGGTTATTTTTATTGGGTTTCAGTTCTTGAAAGTTATAGTTCCCTGTGTAAAGAGTCAAGTTGAAGATTATATGTTCTCTCATTTGTGCTTTGTTTTGTTTTTTAAATTTATAATATAAAGTCAGGTTTTCAGTGGATTGAATGATAAAAACTAGTTTGAATTTTAATGGCTTATAAAAATTTTAAATTCATAAAATGTGGCTATGCAGATATATATTCTCTAGCTAGAAGACTTACCCAGCATTGTCTGGGGTTCTTTGGGGAAGGGGAGACTGGGGCTGTAGGACTCAGGTCAGGTCCTTGAGGAGCTTAGGACAAGAGGCCAGGGGCATGGGAAGATACACGAGTGACAGTTCTGGAGTGAAGAGGGGCTCAGGGCAGCAGGTGGGGGATGACCACTGGCGACTTCTTGGGGGTTGCCTAGGGCAGAAGGGACCATGCACCTTGCCCTGCAGGTAGGAGCTGCTCTAGCCCTGCTGGGGAATGATGAGGTGCTCTGATCCTTCCCCATCCACCCTCCCCTTTAATCAGTTAACTGGTTAAACAATAAAAAAGTTAATCAATTAAAAGTGATTTTTATATCCCTACTCCCCAGTTCCACCCCAGTGCAATGATTTAAATGAAGAAAAATAAAACTTATTTGAGTTAAGGACCCAAGCAACACTGGGTTAATCTAGTGAAGCATAAATATAAATAAGTTATTGATTTGTAATCATATGGAATGCTTTGAATCAAACTTTAGCATTCACTAACAGAGTTGGGGGGGAAAGCAAGATGCCTAGATGCAATGGGGAGGCAGGGAGAAAAGGAAACTGAAGAGATGTTAGCTTCATTTATGTTACAGAATCCACTGGTGTTCTGGGCAGGAGGAGACCTGAGACTTTTGGTTGTTTCAGGATGAGATGCTGAGTGGCAGTTTCAGACCCTCCTGCCTAGCTCCTTGGAAACTGGGTTTATGCAAGAGGCCATCTCTTGGCTTTACTCTGCTATTGCTTCTAGCTTTAGTTGTATTGCTATCTCAACAGCTTCAACTCTGAAAGCTGCTCTTGGATAAACTGAAGAAAAATAAAGTGCACTATTCCTAGTGTGCTTCCATGGCTTTCTCAAGTGATAGCAGATTTCCATTATAATAGGTTTGTATGCATCTTGTGCACTGGTCTCAAAGAATTTTCCCTAGCAGGACCCATGGGGTGATCACACCCTGCTCCCTGTTACTGCATATCAGGGGTATAATAAAGGGTGGAGAGGTTCCCCACCCCTTCAGGTTTGATCAGTGTGCTGTCAGGTGTTCCTTTGTGAATGTGAAGATGAATGTGAATGTCAAGGTGAATGTAAATATGAAGGTTTAACAGTTATTTCAAGAGAAGGATTTTCTCTTGAAATAATGCTGCTACAACGGGGTGTTTTATTTCGCAGTAATGCGATTTCAAAATGGCGGCTGGATGCGATTATGCTAATTAAGCACGGGATATTAAATCCTGCACTTCATTATCAATTTCGGTACACTACATTTCATCCCTATCTTGAGATAGGGAGCAAGTGTAGACATACCCTAATGGTTCCTAATTCCCAAAACAATAGCAGGTCTCAGGCTAATACTGGACCTTCAGAATCTTAAATGAATGCATCAAGAAGTTAGAGTTCTTCATGCCCTTGCAACTGTTACTCTGTTACCCTTTGCTAGATCCAAGAGATAGATAGATAGATAGCATGCTGCTCTTCCTTTCCCCCTGTATTTTGCATCTTCTGTACTTTTATGTTTGGTTTAGTGTCCTGGCTAGAGTAAGTATTATAAATTTTCCAGGCCTTCTTTGTAATCATGTGTAAAATGGAAAGAACTGAGGATGCAAAATGCTAATGGAGTGATAGACTTGCTATTTTAAATACACTCAGAATCTGAATTTTATATAAGGTAACACATCTAAACCACATTAAAAGTGTGTATACAACGTACATTTAACAGTTTTTAACTCAGATGCAATGTTAAAGATGTACATAACTGCATTCTATAACATCTGCTCTTAATTAAATTTTCATCATTAATGTTTTGTTGAACAATTTGTATACAAGTAGATAATACCAGTCATATTTAATCTTTTGGAACTGAGCATTTTTATGAGATGGGCTTAAAATCCTGCTTGTCTTGAAGTCATCTTAGACCATCAATTCTGCAAAATCTAAATTTGCTTTAAAAAAATCCAGCTTTAACAATTGCAATGATTGGAATTATGAGCTGTGTAAACTATAGGTAATTTTCCTGAGTCTGCAGGCATAAAGATGCGGTGTCCCTGCTGCTGCTAAAAGTTTTAGGGGAAGAGTGAAATTAACAAGATTTTGATTAGGTTCACTGCTGCTATTGACATCTCTGAACTTTAATGACCTTGTCAGGAATCTTATCCATTTCATGCTATTAATGATGGGAACTAGATTTATTAGGCTATTGCTAGTGGGGCTTCTTTTCACTTAGCCTGTATTTTGTATCTATTTTTATGATATATTTAGTTCCCTGTCTAGAATAGAGATGTAAAGTCCTGATTAATCTGTTAACCGGTTAATTAATCAGGCTGCTGGTGAGGGGCTGCTCCCAAGTAACCAGTTAATTGGCTACATGTTCAGGTCCCTAGTCTAGAAAAAGTTACTGTAAGTTTTTCATGCTCTAATCACTTGTATTGAAAAGGTCAAATACATTCTGTAATGATCACTTCTGTTCACCTCTAGAGGTGTTAATCTCCAAATTAGGTTGTTGCGCTACTGTCCTGGTGTTTTTGTTTGTATGTTTTACTAATAGAGTAAGCAAAATATCTTTTAAGTATTCCTTTTAAACAGTGTTTTTGTCAAGGAACTATAGATCTTAGTACTAATTGTCAAAGCCAAAGATGTCTGCTTATAAAAAGAGCAGTAATTAATTTGGCACAGAATTGCTGGATATAACAGTCAATTACAGTGATGGTGTTACCCAGTCATCTTATGGTGTCACCCTGTGTCATGGAAGAACAACTTTCAGGGTTGAATAAAAATCAAAGCTAAAATTAGAAAGCTAGCCAAGAGAAAATGAGTATTGATATTTTCCAGTATATTAATGACAATGCTAATCAGGTACCTACATTTACCAATTCTTATGTTATAAGTCTTATCAAAATTCATGTCACTACAAAAATCCAATTACTGTGATGGGTTGTACAGCTGTTCTGCTGCTTCACCTCATTGTTTTGCTGTATTTTTTTATATTTAATTTAAAGTATGTTTATAACTACTAGCCTTAAATTTATAGCCTCAGCTAGAATACATCTAAAATTACATCAGGGTACAAAGTTATAGCATGGTAGTCTCATAGCCATATTACAGTTAAAAGTTGTGTAGATAGAACTTAATATGCACTGTAATATCCAGCAGGTAGGTGCATATACCAAGAATTTGGTAAGTTGTCACAGGCCTCACTTTTCTATTCTATTAATAGAGGGGACTGTGGGGTCGGGGATGGAGGCTGGGTGCAGAAGGGAGCTTAAGTGTAGGGGATTGAGGTGCAGGATTGGGAGTTTGAGGTCTGGGAGGGAGTTTGGGTGAAGAAGTTGGGATTGTGATTTGGGACAGGGGATTAGGGATGTCAAAGGTTAGCTCGGTAACCAGTTAACTTATAAGCATATGCCTTACTGGTATGCTTACTGGCTAACTGGGATCCGGAGTCTTCTCTTCACTCCCCACCTTCCACAACAGCAGACCAGCTGACAGGGCCACCGCAGGCCTGGAGCAGTTGCCATCCACAGCCAGTGGTTATCCAGTTAAACCATTTGTTTCATCAGTTAACTATTCTGAGCGGTTTTTACATCCCTCCAGAGGATTGGGCTGTAGGAAGGTCAATGCATTTGACTGCTGGGGTCAGCATGTGTCTCTAGGTGGCATGCTGTGCACACTTGTAAGCACTGCCCCTGCAAGCTGCAATTGACTGTTTTTCAGCCAAAGGGAGCTGCAAAGATTGTGCTAAGGATGGGGGGCAGTGTGTGGCGAACAGGGATGTAAAATCCTGGTTCAGCAGTTAAGTGGTTAAGTTGTTAGGTTGACCTAATGTGTAACTGGACAACCAACTAAAAGTGGGATCTGGTCTCGGCACTTCTCCAGTCCGGCTGGAACAGACCTCAGCCCACTGGGCTCCTGCTCCCAGCACCTGCTGGAGCAACCCATCCACAGAGTAGTCCCCTGCCAGCAGCAGGTGTGGAGCTACCCCAGCCCCCACTGGGTAACCAGAACAAGGTAAGCATTACCCATTTAGGATGATGCTAACCAGATAACCGGTTAACATTTCAAATCCCGAGTGCAGATCCCCTTCCGCCCTCGGGCACACCACACAGATACACGTGTGTGGGCTGTGATAGAAAGGGAGCTTGCCTGATGGCCTCACTGAGCTGTGGTTGACCTGATCCAAATGTTTGGCAAGCCACATTTGGCCTATGGGCCTTATTTTGTCCATGCCTGTGTTAGGATTAATTAAAAATTACTCAAAAGTACTAGTTTATTTCTGAGATACTGTAGAATGCAATATATAGGAGACTTATGAGACATGATTCAACTTACCCTTCCAATACCCTGACTATGTAGCTATAGAGCACCCTAACACCTTTGCATAGACTTTACAAATTTACCTGTTCATCCACAAATTGAAGCTTACTGTCAAGTGTGAAAAAACCAAAAACTGTGTTCCTCCACTTCCCCAAGATCAGACCCCTCTGCGGTTTCTAGCAAATGGGAGTGTGAGTTTGTGCTAGGGGTGGAAGCAGCACATGGAGCTTCTCTGGCCCTCCAGTGTGTGGCGTGCAGCGAATACATGGCCTCCACAACCAACTGCTTTAAGTGGCACGTGAGGTGCAAAAGGCAGGGGGCCTGCTCAAGACTTCCACTGAACTGCCGGCTCCAGATTCAGCCCATGGGCCATATTTTGCCCATCCCTGTCATAGCTTGTTTATGCGGCAGTCTTGTGTGGCAGTGTAAAAAACCTTAGTAATGTCTATATCATGTCTTCTACTTCTCCTTTACCCACAAAGCTGTCAAAGAAGGATAGTAGATTGGGCTGACATAATTTCTTCTTGGCAAATCCATGTCGACTGTTACTTAACATCTTATTTTCTTTTAGATGCTTACAGCTTGATTTTTTGAGTATTTGCTCCATTATGTCACGTATTGACGAAGAGTGTGCTGTTGTAAAATTGTACATTTAACTTTAATTTAATGCATTAGAATTCTTTTGTTTAGCCAACATTTTGATAACTTCTGGTCCAATGGATAGCAACATTATGCACTGATTATGTGCAGAGTAGTGTTGGTGCTGATTTTGCCTATTTTGCCATGTTACTTCATCTTTATCCTGTAAATTGAAAATTGGCAGTAGAATAAGTGCCGAAGATATACTTAAGATTGAAGGACTTGACAAATTTGGCCACAATCAGAAACTGATTTTTGTCAGTATCCTAAATGGTCTGACTCTAATGGATAATCTGTTGATTTGTTGCATTTAAATATTTGATTACTGGCATGATACGGAGATTAGAGGGAAAGTTGAAAATGAAAGAATAATATTTGCCAGATATCAGCAAAAGCTTTTAAAAGGGAGGGACATGTCTTGCATGGTGTCTATAAACTCCAAGTTTTAAGTCTGCAAGCAATGTTATAGTAGATAAAAGAGAGAATTAACTTTGGTTAGCTTGACTCCAAACTTTATTTGTCCAAAATTGAACGTTGTATTTATTTCTTTTACACTTAAGTCTTGACACTTGACCCAGATGTTGATTTATAATTACTATTTTCTAGTTTATGGAAAGAGGAGAGACTAGAAGTTGTTGCTATGGAATAATTGAAATTTAATTTAATATAATCTAAATTTCTCTCTCTCTTTTTTTAAAGGTTTAACTATAGATCAACACATCATCTTGCATCCCATGGGTTTTATGAATTTTTAAATTGGTTTGATGAAAGAGCATGGTATCCACTGGGAAGAATAGTAGGTGGAACTGTAAGTATATGAGTGATTACTTCGTGGTGACTTAAAAATTCAGAAGGATAACTCCATGGGTTAAAGGAGAAACAATGTAATGTGCTTTTAAATGCCATAATAGCTATACAGAGATTTTCAGATACTAATACATTTTAACCTCTTATTTAATCCTGCAACGCTTTGAAACAGGGTATGCCAAATTAAAAGAATTTGCCAGGCCAGGAAGGCAGGAGGGAGATAGGAGTAGAGTGCTCACCTCGCACCTGCTCTGGGGACACACATGACTCTGTACTCCCTGGTGGGGAAAAGCCTCAGGGAAAGCAGGTTGGTTGCTGGGTTGTTTTTCCCCCAGCTGTAGGGTTGCCAGGTGTCCAGTATTCTACTGGGAAGTCTGGTTTTTGTGCCCTCTGTCTGGTTAAAAAAATATTCAGAAAATACCGGATATGTGCAACGTCCAGTATTTTCTGTTTTTCCAGCTGGGCGCTGGACGGAAGACTGGTGAGGGCGGGGGGAGTACCTGGGAGGCGGGGCCACGATCAGCTCTGGGAGCCTATGCTAGTGTGCAAAAGTCTGGCGGGGGCGGTGGGCAGGGGCTGGGACTCCCAGCCACTCCCCCCTGCCCAGCTTCTGCATGCAACCACGGGCTCCCAGTGCCTCTGGCTTCTGCATGTAGCCAGAGGGAGTCCCAGGCTGGGAGGCGGGACCGTGATCAGCACTGGAAGCCTCTGGTTGTCTGCAGAAGCTGGGTGGGGGAGTGGTTGGGAGGCGGGGGCGCAATTGGTGCTGGGTGCTCTCAACTGATTGTGTCTGAGGAGTGATGCTTTGGGGAGGAGGAGAAGCCCTGTCCCTGCTCCTGTGGGCTGTTTAAGCATGCTGTGGCACTAGTCCAGGAGAGAAGCCTCCAGGTGCTTTGTAGTTGCGTTTAGGCACCTTCCATGGGCTCTCAGCCAAAACTGACTGGGGTGGAAATTCTGCTTCTTCCTACTGGGACACCCAAAGACCTGGCTATGGGGGAGTCACCTTCCCCATGGTTGCTCCGCCCTGCCATTGTGTTGCCCTGGGGTCTACCTCTCTCTCTGCTTTGGGTAGCAGGCAACTGCTTTGCAGAGTAGGTTCTGCTGACTCCCCCTTTGTTCCCAGCTTGGTGGCTCTTGGTAGTAGCCACACAGGATGTGTGTTCGGTGTGGGTGGGTTGTTTTTTTGGTGGACAGATGTTTTTGCCTGTGTGTTTGGTGTTTTTTGGGAGACCATCTGGCAACCCTACCCAGCTGTGGAGGAGGAGGAGCAGCAGCACCACTTTCTCCTTTGCCTGCCAGAGTCTGTATGGATTAGGGACACCTGGAGTATGGAGGTTCATGTGTAATGAAATGTCAGCTTTATACCTCTGCTTCAGACAAATTACTATCCTACTGATAGTCAAACCTGAATGCTTACATGTCAACTTTTGGTAACAGTAATTGAGACTATTATGACTTGTTCTCAATCTTGTTGTCTTGTAGAATGTATCATTAGACACCTACCTCTCCAATGTTATGGATCACTATACATTTTTCAGTTGAAGCAGAGAGAAATGCTTGGCTTTTTTCATGTTTATCGCCAAGGTTTAGATTTTTTTTTTAATATGTATATTTCTGAGTCTATAGAAAATTATGTTGGACTGCATTGGGCAAATGCTCTTTTTGGATTTAAAAATAGTGGGGGATATAAAGATTTTTCTAAAGGAATATAAAAATAAATGAGAATTAATTTGAGTGCAAAGTGATAAACAGGAAAGATAGAGGAGAAAATTAAATGACATCAAAATGTGGTAGATTGGAATGTCATTGATTTACATAAGACTGACATTAGAAAGGTGTGAAGAGTTCTAATGACAAACAAGTGTGCTGAAAACCCATAGAAGCACCTTTGCTTCAGTATTAAGAGAATAAATATTATTAATGTATTTTAAGTGTTATGCAATAAATCAAGTGATTGCAATTTTAAACAGCATTTTAATAAACCTGTTCTATATAACTTTTTGAAATCCTTATCAAAGTAGATTATAACAAAAAATATATAATTTCATCTAAAGTCCTGTAATATTTGAAGTTCTTTTAACATATTTAGTTTTTGTTCAACATCCCAGTCTCTCGCCTCTGAAATGGTCTTGGGGGAATACCAATGTTAAAGTTTAATTCAGCAGAAATGTGTTATATTTTTGCAGGGCATTCAGGCATATGAAGTTTTTTAATGTTTTTTAGTCACAGGGATGTTAAATGTAGTAGATGTTAAATGAATTCTAAATGGTTACTTGACTATTCTGTAGTTCCCGGGTGTGGGGCCAGCAGCCAGTGTGCTCTGGCCCCACTCCTGAGGAGCCCCCTACCACCTATGGCAGAGTGCCAGGCAGGAGCTGGCTTGCAAGGGGACCCGGTTTGAAAAACAGCTCCCCTCGCAAACTGTCTGCCTGTCGACTTGCGCTGCTGCCTCTGATAGAGGCAGTAGCATGGGTTGTCAGCAGATCCTGTCTGGGGCTAGTGGGTACAAACTAGAACTGAGCTGGGCTGCCTGCCTGTTTGGCTCCTAATACACTTTAAATGCAGAGCCACTGCAGGGGTAGGTCCCTGAGCTGGGCTAGTGGCCAACCTGCTAAAAAAATTACTGGTGGGGGTGGGGTGGATTGTGTATAGTCTTGCTTATTGGTTAATTGACTACACTACTTTTCACGGATTATATATTTTAAAAGTATCCATCTAAGGGGCAATAATTTTTGATGGTGGTGGGGGCACCCCAAGATTTTGGAAAGTGGTGAAGAGCTGCACTTTTCTGTGGAGGAGATTGTGAAGACCAGGACTTTAACAGGGTTCAAAAAAGAGCTAGGTAGCCATTGATGGACCTAACCTCCATGAATCTATTAGCCAGGATTGGTAGGAATGGTGTCCCTAGCCTCTGTTTGTCTGGAAATGGGTGACAGGAGAGGGATCATGTGAGGATTATCTGTTGGGTTCCCTTCCTTGGGGCATCTGGTATTGGCCCCTGTTGACAGACAGGATACTGGGCTAGATATATGTTTTGGTGTGACCCAGTATGACCGTTCTTATGTAAATTTGAACCTGTATGTGTTGCTTCATCCATTATTTAGAAAAAATGATTTCTTGCACATGTTGCCAACATCATTTGCTATAATTTGAAGTGCTGTGAACTGTTTTGAGCTGTGGTATCAAATATGTTCAAAGCAATGTTAGAGTAATTTCATTTTTCTTTACATATTGTCTGACTTCATCTAAGAAATAAAGTAACTTTTGCTAAAAGTTGTATGCAAATATGTTTAGTCAAACCTTTCTGCAATCCTAATATAATTTCATTTTCATTCTTTTTTTCTTCTAGGTCTATCCAGGATTGATGGTGACAGCAGGCCTTATATATTGGATTTTAAATATGCTAAACATAACAGTCCATATAAGAGATGTATGTGTGTTCCTAGCACCAGTTTTTAGCGGCCTTACATCTATTTCTACTTTTCTGCTTACAAGAGAACTATGGAACCAGGGAGCTGGGCTTCTAGCTGCGTGTTTTATTGCTATAGTGCCAGGTTACATATCTCGATCAGTGGCAGGATCCTTTGACAATGAAGGCATAGCTATTTTTGCACTGCAGTTCACGTACTATTTGTGGGTAAGTAATTGCTTAGATTTTATATTTAAAAAAAAAATCCTGTTCTCCTGACCTTGCTCCTGGTCATTGCCTTAGGACCCAATCTTGGATCCTTAGACTGTTTTTGTTCCTTCTGTAATTCTCATTGCCTTATAGAATAGGTATAGAAAAAGATTGGACAGGCACCCAAAAGTAACACATGAATATCTGCCATACTGTTGTTACTCAGGCTCTCCTGCCACTTTACAAGAGATGTTCCCTTATAGTAAAGGGCAATCCATGGTTTTCTTGTATTCTGTTCTGCGGCTACATGTGAAGTGATGAACATATAATTAAGGTAGCAATTTCAAACAGTCTGCTTGTTAGCACAGATTGAATGTAAGAGGAATAGGCAGGATTAAGCCACCTGGTTTTTCTGACCCATTATAAGTAATCTGAGAAGTTCTGCACAGCAAATACAATTGAACACAAATTAGGCAATGAGGGGCAGAGCCAGACAAACAGGATCCTCATTAGGGGAATGGCCTTTAAGGGTGGCCATTTTGAACTCTGTTGTTCTCCGTGACACACCTCTGACTGCCTCGTGGCACACTGGTGTGCCATGGCACACTGTTTAAGAGACACTGGGCTAGAGGCTAAAAAACAGATTTCAGAGTAGCAAGCATTTCAGCACACCCAAGTCAAACCTCAGCATGGCCCTTATTGCTTGTCCTTCTCCAAGTCTGACTCATTAGCTTCCTAGGATGCAGTTTTTGGCAGATGCACCCTAAAGGAAGTAATTTGTTATAATATTGCATATATCTAGTGCAGCTTTATGTTGGTTATATTTCTGTTTATGTGAAATAGAGATTAGAGACATCCCCCTCCCTGACAAGTTGGTGTCAGGGAATATAGAAACATAGCTTGTACCTGTAAATCATTTTCTGCTTCTGAACTTATCTTGACTGACCCATGCAGTAGCAGAATGGCAATAAAAAATTCCTATTGTTGTTGTTAACAAGTAAATGTTTACAGCTGGAGAAAATTAGTTTTTTCATGTATTTCCCCCAATGTTTCTGTTATAGTAGGCTGTCTGCTTCTTTTAAAAGTCCCTTATTATACTCATTTTTCTAGTTGTGAAGTATTTGAAAACTGGACTGCATTGTGTTGGGAAAAGTAGACACAGTTGTGCATTTTCCTAGACCTTCAATTCAACAACAGTTGGCCAATCTGTTGTTAATCAGTATCTGATAACCCAGTCCAAAACAAATTTGCAGTTGTACATTTTTTCTTTTCATGGTTGATTAGATGTACATAGAATAAAATAACCACACCATGTCCCAGTTCTTTTCAAGTTAATAGTAAATCACGTTTAACTGAGGTCTCTGTGTAATCCTGTCGTGTCTGCATAAACTTGTGTGTATGTGTATTTTTTTATACACACACACACACACACACACACCCACACACCCACCCACCCTCTTTATCTCTTTTCCTTATCAACTTTCAAAACATCAGCTGGGTAGAAATTGGTAGCAGTAATGTCTACCTGAGTCTGTGGACAGCCAGAAAAGTAATTCCATGAGAGAGAAATTGATTGTATATATTTTTGAAGTCTAATTACAATGTAAATGTCAACAATTAAGACATCTACATAGTAGAATTTCCCCATGCAGTTATAACAAAATAATTATTCTGCTATACTTGTCAGAATAATTAATTTAATTTCAAGAAATATAATTATTTTTATTCTTGAATAGGGATTTAAGTGACTAGTCGACTACCCACTAAACCTAGGCTTATCGGGTAGTCGAGCTGCTACTCTACTAGTTGCTCACCCCTCCCCTCCCCTCCTTGCTGCCTCTATCAGAGGCAGATAGGAGGGGGAGCTTGTGCTGGGGGGAGCTGGCTTAAAAGCCGGTTTCCCCCCAGCCTTGTCTCCATGGGAGGCCAGAGGAGGCAGAGGTGCAGTGGGGGAAGCAGTGCGAGCTGAGACTGAGCAGTCCCGGTGCATGCTTAGTCCCATGCAGCTATAGCTCTGCCTTTCAATGTAGTAAGAGCCTAGTGGCTCTTATTACATTTATAAGGCAGAGCCACAGTGAATGCCCTTATTGACTAATTGAGTAGTTAACGGAATTTCCATAAACTACTTGATTAGCTTACTAGCCACTATTTAACATCCCTAATCTTGAATAGTGTCCACATGGCAGCTTATACCTGCATAACTGTTGTGGAATAATTACTCTGCTATAGCTATGATATAAAATTTCCCCAAATAGAGAAGCTTTAAGTCATATCTGATGATCTTAGTACAATTAGTAGACTGACTTATTTTTGTTGTTGAAGTATTAAATATTGTGGTAGATTGCAGTGAGGACTTACTTGCTTCTAATCATTGCTGGGGTAAGAAACAAGTTGTTTACTCATCTGTCCCCAAACTTTGTTAATCTCTATTAGTATCACAAGGGAGAGGTAAGAGGAGGTGAAGTACTAAAACATAAAAACATTTATTCTGTTTTCATGAGCCAAAACCCCAGTTATTCCTTATCTTCTGTCAAAACTACCTGCTTTCCCCAGCACCCTCAGCAGTGTAATAATTCATCAAAATGAAAATACACAGAATGCTGACACACTTAAATTTGGATGCATTGAAAAACCTGTAGTTAGTTTTCACAGAAAATAATAGACTGCTGGACTGGTAAAGCAGTAGTAGTATACAACTGAGGCTTAAGTTCTAAAAGGATCCAGAGCCTTCGTACTTCCCCTGAAAGAAGGTCTGCTAGTAATTACTGTAGATTTAAAATTTATATTGTACTAATGAATATTTTTTGACAGCCCCAAAAACTGTCATGGGCTCTCTCTGTCAAATGTTTTTTTCCATATAACACATTATCTGCAAGTCAGATCATACTCTCAACACCTGTGGAACTCCATTGTCTTCAGCTCATGCCCTCAGTGATACCTGCATGTTCCCACTAGCCCTATGTGGGTTTTCAAAGTTATATTTTCAGAATAGAAAAGCACTCACCCTCATATAAGGATGTTAGATAATGTTTGTTTTAGTAATCCTATAGCTGCAAAAAATCAGGGTGCTCCCGGTTCCGGTCTCATTCCCAGGGAGCCTGATGCCACTCTGCGTTGTTACCTCTGTATCAGAGGCAGCAGCTCAGAGTAGCAGGCGGAGTCTCTCTACATGGGGAACTAGTTTAAAAATCAGCTCCCTATGCAGACCAGCTCCTACCTGCAGCCCTGCACTGTTGCCACTGTATCTGATATGGCAGCCCCTGTCCACGGGGCTGAGCTCCCTGCAGACAGAGGCTGTTCCATGGCAGCCTCCCTTGTCTCCCTACCCTTCTTCTTCCCCCTCTCCCTCCCCTCCCGGGTGCTACTGCCTCTGATACAGAGGCAGCAGCATGGGTGGGGAGGGACAGGTGGCTCTGTGGAGCACCGGCTTCCGCCTGCCCCCTGTATTGCTGCCTCTGATATAGAGGCAGCGGGGTGGGGAAGGGCTGTGCATGTAGTCATTCGAATTAACTGATAAGCCTAGGTTTAGAGGTTAATCAATTAATCGACTATACACTTACATTCTTACCTCATAATATGATACAAGGCAGCCATGGTGAGAGTTACGATGGTCATAATCTGAAGGATTCATATTTACACCAATCTTCAAGTAGCACGAAGATGCTGCAACTACTATTCATCTCAGAGATTGAAACATCTAGTTCAGTGCTTCTCAATCTGCAGCTCACAAGCTGCTTATTGCCTCAGTCAGCACACAGCTGAGACCTGTGTGATATCCTCAGGGCCATACAGGTAGCATGTATATAGTGTGGCCACAGCCCACATAACACATACTGTGCGGTATATGCAGTCCACAATGGTAAACTAGTTTAGAACCACTAATCTAGTGTGTCACAGCACAACGCCGATTTGAATTAAAAGTTGGACGTAGGCTCTTATAGTTGATTGGCCCTATGCAGGTGAACCAAATTGCACTGTTGCTTTATTTTCCAAATTACTTCCATGAATTTTGAAGCTAGGCAATTAAGTTCCTAAAACAAACTGATTGAGAGTGTCATTTTGCTTTGATCCATGTCTTTATTAAAAATATGCATTTTTTTGGTGTGAGTTGACAGAATTTTGTGCTGCTGTTTTTAACTTTGTTTAATACTACAACTTGTAATTCTTAAATACTTGATTTTTTTTTTTTAAAGGTGAAGTCTGTGAAAACTGGGTCAGTCTTTTGGACAATATGCTGCTGTCTATCTTACTTTTATATGGTAAGCCTTTTTATTTGTATGTAAACTAAGCTGTTTCTGCTCAGTCCAGTTGAGAGGATACAGGTTTTGCTTTTGTTATGTTTTTAAACTGACAGCTGCTTCTGCTGGACTAATTAACTCAAAGAAGTGGGCAGATGTTTCTTTTTTCTGCTCAGAACTTTTTGTAAAGATTTATTTGCTCTGGGAAATAAGTTTTTCCCTTGTATGTATATGCTAGGACTTCTGGATTAGCATGCATACCGATTCCTCTGGTGATGATATTGGTGGAGGCTCAAAATAGGTGGAGACAATTTGACAATAGAAGAAATGATCTTATTCAGAGTGAATTGGTGGATATTGGGTGGATGGCCTCAACAAACGTGGGGCTACGTCTATCTAAAGAAGTTCTAGGTGACTTGATCACCACATAGAAGTTTGTATACTGGGAGAAAGTAACTCATACTAGAAGATTATTTGATGTAGCAAAGACGTGTAACAGGATGTAATGGCTGGAAGTTAAACCTAGAAAAAATTAAAATAGGAAATAAGGTACAAATTTTGAAAGAATAATTAGCCATTAGCCTAGCACAGCTTACTATTGAAGTCTTTAAATTAAGACTGAATCTAAAAGAAATGCTCTAATTCAACTACAGGTTGCACCTCCAAAAACTGGTATTCTGTGGTCCAGGACCATGGATGCTCCTGGATCAGAGAGCCCAGGAGCCTAATGGCAGGAGGACTGGCAGCCTGGCCAGGGGCTGGAGCCCTGCAGCAGTACCCCCCAGAAGCATGGGACCTGGGCCAGTCCCCCCAACAGCCCATGACAGCGTGGGGCCAGAGCCCTTAGGCAGCCCTCAGCAGCCCAGTAGCTGCGGGACTGGAGCCCTTTCTCCATCATCTTTCACCCTTACTGCTAGCCCAGCCCAGGTTTGAGCCCTGGGTCTGGGCTGGGCTGGTGGTAGTGGGGGAGGAAATGGAGGTAGGGTGCCATCTGGAGTGGCAGTAAGCAGACAGCACTAATCGGGCGGCAGGCTTGGAGGGCTGGTGGCAGGGGACCTCCCCTGGTCCTGCAAATTTTCTTGTACAGGGCTGGTCAGATCCCGAAAGTGCCAGACCAGGGAGGTCCAACCTGTACAAGTTGTTGGTTTAGTGCAAGAATTATTGGGTGAAATTCAGTGAGCTGTTTACTGGAAGAGGTCTTAGAACCCATGAAAATGGGAATTTCTGCAAGATGTGGGAGATAGGGATGTAAGCAACTAGTTGACTATCCGATAAGCAAATGTTATTGGGTAGTCAACTCGACTAGTTGCTTCCCCCTCCCCTGTTTGCTGCCTCTGTCAGAGAGAGGCAGCAAGCGGGGAGGGAGCAGGAGCCTGTTTTAGAGGGAACTGGTAAAGCCTGTTCTTTCCCCGCCCCCAGCACCATCTCTGCAGGGAGCAGGGACAACAGAGGCACAGTGGGAAACGGCGTGAGCTGGGACTGCTTTAGTCCCCACTCGCACTGGTTTCCACTGCGGGTGCTTCTGCTTCTCCTGCGGGTCTCTTATACATTTCAAAAGCAGAAGTGCAGCAGGGAGCACAGGGTGAGCAGGGACTCAAGCAGTCCCTGTTCACTCTGCTCTCTGCAGCACTCCCCCTTCCAATCCCTCCCCTGCCTCTGAGAGGCAGCAAAAAGAGACTGGAGCTGCTGCTGAAGGGAGCTGGCTTAATCAAACTCCCCCCAGCACTGTCTCTAAGGTGCCGCCAACCCCACCCTGCTGCAAGGTGCCCAATGGAGAGCCCCCCCCCCCCTCCCCTCCACTCCCTATGGACAAGGGCTGTTGCCTCCAAGGAACTCCTGTTCACAGCGGCCAGGGTTGGCCACCACAAAAAGGGACTGCTGGACTCAGTGCAAGGCAGAATCAAGCAGTCCCAGCTCACGCTGATCACTGCGCCACTACATTTAAAATTTAGTAAGAGCCCAATGGCTCTTAGTACGTTTAAAATACAGAGCCGCAGCATGGATGGCTGTGGAACCAGCACGATCCAGGGTTGCTCAGCCCCGGCTTGAGTTGGCTCCTCTGGAGTTACCCCCCGCTGCAGCTCTGCAGAGGCACTTATCGACTAATCATATAGTTGATACAAATTGTATCTACTATATGATTAGCCCAATAATTGCATTTAACATCCTTAGTGGGGAGAGGGGCTGTTAGGAGAGAGTCTGTCAGTAAAAAAGACAGCAGTTACTTTGTAGGAAAAACTGATTTTTTTAGAAATGGGTTGAATTGATTTTTGTAGTGGGAAGGGTTTTTGGAGAAGATAAATTCCTACAGACATTAAAGTGGGAATGGGCGCCTACTGGAGTAAAAGAAGGACTTGTTTATGTAGAACTGGAAGTACAGGCAGTCCCCGAGTTACGTCGGATCCACACTTACGAACGGGGCTTTTCTCGCCCCAGAACTCGTGGGCGGCGGGACCACCCAGACGCACAGTGGTCCCGCCACCGCGTCCTCCAGGGCGAGAAAAGCTGCTCCGGGTGTCCCTGGTCTGCTGGGGGGGTCCCCAGCAGACCAGGGACACTCCAAGCAAAGCCGCAGAGGCGGTGGGGTCCCGCGCCTCCAAGGCTTTGCTCCACAGCAAAGCCGCAGAGGCGTGGGACCCCGCCGCCTCTGCGGCTTTGCTCGGGGTGTCCCTGGTCTGCTGGGGACCCCTCCCACCAGACAAGGGACACCCCGAGCAGACCAGGGACACCGGAGCAAAGCCGCGGAGGCGGCGGGGTCCCCGCCTCCAAGGCTTTGCTCGGGGTGCACCTAGTGCGGCCCCACCTCCCCCAGCAGACCAGGCTTTTGTTGTGGACGCCTGGGATAGATCATCTGGGGTGCTGCCGGGTTGGTCCTGGGGGGACCTACCCGGCAGCGCCCCAGATGATCTATCCCAGGCTCCAGATTCAGCCGCTGTTGAAACTGATAAGTGGCTGATTCCAGGAAGCTGGGGGCAGAGCAACTCTGCCTCGGGCTTCCTCTAGTCAGCCCCTGGTCAGTTTCAGCAGCAGTGGCTGAATCTGGAGCCAGTTCCAAGTTACGTACAAATTCAACTTAAGAACAAACCTATAGTCCCTATCTTGTACGTAACCCAGGGACTGCCTGTATTGCATAGTACCTGCAGCTTAACAAAAGAGTGTCTGGCAAGAGGAGCTTGCATCTTAAGCTAAAGAGTTCTCAAATCACAAAAGGATGGTGATTGGGATTTGTGTGTGACTACGGTATCTAGGGCAGTGTTGGGCAATAATTTTTGCCCAGGTGCCACTTCAGAAATTTTGAAGTAGCCCTGGCACACCCGTGAAGGGGCGGGGCCTAAAAGGGAAGGGGTATGGCTACCCCTCCCCCCAGACCATGATTGGTCTGGGGTGTGGGGGCGCCCTTTGCCTCTTCCCCCCCCCCCTCCTTCCCACTAGGCACCTATGCCCTGGAAGAGGCTTGGCACGCTCCGCCACCCTCAGGCCAATCAGTATAAAGTTTATATATTAGCTTTATACTGCAGAGCCCACAGCAAAGTCAGCTCCCTAGAAGCAGGGTAGCCAGCCTTTGCTAGCCCTTCTTCCAGAGAACTGGCACATAACCATAATGGAAGCCAATAAGTTGATGATTATTGGTTACCATTTAAACGGTTACACTTGAACGTCCCTAATGCCTGGTCAAAGGTTTGCATGACCGTATTTGTGTGCTGCCCTCTCCTTCACTCAGGGCATGCTGGGAACTGCAGCAACTGTTATTGTCCACCTAACTTAGAGTTAGGGGACCAGCCAACAATGTCCCTGTACAAATTGGAGGGGACCCTTTGGCCCCCACCCTTCCTAAAGAGTGTCTGGGGGGGAGGCTCACAATGGGGGTGGTGGGGTGCTCCTACAGGCAGCCCCTTTTGCCTGTCTGGTGATTGAATCTCTTCTGTATACTTTTATGAGAAGCAATCCCATTTCAGGCACATGCCGTTTCCTTGTCACAACCAAACCCTTACTTTGCTTCAAGTTATGACAAGTGGAAGCTGTATATGGAATCCAGTGGTCCTAGCTCTTAGTGTTTTGGAGGAGTTTTTGAATGAACAGACAAACTGTCAAATATATCACAATTTATGGTAGGCTGATTGTGAAACCATAGATAGATACAGATGTATTATTACATATGTTCATTTGATGTAAAATCAGATACAGATTAGGCCTGGGTTTGTTAAGCTAGTATAGTATTTTTGCTATACCCATGTATTCTGATAGATTATATCTTTTAAATTATTGCTTTACAAAATTCATCCAAATAACACAAGAATTGGTAATAAATTGTTATAGCTAGAAATCATGTGGGATAAGATTCTTCCACTGTTACTTGTTTTGTAGCATCTCTGTATCACACACATATTATGGGGGGAAAAAGGTACTGTGTGTAAAATAAGACACTTTGATTAGGGGTAGCAGAATCTCTGGCTGTATCTATCCATGAATGTCACATGATTTGTATGTCTGATATTTGAGATACACTGTTTCAAAAAAGACTGTAAAATGTTGGTTACAAATGCCATAGTTGTACTAGAGGGTATATTACATGTTTTTCATTTGTTTTAAGAGACATAGTCAACAAGTTAATGTTTAAAATTTGGCCAGGATTTAAGATTAACAGTAAAAATAAAATTCCTTCATTTGTATTATCCCTTGTGGAGATTATTTGCAATATAGCTGTTCCTTCTGTAGGAGAATTAATGATACTTTTAGTTGCTGCTAAGGTTTTAATCAAGCTCTTTATATGCACTTTGTCCTAGATTAGTCTTTAGGACTGGACATAAATGTACCCCCCGCACTTATAACCATTTTTGTAAATGCGGAACGGGCCAGAAACCTCCGACTTATGTCCTCGGTCCGCATTTACGACGGCGCACGGCGTCTACCATAAATGCGGGTTCAAGTTACGATGCCCCTGACTTGTGGTGCTTCCTCCAGAACCAATCGCATCGCAAGTTGGAGGCCTCCTGTATTTATCTTAATTAAAGTTTATATAATGACTAGCTCAGTGTTAATATGGCCCAAAGAATTGTCTTAAAGTAGCTATAATTCTTGCTCTCAAGCTCAATTATTATTTGCATGTATTTGATACAGCTTTGTAAGCCTTTCCATAGTGATGACCTTTTTTTTTTAAATATGAAGTTTTGGATCGAGGCAGGAAAGCATGCAGATTAAGATTGCTGTCAGTGGCTTTACAACTCCACTAAGAATCTAGGATTTTATTAGTTTTGGGAAGACTGGACAAAGGTACACATCTTGAGCTCTTTCTTAAGTAGCAGATTTGAGCTTTTAGCAAACTTTAGAAGGGCAAGCTGATTGAAAGCTTTGCCACCAGCTCCTGCGAACAACTTTATGCTTATTATGATCTTGAGTAATGCACACATTTTCTCTCTACCCTACCACAGTTGTCATCTTACAAGTCTCATACAAAGCCTGTATCGGAATAAAGAAGAATTGTTAGGAATGTAATGATACTACTAATAGGTAGTAGTTCATAAATGGAATCTGTTTACAGCTCTTAAGTTATAATTAACCTAATTTACAGTTTTATTTCTCATAGGTCTCTGCATGGGGTGGTTATGTTTTTATCATCAATCTTATTCCACTGCATGTGTTTGTGCTGCTGTTGATGCAGAGATACAGCAGGAGGGTCTACATAGGTGAGTGTTCTGCTTCTCTAAAATCATTTGAGAAGTGATTTCTGTTCCATTCTTATTAACAATCCATTCTGGTTCACAAGCATTAAATACAGCAATGTAAAATTTATCTTAATGCATTTGATGCTAAGTAGGAAACTAAAAATTTCATATCGAGTCTTATTATATTGGTTGTGTGCTGTATGCCCATTAGCTTGTTGTTTACGACATTAAACAGGCTGAGGATGTTATACATATTTAGTTCCTGTTTCAAGGCTGTCAGGTGTGGGTTTTTTTCTTTGTTAGCTTTTATTCCCTTTAGTACTCCATTTGGGAAGAGGAAAATCACTAAACTTTCACTGAGTTATTTAATATTTTTAGAGTCTTTTAGTACACAGGTGTTGTATGTCTGTTCAATCTGTATCACTTAATTGCAGCTTTATTAAAGCTATCCAGCAAAAAAAAAAAGTGAAAACTCCATTGTCTGATTCAATAAAATATTGTGTATTGCCAGAACTTTCGAAGGTGACTGTTTTTTAACTGTGCAACTTGAAAGGGGCCTAATCTTCAATATTGATCATCTACTCTGAAAATCAGGACCTTTAGGGTGGCTAAAATTGGGCACCAAAAATTGAAAAGGAATTGAAATGGATGTATTACAAAATAAAGCTGTCCCCCATATACAGACTTCATATAGATGTTATTTTTTTAAAGTGCATTCTTAGTTGAAGGTTTCTAATGTCTCCTAGGACCATGGATAATTTTAGTTTATGTGCAAATGTAACATCTAAAGAGCAGTATAGCATGGAGATGAGGGGTCGAAGCTTTCTATGAGTTGGATGGGTAGAGGGAGGGAAAGGGGAACTGATATGACTGGGGGAAAAGAGTATTCTGGTAGTTCCTACTGCCATTCCTATGGCACTTCCTTGCCCACTGACTGATGTGCTCCACATACACCCCATCCCTCACTTCCCCCAAGTATCTGGTATATTGGTGGCCCCCTACCCAAATGCTGGTCACCTAGTCTTCTTCCAGCCTCCCCAGGGAAAACAGGACTTACGTAGGCCAGGGAGTCCTACCTGCTTCTCAGCAGCCAACCTGATCTCATGCGCTATCCTCGGCGGCCTCTCTAGACCTGCTTCCAGGTCCCATTCTTCTGTTTTTTCTCCCTCACTCTTTTGTTATCGTGCATGGGGATTGAGCCGAACTGGTTCCGGAAAACCTTGGAGGTTCAGAAATGTTGATCCCTCCAATATTTCCTTTGTGGGGTCTGTAGCTCCTCCTTGTTTGCCCTTTTCTCTGTATCCCACTGCCCCTGGTTTAGAGTCAGTCAATCCAAAGGAATCCTTCAAAAAACACTGGATTGAGAGGAGACACTTTTCAACACTTTCAAGCATGTGTGAATAGTGTTCAGAGAGTAATTGGTCTGCTTGGCATTTATATGGTGTTTTAAAACTCTTCAAGAGCTTTAAAATTTAGCCAGAAGATTGTAGGCTTATATGCTACAGTCCAGGGATTCTTCCTGTGTACAGTTTCTTTGCACACTCTTTGCTACCAGCATGGAAATCAATACATTTTAGTGAAGAATTAAAAACATAATTGTATGTCCGGTATGTCTTGAATTTCTTTATGCTGTTATATTCATAGATTTAGGTGGATGGATTGATTTAAATCAAAATAGATTTAAATCACCAAGCAGGAAATCTTGATTTAGATAATGGGTTCTCATTAGCGGTTGTAATTAGGTAGTATTTTTTGCTAGCTAGGAGGATACACTACGTTTGTACACATTTAAGCAGTTAAGCTTAATGTATATTTATTCGGCTTATTACTTTTTACATATTTTTATAATGCTAAAATGAATCAGCCACAATTTTCTTTTTACTAGATTTATTTTTACATTTGGTTTGTGTCAAGCTGCATTTGGATAAAACTTGGAATTTAATTAAATGCACAAACAGCATTTTATCATGTTTTGCATTTAAAACTAGATGATTCATTAAAGAGAGTTAGTAATATTTGTTAGCGGATTGAACTCATTGTTTTTTGTCACCACGTCCTTTAGAATTTTTGAACTGGTATATCTCCTCCCCTTGTCACCACATTTCTACTCATAGATTTGAAGAGGGGAAACCAGCTTTCCTGCTTTTTTTTACAGCTCCAAATCTCTCTCTCAACTTGGAATGAAAAACTAATTACTGAACTCTAGTTGAATAAAATTTGAAATGAAAATATTCTCTCTGCATCTGCAGAAGATGCTACTGCTATCAAAAGCTGGTTTAGCACTTCAACAAATTGATTCCAGGTGCCTTTATAAAGTCAGTGGCTTTTAAAAATTGAACAGCATATGTTTTCTGCTTGAATATTTGTACTTAATATAAGTGATTTATTAGATTAGGCTTTTATATTGGTTTGTTTTTAAAAAATGCTTTTAATTAAAATTCTAAAACCAAAGTAATTTTTAAAAAATGAAATCAATTTTCCTCCACCGTGGGGCATGGTTTTTAACTACAGAAAAGCTGTATAGTATTGCAGGTTTTGCTATGATCTAGAGCAGAGCTACTCAACATACGGCTTGCGACCTGACCCGTTTGCGGCCCACATTGCAGTTTGGGTTTACACGGGGCTCGACACATGGCCCGCAGGTGGGAGCCAAAACAAAAAAGTAGTCAATATAATGGTCTTCTGTTGATGTGTTTTTGTAGTTAAATTCCTGGGCTATCATTGCTCATTAAAAGTGTTGTCATATAGGTGGAAATTGGGTAAATATTGCATTTTATTAATATCAGCAGAACTGACTTAAATGGGGCCTGTGTGATTTGTAGTCTTGCCTTAATCTTTGTATTCATGCCCATCAGTGTGAAAGAAGCTATTTGCATATACATTTGTATGTATATGCAACCACACTTCAGTTGCTGCCCTCGGCATGTGCTGAGAGTATCTTTGTGGCCCATGGAGCTTCCAAAGTTGAGTAGCCCTGCAGTACTCCTGCAGTAACAACTATTCTTTGAGGTGTGTGTTCCTGTGGGTTCTCCATGACCCTTCCTTATTCCCTGCTCCCTGGAGTCCAATTGCTCTGCAGTAGACAAGGAACTGAAGGGGGGACTCGGGCCATGTGCAAAGCATCTAACCACCAGCAGCACAGCCCGACTGCTGCGTACGTGCAGCCCAGTTAACTGCTATGAAAAAGCTCCAATTCTGTGGCTTGCTCCGGGGATAACACATCACCTTATGTGGAGCACCCATGGGACAGACACACTTGGAAGAACAGTTGTTAGTGCACAGGGTGAGTAACTTCCTTTTCTCCCTTCTCCTTCTACTTTTTGACAATGTGTAACCAAGAAAAGCTATACTTAGCATGAGTTACATGTCACTTTTTCTGCCTATTGTGGGTACCCTTGAGGATTCTAGAGAAAAAGACCATGTGGATGAGAGGAAGTCAGACTCCTATAAGTGCACTATTTATCACTAATTTTTTTAAGCATTTGAAAATGCTGATGTAAAATACCTGAGTTGTGACTGAAAAGTAGTAATCCATCTTTATATCTTTCTGACACTGAGGTGTGTCTGCTGCGAGATGCAAATTAAACTAAACTGAGGGCTATTTTAATGTATGCTTGAGTCTGCCAACAGACTCAAGATAAGCAGCACCAGGCTGGAGCCTGCACCCCTCCCCAAACCTCTGCACAGCAAGATTCCCTCTAACATTTTCCATCCTTGTGCAGAAAATTTTATGTGCACCAAGGCATGTGTAGATATGCACCATCAGCAGAAAAACATGCTGCTGTCTGTGGGCACTCTGCTAACGATATGGGTGGCATTTGAATTTTTCCTGCTGGCTGTCCAGGCACTCAGCTTACATGGAATACTGCTGCCCAGCCCTACATTCATGCTTCGCCATAAAATTTTCCTACCCAAATGTGGCTCTCAGGCCAGAGAATTTGCCCAACCCTGATCTAGCAATATTCCTCCACTTTCTCCACCATGTTTCCCAAGTCTCCAGTCCTGTGGTTGACAGATGCAACAATAAGAACGGCCATACTGAGTTAGACCAAAGGTCCATCTAGTCCAGTATCCTGTCTTCTGACAGTGGCCAATGCCAGATGCCCCAGAGAGAGTGAGCAGAACAGGGAATCAAGTAATCCCTTTCCTGTCACCCATTTCCAGCCTCTGACAGAGTCTAGTGACACCATTCCTACCCATCTTGGCTAATAGCCATTGATGGACCTAACCTCCATGAATTTATCTAGTTCTTTCTTGAACCCTGTTAAAGTCCTGGTCTTCACAGCCTTCTCTGGAAAGGAGTTTCACATGTTGGCTGGGGGGGGGGGGGGACTTCCTTCTGTGTGTGTTAAACTTGTTACCCATTGATTTCATTTGGTGACCCCTAGTTCTTCTGTTATGGGAACAAGTAAATTAACTTTTTCTTATTCACTTTCTCCAGATTGGTCATGATTTTAATAGACCTCTGTCATATCTCACCCTTAGTCTCCTCTTTTCTAAGCTGAAAAGTCTTTTAATCTGTCTTCATATGGTACCCGTTCCAAATCCCTAATAATTTTTGTTGCCCTTTTCTGAACCTTTTCCAATGCAATATAATTTTTTTAAATGAAGCAACCACGTCTGTACATAGTATTCAGGATATAGACATAGCATGGATTTATATAGAGGCAATAAGATACTCAGTATCTTATTCTCTATCCCTTTTTTAATGATTCTTAACATTCTATTTGCTTTTTTGACTGCTGCTACACATTAAGTGGATGTCTTCAGAGAACTATCCACAATGACTCCAAGATCTCTCTTGAGTTGTTATAACTAAATTAGTCTCCATTTTGCATGTGTAGTTGGGATTATTTTTTCCAATGTGCATTACTTTACATTTATCAACATTACATTTCATTTGCTGTTTTGTTGCCCAGCAACTTAATTTGTTGAGATCTTTTTGAAGCTCTTCACGGTCTGCTCTGTTCTTAACTATCTTGAGCAGGTTAGTATCATCTGCAAATTTTGCCACCTCAATATTTGCTCCTTTCTCCAAATCATTTATAAATAGGTTGAATAGGATTGGTCTCAGGACGGACCCTTGGGGGACACCACTAGTTACCTCTCCATTCTGAAAATTTACCATTTATTCCTATCTTTTGTTTCCCGTCCTTTAACCAGTTATCAACCCATGAAAGGACTTTCCCTCTTATCCCATGACAACTTACTTTAGCTTTTGGTGAGGGACCTTGTCAAAGGCTTTTTGGAAATCTAAGTATACTATATCTACTGGATCCCTCTTGTCCACATGTTGACCCCCTTAGAGAACTCTAGTAGATTAGTAAAGCATGGTTTCCATTTACAGAAATCATGTTGACTTTTCCCCAACAAATTATGTTCATCTGTGTGTCTAACAATTTTATTCTTTACTATAGTTTCAACTAATTTGCCCAGTACTGATGTGACTTACTACATCTCCTTTGCTATCCCAGGATCTCCATTGGCTTGGGGAGAGGGCGAGGGAAAAGGAGAAAACCTCTGAAATTCTGAGGTGCTTAGAGGCCCAAAGTAACCTAATGGAATGCACATGAAGATTGGTAGAGCTCGCCAATGGGCGAGTAGATTACATAATTTGTCGAGCCCTGAAGATTGGGGGGGTTGACTATATCTTGCAATTTGAATATTCATTGGAATGCAAACATTACTTTTTAACTCACAATTATCATGGTGCATGTAAAATTCATTTTATGGATTGACATGCATTTTGTGGCATTGCAGTAATGGTTTTTAAAAAAAAAACCAAAACCTATAGAATAATATGAGGAAACCGCCTGGACTACTATGTTCTAAATGCTGTATTTGTAATTAAATTAATATGCCTGTAAGTAAAGCCTTTGTTAGGTTTTTTGGCAGTACCGTGATCAAATATGGAAAACGTGTAATGATTCTCTTCTCTCTCCCCCCCCCCCCCCCCCGCCACTGTTTGCATACTGATAAAAAGATGGTTCTTTGACCAATGCCAGGAAAAGCTTTTTCCTCAGTGATATTTGTTCTATCAGCTCTGGTGCATCCTGGCTTTGCACCCTCATAGTGCAGGTATATATGGCCTTCCTGCCCCATCGTTTGTTTACTGCCTATGACTGTCACAAACTGCTGCTCACTTTTGCATTTTCCTGCAAGTATTTCTCAGTGGACTGTATTTGTAAATAGTTCTTTTTTTCTAGAGTTTTGGTTGGTTGGTTGTGAACCTTGCTTAGTGGGGTTAGCTGTTCGTCAGTCCCTATGTTCAAGCTGGTGCATTGTGCCATAAGCTAGTGCCAGTTAGTGACACATACTTCAGCTTCCTCAAGTGTCTGGGGGAAGACATGTGATCAGAAGTGTTGAAGGATTTGCAAGGGCTTTAGGCCCACAACTATGGATGGTGACACTAGACACAGGTTCCTCCTTATGGAGGCAGCACTTCGTCCACCTTTGGAGCCAACTCACATTGACTTGGCACCAAGGATTTTGGCATCAGAAGTGCACTCGTGTTTCTAAGGGTGATGTAGTGCCATTCCACTTCTCTGGTGCCGAGGAAGGCCTGGGACTACCAGCACCATCACTAATCTCTGGTGCCAAGGAAGGCGACTTTGGCACAGTACACTTGGCAATGGCTTTACATTGACGGTGCTGAGAGGAGAGGAAAACTGACCGGAGGAGTGTCTCGACTTCAAGGTCTGAGGGGCAGAGAGATGCTGACAGATGTGGCCCAGACTGGGCCACACAGACACACCAGTGGTGTATACAATACTGTTGACTCTTGCCTTGGGAAGGGCCCCATTGAGTCTGGCATCTTTGGACTCTTCACCAAGAGAGCCACGGGAGTTTGACAGCCCTGGCATTATCCTCCACACTGGGGACATTTGAAGCAGTTGCTGTATCTGTCAGTACTGCTATTCCCTGCCATTCAGAAGTTGCCACTTGCTGTACCAGATGCAAGGACCACCACAGCACCAAGGAGAAGTCCATAGTCCAGGAGGTAATACACCGTTGTATCAGAGTCAAGAGTCCTCTCTCCCCACTCCTTCCAGCATTCCCTCAAATCTTTTATGTCCATATGCAGAACTTCTGTGTTACACAACCTCCATATTGTACAACAAGTCATACTGCACATGGACAGTGTGTGGCAAGGGTCTGGGATGAAGGCTTTGGTTGGAGGTGCAGGCTTTGGCTGGAGATGAAGGGTTCAGGGTGCAAGCTACTCTGGGGGAGAGGACTACCCCCAGCTTTCACTGCAGCAGTTTGAGCCCAGGTGAGAGGTGCCTATCCATGGATGCTGACGCTCCCGTGAGCACAGCCAGGGAAGGAGCGGGTGTCCCCCAAGCAGAATAGGTCTGGACTAGATTGAGTGGGGGCCAGGTAGGAGACCCTGGGGCGGGTCTGGGTTGGGCACTGCGGCCAGGGGAGATGTTCTTTTCCCCCACCAGCCCCAGCACTGACCTACCATGGCCAGGGAAGGGGTGTCACTCCTCCAGCTGTGACATTTCTGTGCTGGGGCCAGCGGGTAGATATGGCACTCTGTGTGGCAGCTCTGAGTCTCAGCACGGGGGTTCTTAGGTAGCTGTGCAGCCACACAGCTTGGATGGAACTTAGTCCTCTACTATCTCCCTTGGAGCAGGGACTGGGCCTCAGTGCTGTGTCCAATACTGAATTGCAAGACCCGACCACATGGGACCCGTCCAATGCAAATGGCAAGGAACAAGGTCCCTTCCCTCCACCTTGCTCAGTTTAGCAACTGCTGGATGAGGGGGATCCACCTGGGGGAAATCAGCTGTTGACATCCAGTTAACTGCATGGGCAACCTAGTCAGCTGTTTTCAACTGCTTCAGCCAATTGGCTCTCCTCATCTGGCCAATTAGGGTGTGAAGCCACGTACTAACTGTTTGGCCAGAAGCTTGTTCAGCTGGTTTCCCAGCATGTGGTGGCTGTAGTTCGCAGCCTGGCTCTGTCTGAAGGCATGTGAGTCTTTTTCCAGGATAAAGGGAGCTGGGCTGAGACAAGCAAGGTTATTGCCAGCTCCTCAGCTGACCCCATAGGATAGGGAAGGAGATATAGCTTGGGCAGGCCAGTAGCTTCAGAGGCTTGGAGGAAGACAGCAACTTCTTAGCTGGCTGCAGGTGCTGGGGGTGGGGCAGTGTTCCTTCTGGTTGGTCTATGTGCAGAAAGATTTTCTTTGTGCACCAATATGGAGGTGATATATTACATTACATAAGTCATTCTGTACAGAGACAATGCATTGTGGGGATGGGGCCAAGGGCTTTTTGGATGAGGTCTCTAAATGGGGGCTCTGGGTGCAGGGGGACCTCTGGACTGAGGTAAGTAGTTTGTGTGAGCTCTGGAGTGGGACTGGGATTGAGGGATTTCAACTGCAGGAGGGGGCTCCAGGATGGGGAGTTCGGCCACAGGATTCTGAATGAGGAGGTTGGGAGTACAGGATTGTGTGAGATCTCTGGGGTGAGCCTGAGGATAAGGGTTTGGGGACATAAGTTTGAGGGCGGGATTAGGCTTCAGGATTGGGATGCGGTAGGGGGTACAGGTTCTGGACTGGGGGTGTGAATGAGGGATTTAGGATACAGGGGGGGACTCAGAGTGGGGGATGGGAGCAACTGTGAGGGTCTGTAATTTTGCTACCTCAGTTAACTTGTGATTTTTTTCACGACGCGATTCTGTATTCACCTTCTGAATGCTTTTTTGCAACTTTATTTAATAAACCCAAACACAGTTATTCAAGGCTTAAATACAGGGGAAATTTCTTTAAAACTACCTATTTCTTGGTTTCCATACTAGCACTTTATAATTTGAAGAGCAGCATATTTTTAAAAACAAAGATAGTCTTAAACCTATCAGTGTTTTGACCTTAGTTTGTAAGTTCTTTTTTGCCTTAGGACTGAGTTGTTAATATGTACAGGTCTAGAATGCTCTTTAATGAAAGTGAATAATTGTATGAAATTGCATAGATTTGGTTGCAGAAATCAGCACTGGTTTAGTCACCAGGAGGTTATTCTCTCACAATGTAATGCAGTGCTGAGCAACTAAAACTGGACCAAAGCTTGTTTTGTGAAAGTGTTTTATTCTCAGTAAATAGACTTTTTTTTCTGTGGTGATCTAATTTATTTTTAAAATCCATTGGATTAGATTATATGATTCCTTGTTTTTACAAAGAACATACACACTAGTAGGACATTATGAGTTAGCATGTTAGACTACAGGTTGAAAATATGGTCCCTTTTGACCTTAAGATCTATGAACTTCAGGGCTTTGAAAAAATGTTCTTCTTAAACTTTGGTGTAAATTTCTAATGAAGTCACATAATTGAATAAGAAGCCTTGCTGTTTTTTTCTCTCCTAGACAGAAAGGAACTGGTAGCCATATGGAGAACCCTTTATCTATTAGAGATGTGAATGACTAGTCACTTCCCCCACCCCCCCTTGCTGCCTTTATCAGAAAAAGGCAGCAAGGTGGAGGGGGGAGGGTGCGCTTCAAAGTGGCTGCATGGAGCCTAGGGTCTGCTGCTTTGAAATGCCACATTCAGCCCAAAGTCATCTGGGGACTCGTGAGTCACCTGCTGGTCCTGTGCTTCCCACAGCACTTTTGCCTTTGAAGTGTAGCAAAGCCCTGGAGCCTTTGCTGCACTTCAAAGGCAGAGGCGCCCCTATCAACTAATCAAATAGTTAATGCAAATTGTGTTGACTATTCGATTAGTAAATTGATCAGAATTTTACGTCCCTGGTATCTGTTTCAGAGAGGGGATATTTTATTCAAGTTAACTGTCACATCCAACATTAAACAGGAGTGTGTGGTACGTCCATTATGGAACCTCAAACATGGAATACAGTTGGGATTAAAAATTGAGTATAGGATCCTCAAAACATGAAGGGATTTGGAGGAATTTTAATAGTGTGACCTAGAGTATCAAAATAGTTCATGATACACAGTGCATCAGGTTTTCTTTTTCTGTTTCAAGAATTCACATGCACACCAGGGAAGGGGAGACTCTGACTGTGGTGGTCATTTTCTGCCTGTCCCAAACTTTTTGCGGGGAGTTGTGGGGAGGTGAATAAAAGAATAAATAATTACATAGAAAATATAACAATAGTATAGGAGCAGGTTTATTAAGGTAGTTCAACACACAAATGTGAAATGCACTGATGAACGCCAGTTTCTCTGATTCCACAGGATGGCAGTGTTGCCACATTTTCATGGTGTTAGGAATGATTTATAACCGTTCCTTGAAAATTAAGTATTGTAGAACAAAATTATATTCCCTTGACATAGGAGATAGTAGCCAGGCGAAGGGCTGAAAAGCATACAGGCGGCCCCTTGCGATGCGATTGGTTCCTGAGGAAGCGTCGCAAGGCGGTGGGCATCGTAATTTGAACCCTAATTTACAATAGGCGCTGTGGGAGCTAAGGTGGGGGGGGAGGGCGTCCTGATGCTAAAAGGAAGCCACTAGAAACAAAAACATTGCAAGTCATCTTGATTGTTGCGTCTAGTTATTTAGCTACTTTTCTGTCCAGTGCATTTATACAATGGGGTCCTTATTGATGGAGGCTCCTAGGAGCTACAGAAGTACCGGTACTAAATATAGAACCTGATCCTGTTGAGCTTTGTATAGCTGGAACCTCATTTAACTCATTCGAACTTTTTGTGGACTTAGGGATCAGTCCTTGAGGAACTCATTACAGGATTGGGACCGTAGTGAAGAATGTGGTGCAGAGTATTTGTAGACGTGATAGCCAGAGTGCTGCCCCCTAAGTCGCCAGAGGAAGAAATGATGAGAAGGTTAAAGTCTATCTTGAAAATTGCATGGAAGCTTCAACTTACTGTAAGCTATCCTGGGTCAGATGATACAAGCAGTGTTTGATTACTTCAGGAATGACTAGAGAATTGAAGCCTGGACTGTAGCAGCAAATTGTATTGGACATCCCTTGATGCAAAGTAACATTAGTGTCCAGTAGTGGAGAGCAATGCTTTATGGACTATTCTCTGAACAGCTAGATGGCTAGTTTACCATTTTCCTTAAGATGCCAACTTCCAGGGTTCAGAACTGGGATACAATCAAAAAAAGTGTCCTTTTATATGTGTTCACTTTTTTGATTGTATCCCTTTGGTATATATGGTCATGCCAATTTTCTTCCACAATTTAATCTGAGGAAGTGGGTCTGGCCCTCGAAAGCTCATCACCTAATAAACCATCTTGTTAGTCTTTAAAGTGCTGCATAGTTCTGTCTTTTGTTTCAACTAGGAAAAGAGAGCTTTCACTGACTAGTGTCAGGTACTTCCAATTTTGATGATAAATGGTGGAAATGTCCCAGAAAGAGAGAATATATTTAAACATCTGTATACTTGAGGATGGGAGAAGCAAGTTGAGCTAAAAGTGATACTGATGACGAACTGTTAAATGAATATAACTGAAACTTGATGTGAAGTCTCACAAATGGAAGGTTGATGCTATAGGTGCAGTCTTATATGAGATAGAAAAGGAAGAAGATAGAGCAATGGCATGTATCCAGGATTTACCAAGCCAGTGAGGTACAAGCTTATAATGAAGATGATAGTTGCAGAATACTTCAGCTAAGGATGAGAAAAAATAAACAAATCTCTAGTAATCTGATTGCTGCAGAAAAATTCCTGGACACGCTATTGTGAAATTGGAAATTACTGAAGACATACAATATGGGGCCTTTAGCTGCCCTGGTGTAAGTAGAAGGGAACAAACTTTATGGGGCCATCTGGCTAACTAAAATCATGCCAGAACATGAATGTTGCGGATCAGAGTGTGCCGGATTAGACAGGTTCAATCTGTAGAAATTTTAACACAATTAACAAATTGGCTGTGAGCTTCTAATCTCTGCAAATTTATGCTGCATATCCAAAGATATTACTACGAGAAGCCAATGAAATAAGTCATATGTCCATTTTCATAAGACTTCAGTAAAACTGTACTTTGCTGTGCTTAGTTATGGACACCTTAAAACTGAAATATGTTCAATAATTTTGAGAAGGAGAGGAATTAATTTAATGGGAAATATTTGTTCTCTATCTATGGATATTCACACAGATTTATAGAAGTGTAAGACTGCAAAGGGCTTTGAGATGTCATCTAGTTCAGTCCCCCTGCACTCAAGGCAGGACTACACAATTACTAGACCATTCTTGACAGGTGTTTAACCTGTTCTTAAAAAATGTCTAGTGATGGAGATTCCACAGCCTCCCAAGCAATTTGCTCCAGTGCTTAACACTGGAAAATTTTTCTTAATGTCCAGCCTAAACTACCTGTGATGCAGTTTCTTGTCCTATCTTCAGAGGTTAACAAGAACAATTATTTACTCCTTTTTATAACAACCTTTCATATACTTGAGAACTTTTATGTCCTCTCTGTCACTTCTCCGGACTAAACAACCCTTTTTTTCAGGTCTGTCTTTATATGCCATATTTTCTAAACCTGTAATGACTTTTCTTGCTCTCTTCTGGACTTTTTCCAATTTGTCCACACTTCTTGAAATGTGGCATCAGGAACTGGACTAGTGGTTTTCAAACTGTGGTGGTCTGCATCCGCCTTCTAGGTGGTCCGTGGCTCAAGCTCAGCACCCCTCCTTCCCCTTGCAGTAGGGAGCCTGTGCTGGTGTTCCAGCCGTGTCCTTTTCCCCCCCACCTCCCACAAGGTTGGAGCGCTGGTGATGCCTTCCCACTGGTGGAGGGGAGAGAGAGCGAGCCCTGAGGCGCTCAGTGCAATCTGGCTCACGGGAAAGGAGTGCTCCCCTCTCCCCTAGATGAGGGAACAGCAGCATATGGACATGCTGCCTGGAGATTTCCCCACTGCTCCCATTGGCCAGAATCCAGCCAATGGGAGCAGTGGGAGTCCATTCCTGGGACCTGCCTGGTACATGAAGGCAAATGTAAGTGCCCCACGCCCTCATGCCCAGAGCCCCATACCTCCAGCCCCTTCACACACTCCTCCTCCCCACTGAGACCCAGCACCCCTAGCCTTCTCCTGCATCCTTTCCCCAGCCCGCTTCTGCACCCTCCCTCCTGGCCACAAATTGCACTTTCCTTTGCTCTTTCCCCTGGTCAGATATCCTACTCCCAGCTTGCTCCTGTACTCTACCTCCCATTCAGACATTGCACGCTCCCTCCCTTTTGCACCTTGCCTCCTGCCCAGACTTTTCACCTCTGTTACTCTCACTGGCAGTCCTTTCCTGCACACTGAAACCTCCCCCCCCCCCCCATTTTTATCCCAACCCTAGAACATAGGAGGGAGGTACAGGAAAATCTACTAACCCTGGAACCCCAGAAGAGTAAATCTGGCCTATGGAAAGCCTTGAATCTGTACTCCCTGTACCTCCCCTTCCCCCAGTTGGCTTAGAGGACCACCAGAGGAGTGAGGTGTCTCAGTTTGGGGCAACATCAGTGAGGGTTGGAGGTTTGTTGGTGTGTTTTTGCTTCTCGCTTGTGTGGACCCCAACTGATTTTTCTGTGGGTCAGTGGCCCCTGACCCAAAAAAGGCACCCCACTCCTGCCTTAAATAAAGAAAACATGGGAACCTGTTGGACATAAATTAATATTTGACTTTATTAAAATGAAATTTGATTAACATGACAAAGTTAAAGTGTTTAGTCTTTTGAATAAGTTAATATTTCCTTTCTTACTGGTTAAATTAAATTGTTTGCCCTAGCTTCAGCACTAGCAAAATGGCTCGGGTATAATTATGTAATTTAACAGCAAGTTTCCATTAGCAACTGGTGGGCCACAGAAAGATTTGCAGAGAGCCAGGTGCGCCACCGGCCAAAAAGTTTGAGAACCACTGAACTGGGCACAGTTGAGGTCTTACCAGCACAGAGTAGAGTGCAAGAATTACTGCTAATACATCCAATAAGGTTTGGGATTTGTTTGTTACACATTTGATTCATATTTAGCTTGTGATCTGCTATAATCCCAATATCCCTTTTCCACGGAACACCTTCCCAGGCAGTCATTTCTCATTTTGAGGTATGAACACTGGTCTATCAACCATAGACCTTATTTGGAATTGGAAATATACAACAGGCAGCAGCAGAAATTAAAAAAAATATATAGTACAGAATTGTGTCAAACATAAGCTCCTAAAAAAACCCCCTTTTTATTTTTAATTGACAAGGTAAGGAAAGTTAATACGTTTAGATTTTTGTTGAAATGTAATCTTAACTCTGAGTTGGCCAAGAGACCGTTTTTGGTAGCCTAATTCTAAACACTATTGTCCACATCTATTTAAAAGCTGAGATACTAAAGTTGTGTTGGTGGGGCGGGGGTAGGGTGAGCAGAAGGAGCAGTGTCAGATGAAGGAATGGGATTTTAATCACTACTTTTTATTCTGATACTTTTGATCTGTTTCATTTCTGATGGCAATGGTATTTGTATTAATGGATCATCTGGAGAGCCCAATTAAGATTGAAGCCCTGTTGTGCTAATTCTTCTGCAGTCACATAATAGCTTATATTATTTCTGTGAAGTTTAGGCTGCTGTAAACAAAAGCTCTATGATCCTGCTTTTTCATATTACAGTAGACTTAGGACATCTACATTGAATGCCATTTACTGGGATCGTAAAATCCATAATCTTTTCACATTCCAGTAGGCTCTTAAAAGCAGGAACATAAAACCAATCCTCCTTAGGCCTAGTCTACACTAGGACTTTTGGTTGAATTTAGCCACATTGTCGATTTTCTAAACAATGATTCTGCACCACCAAGCCCATTCTGTCAACTTTAAGAGCCGTTGAGGTTGATTTTGATACTTCTGCTTTTCACGGAGAGTAACACTAAATTTGACCTTGCATGGTTGACTTTAGGATAATGCAGATGCAACACTGTGAAAGTAGATGTTCTTGGTGTCCTGGAGGTGTCCCACAGTGCCCATGCTGTGACCTCTCTGGCCAAAACTTTCAATGCTGCTGTTATCCAGGTGAACAAGAAAAGCCCTGGGAAAATTGAAATTGTATTTCTTGTGTGGCCATGGTGGTGAGCAGCAGCACACCTGACCATGAATGTCGTGGGTTGCAAACGAACACCAACATGGAGCGTGCAGGAGAACCTGAAACTCCTTGCTATGTGGAGAGAGGAATCTGCTCTCTCAGAATTATAAACCAGCAAAGAAATGCAGTTATCTATGCCAAGATCACCAAGGGCATGGAGGAAAAGAATATGCCAGGGACACCCAGCAGTGCCACATGAAAATAAAGAAGCTGAGGCAGTCATTCCTGAAGATAAAGGAGGCAATTGGATGATCTGGGTTAATGCCACTTCTGTGATCAGCTGCATGTGATCCCAGGGTGATCCAACCAGCTTCCGTAGCTAGTCCATGGATTCTTCCCAAGGCATTTCTTTGGCAGCCTTGGGCAGCAGCATGGAGGAAGAGGAGAGAGGCCAGCAAATGAGGGACAATCAATCTCCCCAATAGTCAGGACTTGTTTATAATTTTGGAGAAAATCTCCTCCTCCCAGGATGTCCTGCTGCCAGACGCTGACAGCAGGAAGGGCACTTCTGGCAAGTTCACATTTTTTATCGTACTACAAGTGGGTTAAGGCAAATGGGTGTGATCTGTGGTGGCCACTGTACCTATACAATGGGGATTTCCCCAGAACAGCTTGTTAATGTGTCTGGAGACAGAGTAAAAATCCTCCCTGCACATTTCCGTAAAACTCCCGGTGTCCTGCCTTTCTGACACTCCTGGACCCCTTTCCTCCAAAGGCTTGAGCTCCGGCCTGTCCCTTACCATGCCTGCTACCATACTAAGTTCAGCTGCTTCCCTAAAATCCTCGTGGTGTACATGCCACAGAGTGCACTTAAAAGCATAAGTGGCCTTGTACATAACACATCCCTACTGTCTTAAGACAGACAAATGGGGTTTCATGTGCTGCAATTTATCTCTTGGAAAGTCTGCCCTTCTCTCTTCATTACAGTGGTTGCAGCAGCGTGCATGGTGCACACTGACCCAGCTCTGCCAGCTGTCTGGCTAGCACAAATCCAAAGACAAAAACGTACTAGGGATGACGTGTTCAAGGAGCAAATGCAATCCACCCCACTTGGACAGGGAGCAATTAAGTGAGTGGCAGAATATGCTGCTGTAGGAGATGCCAGTGGACTTTGAGGACAAGAGAGCTTGCAGGGAACGCAAAGTGAAGAACCAGGAGAGTCTTGACAGTCATGGCAGATGTGATGCCCCGTATGGCAGCCTTCTAAGACAGCCACATGCACAGTTACCCACTCCATCCTTTGCAGAACCACATTCCCTTCTCTCCCAGAAGGGGCTAGAATGTGAGGGGAAGAAGTGACCTCCACTACATCCTTCATATTTCCCAGAGTCATTACCCTTTTTAGGAGAAGGGTATTGATGGTCTTGGCAACTTGGATTACAACAGCCCCCCCACTGTAGACTTCCCCACTCCAAAATGAGCTCTGACTGAAAGGTAGTGTTGCAAGCGTCCACAGAACTATTGCCACTTGCTTCAAAACTGTCAGAGCGGGGTCTCATTCTAGTATTTCTTGCACTTCAACGCAAGGGGGAAATAATTGACAAACTTCCATGAAAGTGGCCTTATGCATGTGAAAGTTTGGCAGCCACTGCTGATAGTCCCATAGCCGCATCACTAGGTGGTCCCAGCAGTTTGTGCTTGTCTCTCAGCACCAGAACTGGTGTTCCACTGTGTCAAGAGGATCAAATGCTGGCAGCATTTGCTAGTCACCCAACTCAGTGTTTTGCAGAAGACGATGTTCATGACCTCACAAGATTCTTACTCATTCTGCAGACCCTGGATGTTCTCTGGATATTCTCCAGCAAAAGGCGCATCATGGTTACTATGACTGCCATAATACTTTGCTTCTGAACAGGTTCCACGGTGGGTTTTATGCTTACCCTGCTATGGCATCTCCGTGGATAGCCAGGGGAAAAAAGAGTGCGAAAAGTCTTTGCCGTTCTGTGAGATAGCTACCCGCTGTGTATCACTGTCAAAGTAGATAGTAGTCACTCTACTAGGGACACACTGCTTCAAACTACATTGAATTCTTGTGCACAGTGGGGATTTGCACCTTACATTTTACAAAATAGGGTGCAAAAAATTGACCTTTAATAAATTCGACTTCATTTCAGAGTATGGAGAAGGCCTTAGAAATTGCCACATCACATTTGGCCAGTAATCCAACTAGTTCAGTGTTATGTTTTGATATTGGCCAGTACCACAGGCTACAGGGAAATGTATAAGAAGCCTTGTAGAATACAGTAATGAAATAATTAGCTCATAATGAAATGCTTTTCCCAGATCGCATTTTTTCTGCAGCTGTTTTGGTTCTCTTTGTTAAATGGGTTGACCACCCCTAGACTAAAGAGAAGAGCCTCACCAGAATTGTCAAGAAAAACAAACAAACAAAACAATCCAGAACAGAATTGTCGAGCAAAATAAATAAATAAAATCAAAAGGAGGCTGCCCCTTTAAGATGGCCACCATCTTGGGTGCCATTTTTAAAACCCTGCAGCTCTGACTTGGTAAGGACATGGGGGCCATTGGTGGGGGGGGGGGGGGGGCGCAGAAGCTGCTTCGTGAGCCGGACTTTTGGGCAGAAAGAGCCACGTGCGGCTCGTGAGCTGCAGGTTGGCCACGGCTGCTTTAGTCAGTGGATGGTTCATGTTCTGAAGCATGATGGCATGAAGTCCCGTGAAAAAAATAAAATGGTTCTAATTTTATACTAGATGTTCTTTGTCCATGTAAATTCTAATTCCCCCTTTCCCTCGCAATCCTACTGAATTCTGAACTTCTAATCCTTTGCTGTTTAATGAATTTCAAAGCTTATAAATAGTGCACTGTCTGAGGGGTTTAGTGTACTTTATTTGGTTGCTTTTCAAGTTAATTGAATGTCTCCTTGATCTTGTATTAGGAGAGAGACAAATAAGTATATTTGCCTTTGATTTTTATGTATATTTCATTTGTCCCCTCTCTAAATGGTCACAATTTCTTCAGTTCTCTATATTCTGTTGCTTCTAATGCCACTTATCCCTGTAGGTATAGATACTTTGTTGCGGGGCGGGGCAGACAAGAAGAAGATTACAGCATATTTTGGGTAGTTGGATGGTAGATTTCATTTACCTCTCAAAACTGAAGGAAAAAAATTCACTCTATCATGCTTTGCAAGAACACAATGGTGCAGTTAGTTCCTTTTTTCAGAACCGTTGTTAATGTGTGTATTACTGTTGTGAAATTTGCTCAGATTTCAATATCTAGAGATTATGTAGTTCTGCTATGTTAGGCATCATTACAGGTGAAAATAAAAAGGACACTAAAATTGTTTTTTGATGTATTATGTAGTAATTCATGCTCTCCCTCTTTTCTTTTCTACAGCATATAGCACTTTCTACATTGTGGGCTTAATATTATCCATGCAGATACCTTTTGTGGGCTTTCAGCCAATTAGAACAAGTGAGCACATGGCTGCTGCAGGTAGGAAAACTAAAACTCCTTTACTATTTCCAAAACATTTAATGCACAAAAGAATCCCATACATTTGTAGTTTTAAAAAAGTTGCTGTTCAGCTACCTTGCATTATAGTTAAATTGGTAAGGGTGGAAAATGTTACAATTTAGTAAACAGGCAAGATGCCTTTTTAATTGTTAAATTATGCCTTTTTGTGTGCATTACTAGAGGCTGTAAAGTCTTTTCAGTATTGAACGAGATCATTTCTCAGTCTGACAGTCATGTATTTACTACTAGATCCACTGAACTTTCAGTGGATAATACAGCTTTTTTAAGTATCAAAATCAGTGGTGTGCTTGATAGGTGAAATATATTTTTCTACTGAACAGCTGAAATTATACATTTGAAATAAAATTTCTGAAATAGTTTAGTGTGAAACCTCATCGGTTAAAGATTTTTACATTTTTAGTAGTCATAGTTGAAATTTTTCATTCAGCTCCTCTCATATGAAAATGTACTTTCATTTGTGCCAAGATGCATACCCTCTAGGGTTTTCATTTTATGAGACCTGTTAGATTTTTTTGTTTTTTCCAGAGTGGATCATTGGTGCAAGTGCAAACTGGGGATCTTATGGAAAGTAATAGCTCTTGACTCCTCACTAGTGGGGAATACCTTCCTTTGATCAATAGCAGCACTTTTAACTCTTTAAAGATACCTAAGTGATCTAACTTGAAAATTAGTCATGGGGAAAACGTATCAAATTAGCATAGGTGTTAATTGGCTCATGGCCAGAAGGGTAGACATTGCAGAAGACTTCTTAAATGTCCATAAAATGCATTTCCTGGACTTCAACATAGATTGTGTCTACAGTGCAGACCTTACAGCTCCATGGCTGTACCACTGCAGCTGTGCCAATTTAAGGTCTCCTATATAGCCCCTATATACTGACAGGCGTGAGTCTCCTGCTGACATAGCACTGTCCACAACAGCACTTTTTTTCAGTGAAACCTAAGTTATGTTTAGTGGGGGTTACACCCATGACCAAAAAAAGTTTTACCAGTAAAAGTGCTAGTGTAGGCATAGCCTTGGGCAAAGGATTCCACAGCTATGTCAGCTATTACTTATTCTATTGGAGAATTTCAACAAGACTTTTCCTCTTTCTTTAACCAGGTGTTTTTGCACTCCTGCAAGCCTATGCCTTTTTGCAGTATTTGAGAGACAAACTAACAAAGCAAGAATTCCAGACCTTGTTCTTCTTGGGTGTGTCACTAGCTGCTGGTGTTGTTTTCCTGAGTGTCATCTATTTGACATATACAGGTAAGAGACCTAAGATAAGAACAGAGTGCATACTTCAAAGTGAAAATAAAAATGATGAATGCTTTTAACTTAGTGTGGATAGGAATAATTCTTGTCTTAGTAAAAACTAAACATACTGGCTGTCTACACTGGCAAAATTTTGCGCAAATACTTTTAACGCAAGAGTTTTTGCGTTAAAGTATTTGCGCAAGAGAGCGTCTACACTGGCATGTTCTTTTGTGCAAAAATATTCGTGCCAGTGTAGACGCTCTCTTGCTCAAGAAAGTTCCAATGGCCATTTTAGCCATCGGGTTTCTTGCGCAAGAAATTCATGTTGCCTGTTTACACTGGCCTCTTGCACAAGAACAGTTGCGCAAGAGGGCTTTTTCCTGAGCGGGAACATCATAGCTCTTGCGCAGGAAGCACTGATTTTACACATTAGAATGTCAGTGTTCTTGCGCAAGAACTCCCCGCCAGTGTACACAGGCAGCATGTTTTTGCGCAAAAGTGGCTGCTTTTGCGCAAAATCATGCCAATGTGTAGACAGCCTATGTGAGCTAGTTAATTGAGTCCGTCCACTGCACTTTTAGGCCTATCCTGTGAGACTTTTGTTCCATGTTTGGGCCTCCTGGACAGGATATTTTGTGATGTGACCAAATGTCTGATGTAAGCTAGGACAAGACCATCAAATTCACTTCTGACCTCAGTCATATTTGAACCTAAAATAGATAACTAAAGCCTAAAGAGAATATCAGTATAATGAAATTAATTGGTCAGTGGAAATCTGTTAAGCATACAGTCTAGACATGTCTCTTTGTTTTTGAAAAGTACTTACCTTGTCATTTCTATCACATGCCTCAAAGATGGCATGTAATGAGGCAAGCGCCTATGTTCTGTGAAGCCTACGTGTTTTGTACTTCATAGTGCACTGAAGATAGAAGTTCAGATATATGTAAGAAGTCAAAATCTAGAAACCAGTAGTTTTCTACAGTGAATTGCCCCTTGCCTTTTGTAAATTGTTGTGCATAATCTTAGTTAATGAAAAGGAACAGATAAAATAGGATTGGGGGGAGGGAGTGGAAGAGATATCATGTACTATACAGTTCAAATTGTGAAAAATCAGGATACACTTTGATAATATCTAGAAGTCAGAAGGGAATGGTAATGGTTCTCTTCTAAGCCCTGTCTACAAAATAAGCTCCACCCACAAGCAATGTGGCTCACAAGCTGTTGTACAGATCTTCAAAATATGGTCATGCAGACTTCTCTTAAACTTCTGTATGAGTTTAGAATATAGTTTAAAAATGCTATTGACTTTAGTGTTTAAAGTTGTGTAAGCATTTTTTTATTTTGCTGTTGAATTAAAGTTAACAAATATATATAGCTATATTGCTATAGCTATATTACTATAGTTATCAGATGTTTCTACAACTTGCTGGATTGTGATTTGACTTCAGATACTTGTAAGCTGCTCCCACCTACGTCAGTGAATTTTCAGGTTGATATACAATGACAAAATTTGACCTCTGATGTTTTAAAATTAAAAAAAAATTGTAGGGCAAACAAGAGTAGCTAACAGTTTGACAAGAGAGTGAGGGAGGAGTTTGAAGGAGGCTAGATACACTAAACACTCTTTAAGGTTGTTTAAACTAAAACCAAACCCTCCTGATTTTAAAACAATACCCCAATAAAACAATGTAGGGAGGAGGGACTTAGATGTATTAGGGACTGGGGAAACTTTGGGGTAAGAGGGAGCCTATACAGAAAGGATGGACTCCACCTAAACCAAAATGGAAATGGATCGTGGCACTTATTACATTTCCTAGAAAAGCGGAGAGGATGGAAGATGATACAGTATGGGTAGGATCTGATGAGAAACAGTCCAATGAGTCCCATTCAATCAGATCATGTACTGTAATAGCAGACAGCTAAATAGTGGCAAGTTTTTAAAGTGCTTATATACAAATACTAGAAGTCTAAATAATATGATGGATGAACTTCAGTGCTGTGTATTAAATGAGGATATTATAAAATAGGCATCACAGAATCTTGGAATGAGGATAATCAGTGAGGGACACAATAATACCAGGGTACAAAACATATCTGAAGGACAGAACAGGTGGTGTTGGTTGGGGAGTGGCACTATATATGAAATAAAGCATAGCATCAAATAAAGTAAAAATCTTAAATGAACCAAACTGTTCCATAGAATCTTTATGGGTAGTAATACAATGCTCTAATAATATTAATATAGCAGTAGGGATATATTACTAACCATCTGACTATGATGGTGATGGTGACAGTGAAATGCTAAGGGAGATTAGAGAGGCTATAAAAATTAAAAACCTCAATAATAATGGGGGATTTCAACTATCTCCATATTGCCTGGCTACATATCACATTGGCACAGGATGCAGAGAGAAAGTTTCTTGACACACTGAATGACTATTGCTTGGAACATCTGATTCTGGAACCCACAAGAGGAGAGGCAATTCTTGATTTAGTCCTAAGTGGAGTGCAGGATCTGGTCCAAGAGGTGTTGACAATAGCTGGACCACTTGGAAATAGTGACCATAATATAATTCAGTGTAATATCCCTGTGTCACGGGAGGGACCCACAGCAGCCCAACACTACATTTAATTTCAATTTCTGTTGAACTGCCTCATTTTTGTGTAGTTCCCCTTTCTGAAAGAGACAGTGCCATGTTGTGAAGGCCAGGTCTTTAACAGGGTTCAGAGAAGATCTGGAAGAAAATGGGTCCATCAATGACTGTTAGGATGGATAGGAATGGTGTCCCTAGTCTCTGTCTGAAACTGGGAATGGGCAAAGGGATGGATCATTTGATGAATTACCTGTTCTGTTCATTCCCTCTGGGGCACCTGGCATTGTCCACTTTTGGAAGACAGAATTTTGGGCTCAATGGACGGGTATGGCTGTTCTTAATAGTAGAAAGTAGAAGAGATGGGAATGATCTGCAGAGCCTACATTATTATTTTCAAAATATTCAAGAGTATTCGTATTTGAAGATTTGTTTCTAAATCTTATCTCTAAATTGCAGAGAGAAAAGGGGGTATCAATAGGAAGTTACAATATATGTCAGTGTTGTTGTAGTAGTGGTAGTAAAAATAGATCATCATATATCTATTAGTAGAAGGTAAAACACAAATATTGGAAAGATAGGGCAATCATGTATCTATTAAACAGAAGATGTGGTTAGGGGAGAATAAATTCATGTACACAAACTTGCCCTCATCGCTTCCTGTTCTAGAATAAGAGATTAAAATTGTATGGTCTAATGTTTAGTTGAAGTGTAGACTTGATGGAACTTTTTTCCTTCTCCATGCATACAACCATATAGATTAAAAATGACATTTTTCATACTTCAGTTTAATACTTATCTGTGGTGTTTTCATTAAATGAAATATGACAGAGGAAAGAAAATATAAAATCTTTTAAAATTCTTTCCACTTAGAGGTTGACTGTTTATCATTGCTTTCTTTTTGGGTAGAGAGCCATGTTCAGAAAGGTGCCCAAGTAGCTTTTGCCTTCACTGTTGCATGTAGATTCTGTTATGTTGGCATAGAAATCAAATGAAATTTTGATGACTTAGGATCTTGCATCAGATACTGAAAAAGGAAAGTATTTAGGTAATCTATTCTGTTCTTATTTTGATTTTCCTTCTCCAAAGGCTATAGACTGACTCTTTTGATTTTTTTTTTTTTTTTTGAAAATGTACCTTAACCACTGTTCTGTTTCTTGATGACTTGTTGAGCTGTGTACATGATGATGACTGTGAACTTGTACAGCAGGGGTGGGCAAGAGGCTGCCAGCGGGCCGGATTCGGCCCACTAAGCCACCAGATCTAGCCTACAGCCGCCTCACCAGAACCCTTAGGCAGAGAACAGCTCAGACTTTAAAAAGCCAGCTGTTCTCCATTTTGTACAGCTGGGGAGGGAGACTTCTCATGCTGTCCTCCACACCCCCAGCAAAATTTCTTAGCTCCCATTGGCCAGTCTCAGTTTCTGACCAATAGGAGCTGATAATTTTTGGCTGGGAGCAGGGGCAGTGTAGGAAGCCTGCTCCCTTCCTCCTTGTCCCCCTCTCTCTTCCCCTCATGCCCACAGCAGAGCCACTTGGAGCAGTAAGCAGCCTGCAGCAGATGGTCTGCATTAGGTTTCTACTGGTAAGCACCTCCTAGCCAAAGCCTGCCTCTGGCACCCCAGCCCCTCCCTTCCCCAACCCTCTGCCCCCCCTTCACATACCCAAACACTCTGCCCCCTCCTGCACCCAGACCTCCTCCCAAATCTGGCACCCAGTTCACTGCCCAGATCACAATTCCCTCCTACCCTAAATCACATCCCATAATCCTGCATCCCAGTCCCCTGCCCTAGGTCACAACTGTTTCCTTTACCCATACTCCCTCCCAGACCTCATTCTTCCTCTTGCACCCCAATCCCTTACCCCATCTTCCCTTCTGCACCCAACTTTCATCCCAGACCCCGGAATTCCTCAATTAATATCCTGGAAGAGTGCGGCCCTTGACCACTTTCCAAAATCTTGGAGTGCCCCCCTCCCCGGCAAAAATTATTGCCCACCCCTGTTGTACAGTATAGTGTAATTTCTGTAAGGCTGAAAATTCCTAGCTCCTTAGGAGCATTGATAGTTATCCATATAGACCGTATAGCATAGCAAGTCTATTTCACGCTGAAGTAATTCTATAGATTTTTATGGATTTTCATGAACATTTTTAAATGTGAAACTTTTTAAACATTCAGTGTAAAATATATGCTTGCAGACTTCTGAAGAAATAGCCACATCATTACAATTAAATATGTAAGTAGAGCAGTTTTTCTGTGACCTTTTTCAGGTTACATCGCTCCATGGAGTGGCAGGTTTTATTCACTGTGGGACACTGGGTAAGTAGAGATTGAGGACCTGTGCATTATTTATCCTGCTGTGTATGTTCTGTCTCTCTCCATCAATAAAAGCTCATATATACATTTTCTACAAAAGTGTTCGGTGAGAGCATTTACATAACCTGTCTTGATACTGTGACCAATATTGTTCCAATAATTGACATTTTGTTGAATATTTTCCTTATTGTCAGTTGAGAATAGGATGTTAAATAGAGATTTTTTTTTTGTAAATGTGGAACTGCTGAATTTTTTAGTGCTTACATGTTTACACACGGGAGTGGGTGGAGTGGCGGGAGTTTATGCTCACAGGGAGCTGGCTTTTAAACTGGCTCCCCGCAAGCACCAGCTCCCACTTGCTGCCCCGTCCCCTACTGCCTCTGATAGTGAGGGATGTGGCTCTGGGGAGCTGGTATGTGCAGAGAGCCAGCTCGAAAGTCGGCTTCCCATGTGCACAGTCTCCCAACTCCCACACACACCGTACACGCTGCTGCATCTGTATCAGAGGCTGCAAGGTTAGGGAGGTGTGTGTAGCTATTAGGATTAACCGATGAGCCCATGCCTATCGGTTAATTGTGTAAACAACTACACTAACATCCTTAGTAGATATGTGGATGGTAACATATGGTAGCTATCAGGATTACTTCTGTGGAACTCTTTGGGGGGAATCAATCCCAACTGAAGTTTATGACAGTTACTTGTAACAGATGGTGATATTAAAAATAGTCCATTAATGTTTGAGGATTTTTTTTTAAAAAAAGAGGATCTTATAAGTTACATCTATGCAGTATGTACAGATTTAGCACACTTTGCCCAAAATGTAAATCTTGTGGCTCTGGGGAGCTGGTATGTGCAGAGAGCCAGCTCGAAAGTCGGCTTCCCATGTGCACAGTCTCCCAACTCCCACACACACCGTACACGCTGCTGCATCTGTATCAGAGGCTGCAAGGTTAGGGAGGTGTGTGTAGCTATTAGGATTAACCGATGAGCCCATGCCTATCGGTTAATTGTGTAAACAACTACACTAACATCCTTAGTAGATATGTGGATGGTAACATATGGTAGCTATCAGGATTACTTCTGTGGAACTCTTTGGGGGGAATCAATCCCAACTGAAGTTTATGACAGTTACTTGTAACAGATGGTGATATTAAAAATAGTCCATTAATGTTTGAGGATTTTTTTTTAAAAAAAGAGGATCTTATAAGTTACATCTATGCAGTATGTACAGATTTAGCACACTTTGCCCAAAATGTAAATCTTAGTGACCGTTATCTCACACACGTCTGTTTTTGTTTATGCAAATGTCTGTCTGTGTGAATAATTCTGTTTGTGCACATGTGAGTATTTTAAATTATTTTTGAAAAAAAAATCCTTGAAAATGTTATATGGAATAATTGCAGTCCTTTAAAACAGTGGCAAATATGAGTAAAACTTATGAAAAAATACTTTATAAACAAATTACCCAGGGCTTTCAGAACATAAAGCAGTAGTAACTGAACTGTTTCACTCCAAGCAGTGTCAGAAATAAATCGGAGGGAACACAGCACTTCTGACTGATATAAATAACCGTGTGCTTAGCTCTGTGGTGTCAACCAGTTCTGAAGCAGTAGCCGCTAGAGTGGCTACTGCTATAGAGAGCTAGCTATGCTCAATTGGCCAAATAGCCACATGTGACTAGCGCAGTGTTTCTTAAACTTTAAGACGGAGAAACACCAAACAGTTATTATTTTTTTATGAGGAACACCAAGGAGGGAGGGAGGGAAGAAAAAAGGTGGGGAAAAGTTATTGAGAAAAAAAAATCACCTGCCCCTTTAAGTGTGGCCATTTTGAACTCTGTTGTTCTCCACGGCACAAGGGTGTGCTGTGGAACACAGTTTAAGAAACACTGGGCTAGCATGTTGGATACCATGGGCTTAGCTAAAACTATAGGGGCGGGTTTAGATTTAAGCAGTACAATTAGGGGACATCCCAAATTACCCACAAACTGAGATGGGATTACATAATTAGCAGCAGGTCACTGATGGCTGGTTGCTTTCCTGTCGGGGAGAATGGTATCCAGAAAATGTCTCAGGATTAGCACAGTTCTCTGAAGTTAAGTACAGTATTATCTAGTATTTTTATAACTAATTTTTAGAAAACAAATATCTTATAGTAGGGGGGGTGGGAAACATATTTTTCAATCGGGGCCCCAGAAAAATCACCCACAAATTAGAAGCAAAAAACCCCAAAACTTACTAACCTGAAGCATACTCCTTCCTCCCCTCCTCACCCCCCCCCCCCCCAAAAAAAACCCTCACTGATCTTGCTCCCAAAAATCTCTGGGCTTTCCCCAGCTAGGGGGAGGGGGATCAGGGAGGCACAATGCTTAATGTTTCCCCTAGCAGTGGGGCATACTGGCACTTATGCTCCAGCCCAGGAGAAGGGCACTGAGTCTTGGAGACTTGCAGAGGGGCTGGAGTACAAGGACCAGTTCACCCCACTGTGGGCCAGAATCCAAAGCCTTGCCATTAGATACAGGCAGTCCCCGACTTACGCGGATCCGACTTACGTCGGATCCGCACTTACGAACGGGGCTTTCTCGCCCCGGAGGTCGGGGCGAGAGCCCCGTTCATAAGCTGCTCCGGTGCCCCTGGTCTGCTGGAGACCGTCTCCAGCAGACCAGGGGCACCGGGCGGGTTCCCGGGCTTCTGAGGCTTTGCCAGAGCAAAGCCTCAGAGGCGCGGGACCCCCCCCGCGGCTGCGGCTTCAGTCCGGGAGCCTGTGGTCTGCTGGGGACCGTCCCCAGCAGACCACAGGCACCCAGACTGAAGCGGCAGCCGTGGCGGTTCCCCGCGCCTCTGAGGCTTTGCTCTGGCAAAGCCTCAGAGGCACGGCACCCCGCTGCGGCTCTGCTCCCCGTGTCCCTGGTCTGCTGGGGGGGGGGGGGCGCAGCTAGTGTGCTCCCCCCCCAGCAGACCAGGCTTTTGTTTTGGACTCTGGGGCAGAGCAGCTGGGGCGCTGCCGATTGGTCCTGCAGCGCCCGCTCTGGGCACTACTGGACCAACTCGGCAGCACCCCAGCTGCTCTGCCCCAGGTCCTGATTCAGCCGCTGCTGGTCAGTTTCAGCAGCGGCTGAATCAGGACGCCTGGGGCAGAGCAGATGGGGTGCTGCTGGGTTGGTCCAGTAGCACCAAGGAGCGGCGCTACTGGAGCAACCCAGCAGCACCCCAGCTGCTCTGCCCCAGGCGTCCCCAAGTCAGCTTCTGCTGAAACTGACCAGCCAGGAAGCCCCAGGCAGAGTTGCTCTGCCCCGGGCTTCCTGGAATCAGCTGCTGATCAGTTTCAGCAGCAGCTGACTTGGGGACGCCTGGGGTTCTTAAGTTGATTCTGTATGTAAGTCAGAACTGGCGGTCAGTTTCAGGAGTGTCTGAATCTGGACGCCAGTTCCGACTTACATACAGATTCAACTTAAGAACAACCTACAGTCCCTATCTTGTACGTAACCCGGGGACTGCCTGTAGATCCAAGTAAGCCGGGGGCCAGATACTATCCACAAGCCATAGGTTCCCCACCCTAGCTTATAGTGACTTCTGCTGGGTCATCATTTCTGCTAAAGTCAATCAACTACCTATCAATAACACATTTCTAAGAAGCTTCTATGTCAAACTTTCTGTCCACTTATTTTCTTTGTCTCATAATTTGTTGACTCTTCTCTCCTCCTCTCATTCTGATTAGCAGAAATGACAAGCTTGCAGCTAGTATTTGACTTTGCCTCCAAAAGCCCTCTTTGTCCCAATTAAGCCTTAACTATTGGTGTTTTAATTTACTAATTCATGATGGCTGTATGTATTCAATATGGCTTCAATTAGCATGATCAAATCATGGGGTAGCACACATTAGAAAATCACACAGAACACATTAACACAGTATTAAACATGACTTGTCTTTGTAGACAGATATCATGTCATCTGGTAATGTTTCACCCTAGAATGAAACAGTTCATACATTTTGACCTAATCTGTATGGAGTATTTAATATATGTAATTTCTAAGTGTAGATGAGGCCAGAGGTTCAGTGCCCAAATGGATATGGGGGCCCCAGCAACTGCATGATCTTGGTAGCTAACATAACTTAAGACACGGAGAAAATGGGAAGGAGGAGAGTTCATTGAACTCATCATCAAGAATTTGAGGGACATGTTGCAAGTAAATCAGTTAATCAGATGTATTAAAGAATTTCCAAAATTAAAAATGAATCTATTGAATTGAATTTAGCAGTTAGCCAGGGGACCGAACAAAACATTTTAATACCACAGAACTACTCCTTGATATTGTCTCTCTCTCCATAGGACCATATTATATGTTGAAAAGGGACCTAAAATTTCTGCTGAATAAAATTTTAATTTAAAAATGGTTAAATCTTTAAATTTGCTTTAAAAACTCTGATTTATGGAATTTTGGCAACTTCATCATTTCAAAATAATTTGAATTGAATTTTTTTTAAACAAGGTATGCGAAAATTCATATCCCGATCATTGCCTCTGTGTCTGAGCATCAGCCTACAACATGGGTTTCCTTCTTTTTTGATCTGCATATTCTCGTGTGTACTTTCCCAGCAGGGCTGTGGTTCTGCATCAAAAACATCAATGATGAAAGAGTCTTTGGTAAGAAAATATTCAAAAATTATTTTCTAGAATCTTGTCTTTGTTCAAGCTCTGTTTTGTTTGGTGTGCTTTGCGTACCATAATAAAGTTGATTATGCATTTTGTAGTAGAAAAAGGCTTCAACAACTGTGAAGGTTAAAGACCCAGCTATAAAGCTTGCTATCACCAAGTAGTGTTGAACACACTTTATAACAGTTTTACTTACTGCAGACCATAACATAATTTCCAAGAGGTAGGACTGAAATATTAAATTTCTTAATATGGTATATGTACCAGCCAAAACGGGGGCTTTCAGGACCAATTATAATGCTGCTCCAGTTTTGATCTAGCATGGAAGGGGGCCAGATTGCAAGTGTGAGGAGCCTCACTTTTAGCTAAAACACAAATCATATAATTCCTTAGTAAATATCAATATTTCCAAATTAAACTAGTGAAGTTATTGGACTATTTTACGTAAACGATAAATTGTTAAAATGTATGATGTAGTCCACATGGTTGAATTATCCTAGCAACAATATCTAAATGTTTATTGCTGTAACAGTTTCCCCACTCAGTGTACATGGACACTTTTTTCTTTTCTTGCTATTATAGAAATATAGAATGTTGCTAACTTTGTTCTGTTGGGGCAGAAGGAGGAATTTACATTGCAATACTGCTAGCAAACCCTAGTGGTCATAGGTATGTGCTTGGAATTGCAATGTAGACAACTCCCTGTAAATTTGCAAAATCTCATGGATTACACATGCCAATGGCTTACATTTACACCATTTTTTATATAATTCCTAACGAACAACCTTATTTTTCTCTTTCAGTAAAATATCCAATTTAAACCCATTCTACTACACTGTCATTTAGAGTGTATTTTTTGTGAGATACCATAAGATGTTAATGAATATCAGAATTGGGTTTTATAGTCACCAAAAGCTGAAAAGCTAGATATTTAATACCTGTTATGGAGTTTAAAAGGGTATATGTGGATGTAAGTAACAGTCTTTGTAAACTATTCGGTGAGTGCTTGGTAATTATTGTAAATAGATATCTGCTATAAACATATATTATATACCAATATGCTGTCAATCCCTTCAAGGGGATATTATCTTTATTTCTGAGGCTAATTTAATGCCATTATGATTATCATTATGATTTCTTCTAAGGATAGCCAAATGTTTATTTTGTAAATATCATTAATGGACTTTTGTCTCTACAGTTGCTCTGTATGCAATCAGTGCTGTTTACTTTGCTGGTGTGATGGTTCGTCTGATGTTGACTTTGACTCCAGTAGTCTGTATGCTGTCAGCAATTGCTTTCTCCAATGTGTTTGAGCACTATTTGGGTGATGATATGAAGAGGGAAAATCCACCAATAGAAGACAGCAGTGATGAGGATGACAAAAGAAATCCAGGCAACCTGTATGACAAGGTAAGCAGAAGAGATTCTGAGCCATTATTGATCTCTTTAAGCATTACAGGTTGGCCTTCATAACAAGGGGGCAGTATCATTTGAAATAGATAACTTCAACTTTGCAGCTTTGACAGGCTGCGTTTTTCCTCTTAAAGCAAGGATTGCTAGAATGTGATACGGTATGATGAAATGGATATGGCCCCTCATGGGACTGTTGATTCCTGGGTGAAAAATCCTGTACACATCTGAAGCATTATTACTTTAAACAAGATGCTTGACATGCTTTTGCTGGATTCTAGTCTTAAATGTTCAATTTCACATATTTTACTAGAAGATTTACCTGGTGTTGCTTGGGTCCTTAACTTGCTTTTCGTTTTTTGGAAAATAAAATGAAAATGTACATGCTTCATTTAAATCATTGCTTTGGGGTGGAGCTAGGAGTGAGGGGTTCATTATGCAGGATGATCCCTACCCTCTCATTGCAGCAGCTTGGGGCCAGGTGAGATGCATCTCTCCATGATCACTGCAGCTCCAGTGGGCACAGCCAGGGGAGGGGTGAATGTCCCCTGGCTGGGGCAGGTGCAGGTTTGTCTGCCCCCTTGCACTCCCCAGCCAAAGTGAGGAATGCAACAAACTGTGCGCTTTCCCTTGCTCCCCGATGAAGGGGAACAGATAGCAATGTTCCCTTACAAATTGGGAAATCAGTTGGTTTTGGATCAGGGATTGAATCTCCTTTACAGCAAAACTAAATTCTGTGGTATCATTACTCTCCCCCTGCCTGCCCAAGAAACTAAGTGCAGAATGGCTGAAGCTCAAACTTTATAAGACTAGAAATCTGCTTGTTGGTAGAGAAAAGCATTTAGAAGAATTAGATGAGTTGATTTTACAAGTGTTGATAGAATCATAGAATAATAGGACTGGAAGGGACCTCAAGAGGTCAAGTCCAGCCCCCCGCCCTCAAGGCAGGACCAAGCTCCGTCTACACCATCCCTGACAGATGTCTATCCAACCTGTTCTTAAATATCTCCAGAGAGGGAGATTCCTCTCTGATGGTATATGCCTACCTAATACCAGGATAATTTGTAAACTGAGTGTCCTGACAGATCCATCACTACTCCAGTGGCACAGTGATGGCCATAATATGATGTCTTTAACTGTGTCTAACTACTAGGAGCTGTAATTGTTTTACATGGGCTTATTGATGGCCATACCTGTCTTCGTTGTCTCTGGGTAACATGCCCTAATTCGGACTACATTTGGAGCCTCAGCTATGAAGAAACGCACATCTGTTTCCGGGCTAGTACAAATTTGACATGAATTTAATTGTTTTGGCCAAAAATATTTTCAGGTCTTCGTTGCCATTTACCAAATGGCTGTAAGAGGAGAAGGTGTGACAGTGGTGACGCACCTGAAAATGTTCAGCCTATTGGTTAAAGTATTCACCTGGGATTTGGGATACTCAGTTCAAGTCTTTCCACTGACTTCAGTGGTCTTTGAAATCGGAGTTAGCTCAGATTTATTAGGATCTCTCATTCTTTCTTGTTGAAGCTGTTCCTCCATGGGTATACAAAACCATGGGAGGGAGGGCCTTGCATATGGGTCTTCCACATCTTAAGTGAGTGCCTAATCACCAAACTATAGAGTCATTTTCAGTGTCTTCCCCTGGCCCAGTGGCAATTCATTGCTATTCATAGTGACAATGCATAATTGTTTGATCAGAAAAATAGTGTGAGAATCACACCATAGTTGAGCACCCTTATCTAATCTCCCAGAACTATTTTCCTCATAGGAGTTACTTACAAATGAAGTTTGTCCTAAGTAACACAGGATATTTGGTTACCTTTCCTTTACCTTTTTTCCTTGCAGCAGATACATCACTTCTTTCCCTCATCCCACCCCCAAAAAAATCTACGCCATTTTTTTTTCCTTTTTTCACATCTATAAATCATAGCAGAGGAGTTCTTGTTTTTGAGGCACAATTCAGAAACCCATGCTATTCTCTGCAAGGATTGTAAAACAAACCAAAATACTGTGAAAAGGAATATCTGCCTACACTTAACAATGGCAAGTTTTGTTTTTGTAGCTCTTCTCAACTATACAGGGCCTATTTTCACACTCAGCTGTCCTCTTAGCAAACTTATGCATTCATCTGATGTGAGCATTTTATTCTGTTAGAGAAGATTTTCAATGAAGATTTTCAATGAAGAATCTTATTTTACATGGTGCTGTGGAAGTAAAAATTTCCCTGTACATATTCATGTTTAGAGAACAACTTCATTGATACTGTGAGTTAGCAATGATGTAGAGAGAGCTATCGGGTCCACTACCATGGCCAGAAAAAAATTATTTTATATTAAAGCTTCTATAACAGTTCATTTTTGTTTCAGGCAGGTAAAGTGAGGAAACACGTATCTGAACAGGAGAAAACGGAAGAAGGACTAGGTCCCAATATCAAGAGTATTGTTACTATGTTGATGCTGATGTTGTTGATGATGTTTGCTGTTCACTGCACGTGGGTGACTAGCAATGCATATTCCAGCCCTAGTGTTGTTCTGGCTTCATACAATCATGATGGGTAAGAAAGTACTGCATATTTTAAAGCAATTTTTAAAGGCCATTTTTTTTAAATAAGTAACTTTATGGGCTCTTGGGATTGGTATCTCCAACTTGTTTTGCCTTCTCTTTTAGATCCCCTCATTCTAACTCTGTAATCTCAGATGTGATCTAAATATCCAATTTCTAATCTTCCCTTCCCCCCCACCCTCCTAAAAAAAAGTGATAAACTGTTTTATGTATTTAGAGGTTAAAATAATCAAAATATTTAAATTTTACAAATTGTTTTAAAATTAAGATAGCTTGTGTTCGTGGATAATTAAAAGATGCATAAATTCATCCAAGTATAAATGCTGAACTTGAATATACCATTCAAAATATAATTGTCAGCTCTTCAGAAGTTTTGTTTTCTGACTAGTCAGCTGTCATCAAGTTATTAGTCTCTGAACGCTTGTCTTCACAAACTTACTTCAGAAGAATTGTATATGAAAGTGTAACAGTACACATGGTTAAACAATGAGCCTGGGTTCATCTGTTAACCTTCATGGTTACATGCAAGCTCTCAAGTATACACAAGAGAGCTGGCTTAAGAGTAGCCTGAGACACCTTAAAAGATGGCTCCTTGTGTGTAGTGGCTCCTGGGGAGCCTTCTGCCCCCCTTGTGCTGCTGCCTCTGTATCAGAGGTAGCAGTGCAGTGGGTGGAGAAGGGAAGCAGGAGCCAGTTTGTGCGGGGAGCTACCTGCCCCTCTGCATGTAACTGTGTAACTGCTGAAATTTTCAGCAGTTATACAGTTAAATGCATATTAACATCCTTAATGTATACGCAGATTGTTTTGAGCATAGATTTGGAATGACATACAATATCTCCAAAAAGCAGTAGCCACATAGTGCTGAAATTAATTCTGATGTTAGTTTGAATGTAGGCTAAATTAGTGCTTCTGTTTCAGCACTCGGAACATCCTGGATGATTTCAGAGAAGCATACTACTGGCTAAGACAAAATACAGATGAACATGCCCGAGTAATGTCTTGGTGGGACTATGGCTATCAGATAGCAGGAATGGCCAATCGGACTACTTTAGTTGATAACAATACATGGAACAATAGCCACATAGCCCTGGTAAGGAAGGTAGTTTTATATATTCAGAGGTAAAAAAACATCAAAATAGTTGACGGTTGTTCTAAAAACAATTTGTAAGTTATTTATGCATAGTGTTGCTTTAAGAGCATTGCTATAGAAATAGGGGATGAATGGAGCACAAAGGCTTGGTGTATGTTAGAACTTGAGTTTGTAAGATTGCTTTCCAAATTAAAGCTTTAGAATGTTTTTAATACAATATAAATTGCTTATGTCTCAGATTAGTAGAATGTTAAACCCTCTATTATAGGTGGTAGGGGGCATAGCACTGCCCATAGTTAAGGTTGCCTAACATTTCCCATTCTAAGACCTTATTTTCACTTTTAACTGTTTAGGCTCAGATTTTCCAGATCCAATGCCACGCATTATGATACAAACTTTAATTAAACGATCACATGCTATTTTTTCACCTAGGGCTTCTGCTTTATTTAGTGCATAGAATGACAGATACAAGAGTGTATTAGCATTATATAATGAAGGGGGCTGAGACAGTAAACCAACAGACTTTTATTGCAGTAGTTGGGGTGGAGTGAATGAGGCAGGGAATTGTAGGAGAAGGAAGTATGGTCTGATGGTTAGGGAAGTTGTCTGCCATTTAGAAAATTGGATTCGATCCTTGTCTCCATCATAGTCTGTGTGAAGCAGGACATGTTGCTGAATAAAAGTGTTGAGATGTGACTACTCATTTTCTGGATACTCAGTGAGACACAGCTTGGGCCAGATTGGCAGATCCTTTTCGAAGTCACTGCTTTCCAAAATATAGCCCTCCATTCTGTAGGTATAGCCTGCATTTTTTACTATTAGATGTCTAAGTTTTGCATTTGACTGTATTAAAACACATTTTACCAAGCAATCCGTATCATTTCATATGACTATAATATCTTCCGCATTCTTTATCATTCTGCTAGTTTTTATAATTCACAAATTTTATCAGCCGTGATTTTGATATTTACCACAGATTGTTGATGAAAATGTTGAATATAGCATCAGACCTAGTACCAATCCCTGTGAAGATTATTAGAAACATCCCCATTATATGATTCCTCATTGATGACTGTTTGAGATCTGTCAGTTTAGCCAGTTCTTACTCTATATAACACGCTTTTATACTGTGTGGTACTAATCTTTGGCTGTAATCTCTCTGTGCCTCAGTTCCCCCCTGTAAAATGGAGATAATACTGTCCAACTTCACAAAGGTGTTGTGAAAACATTCATTTTTTTGTGAAGAACTCAGATAACTATGGTGAGAGCACAATAGAAACCCCCATGTGGAAATTAAACATTTTGTATTCAGTACAGAGTTTGAATGATTGCAGAGGGGAAGGGTAGAGAGAGGTAGAAGGCTTCGGTCCACACACTGGATAACTGCCAAATCACTGAATGAGGAGTCCTGTGGAGGAAAAAAAAGTGTATATCTATAATTAAAGATAGTATCATGATGCATACACATCAATAAGGCAAATTAACATTGCATGGGTCACCTTAAGTCTGGCATTTCCTAGCTTTTAAGTGGTTGACTTTCCAATCATAACATTCTTTAAATTTTTATTTTAAAACTAGAAGACTTACCCAGCATTGCCCAGCTTCAGTCTGGGGGTAGGGAGAGGGGTGCAGGTCTCCTGATGGTGCTCCCCAGCCCAGGGACAGGGTGCACTGGGGAGCGTGGTGGTGCTCCTAGGAGAGGCGGCATGGTTTCCTTCCCCACCCCCAGCTCCTGGCCATCGAGTGCCAGGGCAGAGAGGAAGGGGTTTGGAAGGGTGGATATTTCCCTGAACCAGTAGCTGGCAAGATAGCAAGCCCAGTTCCCAGCTAACCAGCCCAGTTCCCAGCTAACTACTCCCTTCCTGATGCGACTGCCCTCCAGTTATGCTGCAGGAGAGCTATCCCTTGTACTTGCTGCCCCCAGTGATGATCATTTAGTATCACTTCCTGCAAGTAGCCCCTTCCTTTCCGTGTTGTGAAAAACAATCTAATTCCAGGCACATTGTTTTCCTAGTACAACCAAACCCTGACCTTGACTTTAGTTAGGATAAGAGGAGGTTGCATATCAAATTTGGTGGGTCCTAGTTGTTACTGTTTAGGAGGAGTTCTTGAACAAAAGGACTTGCAGATAGATGGACACAGATGCATAAAGCTCTAAAATATACATTTAGATAAGGAATTTGCACATAAAACAAAGTAGTAATGTATAGCTATGCTTTACATTTAGAGAGCTCAACAGTAAATGTTGAGTATGGCAGGTGTTGACTTTACACTTACATTTCCAGCCTGGTTTTTTTTTTTTTTTAAATGCTGGAAAAATAACTGTTATGAGAGCTTGAATGCACTTTATTTTCTTCACCAAATATAAGATTTTGGACATGAGGTTAATCTGTAGTGTTTGATCTTTAAAAGCTTGTCTTGATGGGGGTAAGAAGGGTTAACCTAAATGTTTCTACCCTGTAATTTTAATGGGGCAGAACTGAGGGGTGTGAGAGAGAGACACACGCACTTTCCTTTCGCCTCCCTCCACAACATTTGTCCTTTGGTTATTTAGACATCTGTTGAGCATTCAATTCTAGTTTGAAGAAGCAATAGGTGAGAGAGTTGTATTAACTGTCATATATACTGTAAAGCTCAGTTGATGAGGCACCAGTCTTTCCTGTGAAGAATAAAATAGTTTTCATGGGAATTGGATTCTTCCTTTTGCAAATAAATGGAGGAGTAATGGGCTCTCTTTATACAGAATGAGATGAACAAGGTCTGGGAATGGTAAATGCAGGTGTTTTTGACTAGAGCCTCAGTGGTGTAGCACCATTGACTTCAGTAGAGCTACAACTATTTACATCAGCTGAGGCTCTGGCCCTCTAAGTTGCTGGTAAGTAATTATGCAGATACTAAGATATTTGTTCTTGTAATATTATAGGTGGGAAAAGCAATGTCATCAAATGAGACAGCAGCATATGAAATCATGAGGAGTCTGGATGTGGATTATGTTTTAATTATTTTTGGAGGTGTGATTGGCTACTCTGGTGATGATATCAACAAGTTCTTGTGGATGGTGAGAATAGCAGAGGGAGAACATCCCAAAGATATCCGGGTAAGTTGAAAGGTAAACAACAGATCTAGGAATAATGTGCCCTGTCAGATAATTGTTGGATCAATTTTTTGGTAACAAACCACCAACAGGTGTTCCGAACATTAAGTTACAGTTAAGGAACTAGTGTGTTAATTTTTATGCTATCATTCCAGGAAATGAATTTCTACTACAGCTAAACTGGACTAATAGAGTAAAAGGTAGGTTAGGGAATATCCGCACTTTCTAAATCAAGATGCAAGCTTTGCAGACTTGAATAGTGCAGGAGAAGAAAAGCAACAGTCTTTAGTAGACAAAAGGAAATGTTAAAAGGTTGTAAAGTGAGGGGTTAAAATTCAAACCCTTGTCCAAGGACAGTAACGGCAGGCCTTTTGTTTAGCTTTTTTTATGCAATCAATAATTCTATTTCCTAAATGTTGAAATGTGTGATTTGTAGTGTGCTTATATCACAATAACCACCCACCTTGTTGTTGTTCCAGAATAATTATTATTAGTTGAGGTAAATAAAATGATTGTGGTAGATGCTCAACTAAATTATACACCTTATTTTAATGAATAGATCAGAATATTGGCATTCTACAAACTGTTTACTGTAGAAATACTTGTAAAAACCGTCGTGTACATCTACATACAATAAATGGATAGCAAGCACATGTCAGCTAAGGGGTAAAATTGTTCAGTAAAACTGACGATGGTACACAATGACCGGGATTTTAGATACACAGCTTATTGTGCCATAGTTAAGGTTGAGTATCACTTTCTATTAGTCAGCTTCATGAATATGTATATTTAAAATTCAGAAGAGAGTTTACACATTTTATCAAATCCCATTAGTCTGACCCTTGTAGAAGAAATAATAAGACTTCTTTGTGTGTGTGTTCTCTTTTTAGGAAAGTGACTACTTCACCCCACAGGGAGAATTTCGCGTAGACAAAGCAGGTTCTCCAACATTGCTGAACTGCCTCATGTATAAAATGTCCTATTACAGATTTGGAGAAATGCAGGTTAGTGGCACCTGGAAGCTTTCCACTTAATTGCAAGACTTTTTCAGTTCTTGTCAGATATCTGTTGTTTGCTTGCTTGACTGTCAGCACCAGCCCATCATTTATCCATACTTATGAGAACCCAATAGTGTCTGAGACATCCTAGGTCCAAGGGATTTTGCTATCTCTCTACAATTCTAAATAATACTGAAAACAGTTGATTTTAGAAAGAACTCTTGCTAGTTTGTTGTGTTTGACACTTATAAACTGTCTGCTAGGTTGGGTAGAAAGTTGAAGAACTGCTTTTCAGAATCATTTAGTTGGACTAAAATGAATGCCTACATCAGATGCATGCCTTTGATAGTTAGTCTGTAGTTTCCACCACTAGAGAATACATTTCCTTAGGAGATGAGATCACATCAAGTTTGTAAAGAGGGTGGTTTTCACTATTATCTCTGAAAGTATAAAAATCTGCCATTTAATTTTGATGATAAATGTTCACTGAGATTCCTTATCGCATATGGCACAGGTCATTTGAAATATGGAATCGAGTCACTTCAGAGGAAAAGTAATTGCTTGAGAATGCAAACATCTTGGAGAAGAGGTTATGCTATTGCTAAATAGTTTTGAATTTGACACAAGGCCAAGAAAACTGTCACCTTGATATTTGGTTTTTTTTTATTGAATGTTAGCTTTCATTCTGCTAGAAAAGTGATGTGAATCAGTGCTAATGTCATCCTTTTGCAAAACATTTATCTTAGTATCCTGGTCATAATTTTTTTTGATCTAGCAATACTAGTGCTGTTCTCCAGACTTTATTCTTAGACCTTTTGCTGCTGCTTTGTATTCATTTCTTTTTTTTTTTTTGATGACTTAATTTTTCATTGGTGTGGAACTGTGCTTAAAATCTTTTCCAATCAAGCTTTAGTTAGTCATTCATGCTTTCCTTTTCTATTTTTCCCATCTGCCACTTGCACTAAATTCATAAAACATTCTATTCGCCTTTCTCTTCTCTTTTTGGAGTGCTGTGTATCAGGAATGTAAGGGCCCTCATTCATGTAAGTGGTACAACTCTGAGGTCACTGGGCCTTTTACACATATTCAGCTTCAGAACTGACTTTGGCATGTCATTTTGTATTCTTCCATGCATCATTTTCATTGTAGAGAGGGCAGAGAGAAAACATGTATTCACAGGGCACCACAGGCTCTTGCACTTTGGCCATTCATGCTCTCCTGTCATAGTTCTTGTTTCCTTTCTGAATAAGGATTTAAGACTCATCACTGATACAGGTGACTTGGATCCTATGCTGAAGAGGTATCAAATCATTTGATCTGGACAGGAAACAGAACTGAGTTCTAACAAACTCTCTTGATTCAAGATTTTTGTGAGCAGTAATGACATTGCACAGAAAATAGACTCTTCAGTTTTTACCCATTAAAGCAGTTTGTCTAGCAGAGTGAATGGTTATGGGTGGTGCACAGCTTGGTTAGCAGTGACTCATTTCATGTGTGTTTTTTTTTTAAACTGATATGTAACATTAACTTTATAGCTGGATTTTCGGACACCACCAGGATTTGATCGCACACGCAATGCTGAGATTGGCAACAAAGACATAAAATTCAAACATTTGGAAGAAGCATTTACATCAGAGCATTGGCTTGTAAGAATATACAAAGTGAAAGAATTAGACAACAGAGAGACATTGGACCACAAACCTAGAGTAACCAACATTTTACCAAAACAGAAGTATTTGTCAAAGAAGGTGGGTTCCCAGTGAAGTAACTCAAAAGAGGCAACAAACTGTTTTGTTTTTAAACAATAAATCACATATAGCTGGTAAATTACATATTTCAGCTAGCCATATCTTTTTATAAATACAGTTCATATTAGTCTCCGATATCAGACCTGCCTGCTGGTGGTAATTGTTAATATATTGTCTGCTGAACCTGTGAGCATGTGAAGACACAAGGCTAGATATTTTTTTAGACAGTGTTGCTAACTAGCAATTGGTTTTGTCACTGGCTAACAGCTTTATGTAAATTGAAGTATACTCTCCAAAGTACATCAGTCCTGTTTCAGTAACTAGTTCACCAAGTAAAAAGTAATGTGAAAGTTGCTTTTTGAACCTGTTTGTAAATAGTGATGCCTACGAGTTTCAAAATGACATTTTTGTATGAAATAAATTAAATCTGAACTCTTTGTTGATGGAACTTAAGTGTCTGGCTTCTTACTCTTTTGAAATCATCTCACTTAAAATGTTCCTTTAAAAAAAAAACACACTTCACATTTGGTCTGTGTGTGTTGTTTGTCTGTTATAGTGGTGTGTTTGAGGGGAAATGGAAGGAAAAGAAAAATCTTTCAAAGCAGCTGATAGTCCTGTGATTATTTCTTTAAATTGCAGTGGTTTAGCCCAAGTAGGAGACCCAAATCTTGTCAACTGAATGATAGTATTAGAGCATAACATATTATTAAGGATACTTTATCATTACAAAGTGTTTGAACAGATTTTACCAGTGTCTATAACATGATTTGTTGGCATAGTCCAAGTAGACTGTAGGTTCTGTTTTGAACCATTTCACTTGTAATGTTAATTGGTAACTTGCCTTTAGAGTTGAAGTCATAATTAATGCTAAACATGAATTAGCCTTATCGACAGTGGTTTTTCAGTTAAAACCTTAAATAAATTCCCATTCTACACACCTGAAATTTGACACTGTTCTTGTCTAACAGCTTCTGAATTCCCCTTGTTAATAAATCTAACCATGCTTCTGTCAGCTGTATTCCTTTAAGCTCTGAGCAACCCATTTGCTTTCAAGCTTTGACAGGATAAAAGTGTGGTCAGCATTTGAATGAGACACATAAATTCTACATGCTGTGGAAATGTCTCCATTAATTATCAGTGAACCAACAGGTTGCTAGGGGCAGCACAATATATTGGGTGTCTTCAGATAAACCCTAAAACAGAGCTGTAACTTCCTGGCCAACTTCCAAAATTTGTCCACATAAATTCCTATAAATTCAACATATTTCATACTATGTAGTAGATTTATTTATATGTATATTTGTCATATCAGTTGGTAAAAATGAAAGGGGCCCTGTAAATGTTATAATCTATAGCTCTGCCTTCCAGCTTCTTAATAGGATGTAGTTTTCTGTTTCCTTTGAGAGGCCTGGAGGGGAGTCTGACAAGCAAATTGCATGTAAAATGGGCAGGAGACGCTGTAGTTTGTATTTTTATTCTCTGTGGCAAACTAAATACAGAGTTTGGCTGTTTATTCTATCCCATAAATTGAACTACCTGATACAGTAAAATTAACTCTTAAAGTCTGCGGGGTAGGCATTGTTAGTCTTTGTATCTTTAAAAAAAAAAAACCTAACTACATTAGTCTTTAAAATAAAGTGTCTTCTCAGTCTAAAATTAGGGACATCAAATAAAAAATTGAAATCATTCTTTGCTCCTGTAATATCGTAAAGCCCAACTCAGGTGCCAAAATTTATTGTGGGGGACAAAAAAGCTAGAAATCCCTTACCCTGCTCTTAATTGTTCATGTAATATTTGCTTTGATATGGTACATCAGTAATATAGGAGATACATTATTGTGCTCTATATAATATGTGGGTAATGTACTTAACATTTTCATTGTCAAGAGGATGACAAGGTTATTACTGAGTGCTCTGTTCTGGAAATTTTACATTTTCAAGTTTGAGACTAACATTATTCACTGTTCTATATATCACTTTTGCTGCTTGTGTCCCTAATCAATTTGAGTAGAATCTTTGTTCTTATTGACATCAGCACAGCTATGGAGATAGGGCTATGCAATTAGTGGTTTTCATAAAACTGTATGAAATGGGGAGGATGTTGGGTTTTATTAAGATAGTATCCTGCCATTTGTTTAACAGTTTAAAAAAATAAAAGGACAATATGAAGTAGTATAGGCCCACTAGCTAAATTTACTTAAAAAAAAAATCTAAAGATCAAACATTGAAAAAGCACAGCATGACAGTGTAAGTACTAGAGCACTATAACTAATGCGTTGTATTCTGTTTTTCTTTTTAGACTGCCAAAAGGAAGCGGGGCTACATTAAGAATAAACTAATTTTAAAGAAAGGCAAGAGACCCAACAGGAAGACAGTTTAAATACACTGTTCTGATTGCTAATACGAAGCAGTTGTCCTTGAGATAACCAGTCTTTGCCTTTAGCTCAAGTCATGTTTCACAGCAACATGAGGGGACAGAACCATCATTGGTCCAGATTATTGTACAAAATTTTCAGGCAATGTCTGATTTAAAAAATGTTGGCTTGTTGAGAACAGCTGTTTTAGATTTGTAATGTGAAGCAAGACAGAGCTGCTGTCCAAGTCTAGCAGCAGATTTTTTTTTTATTGGTACATATTATCCTTCAAATCTGTTGAGAATTTGGACTGATTGCACCAAAGAACCCTCTAATTTGGTCCTTGGCACATGCATACTTGTCAGGTTTTTTTTTTTAAACTTCAGCTGAATAAGCAATATGTAAACTGGAATGGTAAAGTCTGTAAAGTGACTAGTTTTTCCAACCTGTTAATTTTTTAAACAATTGAGACTATGAAGATCTTTGTAATTCCACTTAGAAAACAAAGTACTCTCCTTTCTAGTATTTATTTCCATGGGTTCACTTTTCTATTGGTATATGTTTTCATCTGGACTGTAAAAAGCAAGCTACATTTTCAGATAATTGGACATATTACAATAATTGGATGATGCTGTTTAAAATAAAATTGCAGTATTGCTGCTTTACACAGCACAGATCTTGTAATAATGTAGATATAAGGGCTAAATTTATATCCTTCTGAAAATCTGAAGCAATGTTAATGAATGCTACTGAGCACCATAGCAGCTGGTGTTTCAGAAATAAAGTTAAACTAGTTTAGTGAAATGTTTACATGGTAAAACAAATGGGAGACTTTTTAATTTAAAAAAAAGGTTGACAAGTATACAAAATCCCCTTTTGGTGGCTAGTAGGAAAGGTAGAGGGTTTATAAACCATACCCTGCCTTTTTTTTATGGAGGCAGGTGAGGGGTTTTTTTTTGGGGGGGGGGGGAGAAGGATTGTGTTTTTTCCTCTGCATTTTTATTTAGAGTGCTTAATCAGTTGATGAAACTTCTGTGCTAAACTTTAGTGCTATTTGCTTTCTTTTATATTTTTAAGTGACAATTGTCAAATTAAATGCACTAAAATATAAATGGAGATTGAACATGTTCACTTTCCAGCTATAGGAAACTTTATACAGACTTGAAAATTTTCTTTAGTTCTTTTAATAAAGTGAAAGAGGGTTTTTGCTGTTTGTTTTCCTGACACAGGATAAAACGCCTTTTTATATAAACAAATCTAGATTACACCAGTATTGGTGTAAAATGCAGAATAGTATGTACCTTTCATGAGGAAAATGTAAATTTACAATATTCAGTGAGAATGTTACTGCTGATTTTTCCCAAGATGTAGATTATTTTTTGATTTATAAATTCATTTTGATCTTAATGGTTTTTACAGACCAGTACTACAGCTGCAACATTTTCACAAAACTAAAAATTCTGGATTTGACCCTTAGCCTTTTTGAGATTTCGTTTTACTTTGTTGCTTTAAAGCTCAATGCAGACCCATTGTTGGCTAAAGGGGGAAATAAAGTTAACTCAAGTTTTGTGTTAAGGTGTCTGTTATTTTTGCTCTTTAAACAAACTTAGTTTCTTAACCTCATACTGCCATTAGTGAACATTAATGATCAGACACTATCATAATTATAGAAGATTATAAATGAATCAATAGTAAGCACCAGCAGCGAGTCGGCCGTATGCTGGTTGATAAGGTAAGGGAAAATGACTTACCTGTAATTTTGCTTGCTTGAAAATACCATGTTTTTTGCTCTTCGCTCCCTAACATTTATAATTGAGCTTGCTGTTCTTCAAAGAATGTTTACCCTTGAAGGAAGTGATAGCATAGCTGAATACAAGCCATGGCACTACAAACCACAACATGGTTGCATTTAACTATATTGCCTCCTTACTCACTTCCTTCAATAGCAGTGAAGATCTTTTATACTGAGGGCTAATTCTAAATGATTAATCTCCACCAAAACTCTAAGAATTGGAATTAAGCAGTGTTAGCTACAGAATTAAAGGCTTTCTGAAAACACTCAGCACCCATATGATGGGGCAACAAGAAAACAGTGTAGGAAAAATGCTTCAGTTGGTTCTACAACGGAAGTCCTCATTAGCTACTAGTGTAATGATTACACAAATTGCTCGAAAATCAATTTGATTTCCTATGCTTGCTGGGAAAAAAGGGTCCTTGACCCACTTCAGTTATTGGCTGTTGCCCACTGTTTACTAAAAATTGCTTCTGAATATCACTTAATGAAGGAAAACAGCATATTAGAGATTTGTAAGTTGAGTTTGAAATGAAGGACAGTGATTCAAAAGGTAAAATTTACAAGAATAAGCCTTAGTATAAGACAAGCAGCGTGTTGGTTCTGATGATGTAACCTCTTGAGCAGTGTTCCCTCTAACATTTTCCTTATGTACCACCATTATTAAGGTAGTGGGTTAGTGTACACCACCACTACAAATAAAACATGCATACCACATATATTTTAAGCAGTCCATATGTGTGGAATAAAATATTAGAACAAGACACCTGTGACTAGCTGTTATGGTACACTTAGGATACATCTATACTGCAGGCTTTTGTTGACATACTGTTGACAAAGAGCATCTAGACTGCATCCGGTGGCTTTGTCGACATGACAGTGTAGACGCAATAACACCTTCCGTCGACAGAACTCTGACAAAAGGCGTTATTATTCCTCATACAATGAGGTTTGCCGCCATTGACAAAACTGCCAAGTTCTGTCGACGTTATGTTGATAGAACTTAGTGGTACTGTAAACAGGTATAGTTTTGTCAACAAAGTCCTGTAGTCTAGACACAACCTTAATGACTACAAAGGTAGGAAATTAGCTTTCTTCCACTGGAGGCAGAGAAGAAGTCACAGAAATTAACACCTAGCTTCAGGCGTTTAGACATTTACATGTTTCAAAGAGCTTGCAAATAAGGTTTCATCCTACAAAACAACTAGCATCATACCTGGTACTTGCTACTTGTAACTTACAAAGCCAGAACTCTACCACATAGCAAAGATCTTGCCTTAATACAATACAATTTCCCATATCTTTATTAGTAACATAGGATTTTTAGAAAATCCTTAAGTTCACCATATCTGCAACACTCCAAAAAATTGTTAAAAATTAAAAAACAACAAATAGTCCTGCAGCATTTTAGGACTATTTTGCTGTTTTTAATATTTTTTCAGCTATAGCCTAACAGTTTCCCCTCTGAAATTGTTGAAGATAAGAAAGAGAAGATTATTTTTATCATGCAAATGTCCTAGTGTGCACACACCAGGCATTCTCTCCCCCCTCCCCCCAAACCGGACTGCAGTGAGCCAGACCCCCCCCCCCCAGCTACCTCCACCTCACTGCACAGGTGTCAGCACTTGCCTACCCCTTCTTTCCCCCACCTACCCCATGCAGTCAACCCCTTCACACACACACACACACCCCCACCCCCCTCTCCACCCCCTAGCCCAGGAGGATTGAAACAACTGCTTGGTTTCTGCCCCTCTCCCCTCCAGCATATAGCACTCTCCCCCAAGCCAATTACTCACTCCCTCCCTTGCCTCCTGTTCCCTGCTACTCTGTTGGATTGTGTTCAATTTCAATCATGTGGCAGGCAAAGTTTAGTTGCTGTTTAGAGAGGCCCTGTCCCTATGGATGAGCTGCTATTAGGACTACCAGATGATTTAACCAAAAATACTGAACACCCACCTCCCTTCCCCCCCCCCCCCCCCCCCCCCAAAAAAGGACCAGAAACAGGTATAAATATTCAGGCCTGAATAAGGCTAGAGATAACAAGGTTAATTCAGTCAGGGAGGGTGAGGCCCACTTCTAGCAGCTGACCTGGAAGAGATGTAATATAAGCCATCACGTGCCAGCAATGCTCCTCTGCTAAATACATGGGCCAACCTGGACACTACCTCCATAAAAGAATAAATGGACACACATCAGATATTAGGAATGGCAATATACAAAAACCTGTAGGAGACCACGTCAATCTCACTGAACACACAAGTGGATTTAAAGGTAGCCATCCTGCAGCAGAAAAACTTCAAGACCAGACTTCAAAGAGAAACTGCTGAGCTCCATTTCCTCTGCAAATTTGACACCAGAAGCCTAGGATTAACAAAGACTGAATAGCTAGCCAACTACAAAAACTCCTCTTCTGGGCTACGTCTACACTGGCATGATTTTCCGGAAATGCTTTTAACGGAAAAGTTTTCCATTAAAAGCATTTTCGGAAAAAGCACGTCTAGATTGGCCACGGACACTTTTCCGCAAAAAGTGCTTTTGCGGAAAAGCATCCGTGGCCAATCTAGACGCGTTTTTCTGCAAAATAGCCCCGATCGCCATTTTCGCGATTGGGGCTTTTTTGTGGAAAATATCTCTGTCTACACTGGCCCTTTTGCGCAAAAGTTTTTCGGAAAAAGACTTTTGCCCGAATGGGAGCAGCATAGTATTTCGGCAAAAGCACTGACAATCTTACATGAGATTGCTCACAAAAGCTTATGCTCCAATACATCTGTTAGTCTACAAGGTGCCACAGGACTCCTTGTTGCTTTTGCAGATCCAAACTAAAACAGCTACCCCTCTGAAGCTTATTCTTGGAAGTTTTACTTTCTGAAACATTCTCCTTAGCTTCAAGCTCAACTTATAGGCAGCTCCAATGTGGTGCTTTCCTAGCTGTCTCCTGGGCATAGTGTGACATCCACAAGCAATTTTGGTGCTCCCTACTAGCGAATTTAAGAGACTAGTCAACTACCCAATAAGCCTTGGCTTATCAGGTAGTTGAGTCCACTACTTGCATTTCTCCCTCCTTCCCTCCACCCTTTTTTGCTGCCTTTATCAGAGGCAGCAAGGGGGGGCAGCTGGCTTAAAAGCTGGTTTCTCCTCCCCTCCCCCCACCAGCACCATCTCTGCTGCCCTCCTGTAGCTGCTGCTTCTGAAAAGATAGCAGCTGAAAGGAAGGGGAGAGAAGGCAGAGGAGGCTGCTCCAGGGGCAGTTCTAGCAGGGAGTTGGAAGCTCCTGCAGACAGGAGCTGCTGCTGCTGGCTGGGGAGGCAGGCCAGCTCCGTCCCGGCTCATGCCAGGACCAAAACCCCCTGCAGCGCTGCCATTTAAAGGCAGTAGGAGCTGGGCGACCTAGCCTCTGGCTCCTGCTGCCTTTTAAATTGCAAAGTCACAGTGGGGTTTTGTCCTTGACTCAGCATGAGCTAGAACTGAGCCAGGCTGTCTTCCCCTATTGAGTAATTGATCATTTTGACTACTTGATTACTAAAATAACTTAATTGTAACATCTTTACCCCCTACCTAATGCAGTAAATGCAAAAGTTAGAAGCAGTGAATAGCATCCATCTCTTCAGTCTCACTAAGATGGTTTGAATCAGTGAAGTGGCCCGCTTGCGCATTTCAAATGTGACTGAAGAAAAGGTTTAAAAGGCACCCGTTTTTTTCCTTCACTGGAAATACAGGTGTTGAAAGATCTAAAAGGTGCAAGGCACAGAAACATTTTAGCCACCAAAAAAGAGAGAGACTTCAGAAGTATTGAAGCACAGTAGCTGAGGTAGCAATTAAAACACAGGCACAAATATACAAAACAAGTCCCAGAAAAATGAGGCACGGGGTATGCTTTTTTTTTTTTTTTAAGCACTTAGGTACCCACAAGGAGCCAATGCGCTGCAGGCAAAGACATAGAGGAGCCCATACTGCATCAGCATTTGCAAAGTCATTTATCCAGGCACGTGTGAGAGACTAATACATTGTGCAAAGATTTGGAGTGGCAGCAGTACCCTGGACAGGGATTTCTTTTGATGCATGTAGTCCAGCAGAGATTGACTGGAACATTCAGTGTATAGTATTGATCTGGACAGCATCTGACAGCACGGGCCTTGGCTCATGCTCTACCCTTATGAGTAAATTAATTTTTTAAGACCTAAGAGTTATACCAGGATTGAGTGAGGCCATTAACACGCAAGATTGGGAATGTTGGCAATTTTTATATAAAGCAGATCAAGTGCTTGTTATAGCCTCAGGTATGCACCATACAGTATCTGGTTAAAATATTAATCAGTTGACTGAAATGGAATTTCAGCATTAGTAGGGAACATACTTAAGGACAAGCATCACCATGGACCACATATGAGCTCCTTGGTGTAAAATAACTCAGTTTTGAAAGGATTTCCATGTTCTGTGACTCAGGGTAATTTTAATATGGATTTCTAAATAATTCTAATAGAACTAGCCTCTTACATACTAATACAAAAAGTGGCCTGATTGTCACCATCAAAGTGCCTAAATAGGGCTTTGCCTCAATTCAGGCACCTGAATTTTGCCATTTTAAAAACATCCACTACCACTATCAGTCCAAAAAGGCAATACTTTGTACTGTGATTCATTACTAGCTCTATGAGCAAATTTTAGCTGAAAGGCTTATGAACATATAGTCTACTATAAGATCTGGTGCAAATAGAAGAGGTATAACTTCTCCTAAACAGACCAAGCTGATGGCCATGTTCAGACCCAAAGTGAGATATCAGAGACCCAAGATAACCTAAAAAATAAGAGGACTAAGGGTCATCAAGACATACATCTTCCCACAAAATTTCTCCAGCTCATTTATGTTAGTCCTGCTAGTCCCTGTTGTTCATCTTACAGAGACTTGAATAAATACAGATGATGGTAGTGCCGTCAGAGGAGGTATCAGCTTCATCAGATTTTGTCTAAGATCAGGGCTCAACAGTAGATCTATAGTACCAAAAGCTCCCAGATATATACAGTACATCAGTACCAAGTTTGTCTGAGACATGTCCATCATCTTCATAGACATGAAGCCATGTGCTGAGAAGGGTAGCAAACTGCAATAAGTGCTGATGGGTCCTATTAGCCAATGTCTTTCTGGTTCTCATGTATTAGCACAAGACTGTGGTGTGTGAATTTTCAACAATGGAATACTATTTCAAATCTAAACCTCTTCAGTGAAACTAAAAAAAAAAGTTAGATTTTGTAAATTAATTCTCCCCTTTACATTTTTAAATCATACAACATTTGAGGCTCACTCCATAGTTTAGGCCCAAATTTTAAGTGCTGAATTCATATTTTTTGGGAAAACATCCATATGTAATAGAAGGGCATGATTCCCATTATGATCTCTCTTTGAATGTTATCTATAGGAAATCATCAAATTTCATGGGAGGAACAGGAATTAGTAATGGCAAGGATCTTTTACAGACAGATACACTTGTAATATAGCCCACTGCAAGAGCATCATCACTTAAGGCAACTCTGCACTTTTCTCACCACATCCTTACCTGCAGTTAGGTGGTGCTGTCTCACGCTGCCACTACCTGTCACCTCTTCCCGCACATCTAGCAAGCCAATTGTTTAAAATTAATTTAAAATAAAATGTTCCCTGTTTGGTATCGTGCATAGTTATCAAAAAAACAAGAGTCAAATGCATCATTTTCAAAGTTCAGAAATGTGGAAGCAGATCACATATACAACTGAATGTGGTAAAGAATAATTATACATCTACAGACCCTTGAGCAAATGGTGCCATTTTAAGTAAATAGTTCAATGGAAAGAGACATCAGCCAAACCACAAACTGAAATAATCATTTATTGACAGTGATGTCAAGTTTATGTAATTTTAATTCACATAAATTGTGAAAGGAAGGCTAATCAGAAGTGACTGCCAGTGTATTTAAAATCGTAATGATAAACTTTTTTTTTGGTGAACAGTTCTACTATAAGGAAGAAAAGATTGCATAGGTTCTACGTGTGTGCACACAAAAAAAAGATCGGAAATGCATCAAGAGTCACATTACATTTCAAAGTATACACCAGCTACTCAAAAAATATTCACTTGCAGGTGCAAGACAGACATTGGAATAACCTATAGAATAAGGCTTGTTACTGCTTAATATTCAAAATACTGTCCTATCATCATATAATACATAGTATATTAATTAATCAGAAAAAATAAAGTAAAGTGAAGACACTTCTTGAGTTTATTTTTGAAATCTGTTTTTGACTCATATTTCAAACGAGTCCTGTGCTTGCTTCACAGGATTTATTTTGGAAAACAGACAGTGGTATTGGCATTAGGAGTTCTTTGCAGCATTAAAAAAATTCAGAAGTTTTATCGGCACACAAATAGAATGATTTCACCATGCGGTAACAAATAAATATGGAGAAAAGACACCCCTAATAAATTAGAAGTCCAACATTATTTAAACTTCACCTTAATGTAAGAGCTACACTCTTACTGTGAAAGCTGAGGATAGGTCCAAGTCCTCCCCTGACAATTGTTTGAGGTCTCCAATTGCTCTTTGTAATCAGTGCATGGCCAAGTTCTTTGGTGTGTGAGAATTAAAGCTACAGTTTTGAAAGGGTATACTCCAATTATGTTTAAATCTGCATTTTAGCCTGCTTCATAATGTAATCACATTTTAATTAATGTTTCCAGTTACTTACCAGACTAGCCTCTTTAAAATAGGAGTGAATCCAAGCAATATAAATGAGTTCCTGCAGACCACAAAGTGTATGAATTCTCCTGAAGTTACCTGTAAGTTCATCTCTTATCATAGGGCATCATTCGGGCATAATTACAGAAAAGTGTCTACCTAAAAATAAAGCTTTCCTTACAAACAATATTTCTGTACATTAAAACTGATCCTGTACAATCTATATTTCTTTAAAATAGGTTTCAAAACATTTAAAAAAAACCTAGATTTTTATGTGCAGAGAAAAGTATATACAGTACAAGACAGATAGTGTGGCTTTAAGAGAGGAAGGTGGCTACACACTATTTAAGAGAGATCTGAAGCTCATTAAATTGAAAGATCTATTAAAGACCAATTCCAAGTTAATTAATGGTGCATTCAATTACATATACACCTGAGTATAATTTTCTGATTTATCCAAGTAACCTCAATATCTACCAAAATAACTAAAATAAAATGTAGACACACATGAACAAATGAGCAATTCTTCAACCTAAATATATTTGCCAAGTATCTACAAAGCATGAGCAGGTGTATTAAGAAAGCAGACAAAAGGCACAAAATTAGCCAGTACTAGAGAAAGTTAGGCATTCATGCTACAATATATTGGAAATATAATGGCGTATATAAGAGTCACTGTAAAAGTAAGTTAAGCACTGAGCAGAAGTCAGTTTACTATCTTTTACATATTTGTCAGATACTATATTTCTCTTGAAAATTGACACCTCTCACTTTAACTGAAATGCAGCTAAGCAGTAATATGTATGTTTTTAGATATTCACCTTCTTCATCTCATGGGTGATTTACTTATAAAGTAAAAATCAAGCTATAGATTTTTACATTACAAAATGAATTACTGCCGCCAGTATTTTTTTTTAATTACTAAAGTCCTTATTCCACCATCAAGTAGTAAGTTACTAAATAATAGCTGATGTAAAATAGAGCATTTTCTGAGCTGTTATAAGAAAAATGTCAACTAGCAATAAGTTGGGCCTTAAAAAAAACCACCAAAAATACAGGAATGCTCAAAGCTATAACACAAGACTGATGGGTTGTAAAGCTAGTTCACCCAAGGACATCTGCATTCCCTAGCAAAACCAGCGCCAGGTGTTTCGCAGAGAGATCCACTTTCCCATGGCATAGAGAGTGACAAATGGCCTCACAAAAAATTATGCAGCTCTTTGGAATACAAACAAAAAAAGGAGAACAATGGATTAGTACAGACAAGGTTCTTGCAAAGGTATTGCTACTTTTTATAAGATGGCAAGAAATCCATGCTTATAAATGAGTCACAAAGACACAAAACATGCTCTTAAACCAATATCCCAAAGAATGTTATCAATGTATCTTGCTTAGGTCACAAAGTGAACCATTTTACCACCATTTAAACTATGAATCACTGCCAGTGACAAGTCACATTTTATAAGTGCAAAATGTTTTTGGCAAAGTGAAAAATACAAAACCTCAAACTGTACTAATAAAAAAGTATTCTTAATTACCAACATAGGGCCTGATCCCATACACAGAACTCTCATTCCTTCAGTAGAAGTTTTGTGCACAAAATGTTTAAAGGATCAGGTCCCTAATCACTGATAGTATGTGTATAACATGTTTACATATATATATATATATATACACATTTATCGATACATAGTACGTGTGTATGTATGTACACACAAAAAATGGCTGTTGAATAAACTTGAGCTTGTAGCTGTTTCATTCACAGTATATAGCTTCTTATTTGTATCTCATCATAACAGAACTTATTCAATGACACCTGAAGGTTATATACTGCATCATTTTAATGCCTCTAAGATGGGTTTTGTTACGAGACACCAGTGCACTCTCTTGTCAATTGGATTTCCAGAGGGGATTGATGTATATCCAACCATCACCCTGTAAGAAAATGAGGGAGATTTTACAAATGAACCTTTCAATTTTTAAAGATATACAACACACTATGAAAATAGATTCTGTAGAAGCTATAGGAATACTGTCAACTACAAAAAATAAATCATATGGCTGTCTAAAAACCTTGTACATGCTACAATTACAAATAATATATAAGACTACTAATACGGAATAGTATTAGTGAAAAAGGCTTTCACTATATTTTATACAACAGCAATGCATGTGCAGAGTGAGATTTTCTGTGTTGAAAGCGTCCTAATAATCACAGGTTAGACCTCCCTGGTCTGGTACCCTTGAGACCTTCCTTTGGGACTGCCAGAATTTGCCACATGGAGAGGTCCCCTGCCACTGGCTCTCAAGCCTGCCTGCAGCTTGTGACCACCCTGGCAGGCACCCTGTCTCTGGCTCCCCCACTCCCCGCTAGCCTGGCTGGACTGCTCACTGAGCTGCTGCCAGCTTCCCAGCATGACCAGGCTGCCGCAGGCTCCAGCCCTGTGCTGTTGAGGGCTGCCTGGGACTCTGGCCCCAGCCACATGTTATGTCAGGCAACCTAGGACTCTGGTCCCGGGCCCATGCTGATTGTGACTGCTGGAGGTTCCAGCCTGGCCCCACACTGCCAGGGACTCCAGGCCCATGCTGCTGGGGGCTGCCACAGGGGCCCAACCCCAGCCCTGCCACAAGTTGCTGGGGCCTGCCACAGTACTCTGATCCCAGCCCTCCTGCCATTTGGTGCCCAGGCTCTCTGGTCCAGTATCTTCCGTGGTCCTACCAGACCACGGATGTTGCCAGTTCAGAGAGTGTCGATTTTTGGCGGTGCAACCTGTATCAGTGGGGGGAAGTATAAAAACCTTTATAAGGTATTTGACAAGAATTTTGTTTCTAAGAGTTGTGCTAACTAAATGATACTCTACCAAAAATTGCAATATTTTTAATTTTTCTAAGTTCAAAAAAACTTGACAGTGTTCACTGAAACAAGTTGTTTTGAAAATAAATACTACTTTGCATTTTATCATATTCTGTATCTCCAAAGGGAAGAAAATATGTTTACTAATTTCCATTCCATAAAAAGAATCAGTGCTGCCAGGAGTATTCCTAGACATGTGTAAAAAAAAAAAAATCTTCCTGCAACTTCCACACAAAAGGGCCTGATTAGATCATATCCTACCCTCCTTCTACAGAAAAACTTCCACCATCACTAAAGGGAGCTGTAAATGAGAACTATAATGATAAGGGTTAACATGTAGCAAATAGAGTCAAATATTTCAATACACACTTGTTTATACTATGCTCAAGATCGGGATTTCTTTTATCCATACACTTCTGAGTATAGTTTCCTAATACTAAAAGCCTATGGATCCAACTATTCAGAAACCCCCCCCCCCCCCCCCGAAGTATCTTAGATGTCTATTTTAAAGTTTGTACACACAAAAATATTAAACATATCAGTAACCAGTAAGATGAAAGAAGATAGATTAACATGATATTTTCTTCCACTTCTTTAAAAAGGTAAATATTTCTTTGCACCTTCGGAAACCCAAACAGTCACTTAGGGCTAGAACAGCAGAACCAGAAAATGAAAGTGACCAATCTAGTTCATCATCCAACATGAATAGAGTAAAAAAACAGCACCATTTTTTAATATTTAATAAACTGTAACTTGTATTAGTAACACTGATTTTCTTCTCAATTGCCTTACTTTTGTCTTAAACAGTTTTATTTTTAAAGTAACCAGAGCATCCAGGCACTGTTGCTGATGGGGACAGTGGAATCCTAACACCCAAGATCTAAAGGGCTTAATTGTGAATTACTTCTTACTATCCCCATCATGCAATGTACATGAATAGTCCCAGTGAGTTCAATGGTACTACAGATTGAAACTCTCTAAACCGGGACACTCTGGTCTCACATGGATGTTGCAGGGAGTAGCAGGGCCAGTAGCAGGGAGCCCTGTGGGCCGGTAGGCCAGCAGGCTTCCCGCAGTGAGTTGCTGGTGGGGCCACCCAATAAATAGCAGCAGGGCTGAGAGCCACAGCAGCAGCAGTAGCCCAGCGGGGCATGGAGCAGCAGTCAGAGCAGCGGCATGCAGCTGCCTGGTGGGGCAGAACTCCCTGGTTTGCAGCTGCACAGAAGGGGAAGGAGTTGGCAGAGCAGCATGCAGGCAGCGGTTCGAGAGCCAGCTGGGAGGCCAGAACTTGGGGGGTGGGAGGGCTGGCGGCAGGGGGGCCAGAAATGACCTCCCCTGGTCCAGCAAAATCCCTCATCTGGGACCAGCCAGGTCCAGTGTTCCCTCTACGATTTTTCCATCCTTGGGTGGGTTGAATTTTCTTTTGCACGGGTTGAAATTTCTTATGTGCACCACTAATACTGAGGCAGTGGGTGGATGTGCACCCACCAGTACAAACAAAAACCACAGATATAAATGTATATTCTAAATAGTGCATAGGTGTGAAAGAAAATACATTAAAACAAGGGTTAATATGCTTATAATTATTTAATATGAAATAAAAAAGAAAATTTACACCACCCTTGGCTAAAGAAGTGGGTTGTACCCACAAAAGATCATGATACTATTTATATATTTTTAGTAGTCTCTAAGGGTATGTCTACACTTGCACCCTAGTTCAAACTAGGGATGCAAATGTAGGCATTTGAAATAGTCAATGAAGCCGGGATTTAAATATCCCCTGCTCCATTAGCATAATCTCTGCCGCATGCTATTCTGAACGCCAGCTGATTCGAAAGTGAAAGTGCGCTCCGGGCTGCGTTAGTTCGAATCAAACCCCTTGGTTCAAACTAACATTATGCCTCAATTTTTCAAATGAGGAGTAACATTAGTTCGAACCAGTGCAGGCAGGTGCATGGGTCCCATTCTGCTCCCAGTTGTCAGTGGTGGACCTGTAAAGGGGCTGGGAGCTTCAATTGAAGAGGTATGAAGATGTAGCTCTAGAGTAGCCTGGCAGCCAGGCCCACGTCTCTTGGTAGATGACCCCGCACTTTCTTGTCCATGCTGGGGAGTATGTCTTCTCTTTCTTCTTTGGTACCAGCAATGGTGAATGGAGCCAAGAAGAGCTGGTTGCCAGCAGTGGGCTGCACATGGAGGCCCCAGTGCTACATGTGACCTGCTTGGACAGCTCAGAAGTTGGGTGGAGGGGAGACTCCATCAGGAGAGCCCTTAGGTGTCTATCCCATTTTCTGAGTGTGGGGCCAAAACTTTTTGCAGATCTGGCACCGCTCAGCATGTAACTCCCCAAAACACTTAAGGCAGCTGCTATGGGGGTCACAGTCTCTGCAATCTGAGCATGGTTTAAACCAGGAGACTGGTACATGCCTTCCCTGGGGCAAAGTCCCTGCTGAGACCCTAGCTAATAACTAACTAACCCTTAACTACTTAAACACTATCAAATGCAAACTATGCAGGAAGGCCCTAAGTTCAAAAAGGAGAAGCCACGAGCTCTTGCTAAGAAAGAAAGGAGCTTCCACTGACCACCACAGGCCATAAGAAGGAAATGAGAAGGAGCGGGGTTGGCAGCACCTGATATGCCGCGGCAAGAAAGCAGCACTTACCAAAGATACCACAACCAGCTCTAAGGGTACCGCTAAGGCAAAAACTTCTGATGGCCACATAGAATGGAATCAACATGAGTAAGCACTGGAAGAACAGCAGCTAATCTAGATCCCATCATTTTATATGTACACTTGGGTTTATGTTCTCCAATGTGCATTCCTTTGCATTTATCAACACTGAATTTCATCTGCCATTTTGTTGCCAAGGCGCCCAGTTTTGTGAGACCCTTTTGTAACTCTTTGCAGTCAGCTTTGGACTTAACTAGCTTGAGTAATTTTGTACAACCTGCAAACTTTGACATCTCACTGTTTTCTCCTGTTTCTAGATCATTTGTGAATATGCTGAACATCACTAGTCCCAGTACAAATTCTTAGGGGACCCCATAATTTACCTCTCTACTGTGAAAACTATTTTGTTTCCTATTTTTAACCCATTACTGAGCCAAGAATACACCTTCCCTTTTGTCCCGTGACTGCTTTCTTTGCATAAAAAGCCATTGGAAAGGGATTTTGTCGTAGCATTTCTGAAAGTCCAAGTACACTATATTCAATGGGCACTTTCAATGAATCACCCTCATCCACATCTTATAGAAATCCACAAGAATCCTAATAGATTGGTGAGGCATGATTTCCCATTATAAAAGCCCTGCTAATTCTTCCCCAACATATTTTGTTCATGTATGTATCTAATAATATTATTTAGTAGTGTCCTTTGAAATCAACACATTGGAGGATAGATGTAAAATTTAGACAGATCTTAATAAATTGGAGAACTGGACAATAGACAATAAAATGAAATTAAATAAAGACAAATGTAAAATCCAACACTTAGGGAAGCAAAACTAAATGCACAAATATGGAATGAGGGAAAATTGGCTTGTAAATGGTAGATTCTTTGTAACTTGATGAATTCTTTGTAAACTGAAGTATTTAAATCATGATCTGAGAACGCTGGTAACTCAGCCAGCAGATAGGTGTCTATCACAGGAGCAAGTGTGTGAGGTTCTATGGCCTGAAATGTGCAGGAGGTCGGACTAGATAATTACGATGGTCCTTTCTGACCTATCAGTCACTGCTGAGCATCAAGATGTTTTTTAAATGGCCAATAATATGGATAACCACAGGGACCAAATTTATAAAAATTCAGACACAATACATTTAGCTGAAGGCAGGTGAAAGTCAGCATTAAAAAAAAAAGGTTTCAAAATCTAAAATAAGAATCTGATTATATTTTAGGAGCCAAAATGTAGAAAGATCAAAGAGATTTATTAACCACCACAATGGTACAAATTAAAAGCTGGTTTTAATGCACACATACATCCCTCGCCATACTGGGGAACTCCACTACATTCTTATATTAAAGCAACAAAGAAATGCTTTGGAGTGATTCACATTACCTCCTTGGTAAAATATTTTGGTTGCCATGGGGTATTAATAGCCACACGTTGCCGCTCCTCTGCTCGCTGCCTCTCCTCAAGGCGGTGCTTGTGCTCTGTTGCTGCATCGATGTTGCCTTCTTTCAAGGAGTTGGTGACATGTTGCCAAAGATGCCTGAGTGATGGAGCACAGATAATAAACAGACAAAATAAAATGAGAACCCCTTAGCAACAGTAAAGTGTCTTGTAAAGAGGAATATACAAGTGTAGGGTAAACCTGCCACTTCTTTCATACAATGATAGTGTTCATTATCTGGTACACGTGCCACCACAGACAGTCTTTAAACAACCATGTTTTAAATCGTTTTCGTTATATTTTGAAGGTAATGTTAACTACTTTACTTCAGTCATGGTTTAAACACATCTATTTGTTTTATTAAAGCTAAACAAATGCATGAATTTTTCCTAGAATTTCTCCTTTTTTAGCAAGTGTGGATTCTCTCACCTCACTTATTAAACTGTGGATCTGATTTTCAAATGTATTCAGCACTCAATATCTAGCTTCACCATTTAGATGCCTGAATGGGAGCTGTCAGCTCTTGAAAACTTTGTCCTACATCTTCAAACCAACATGATTTGTGTTTTATAACTGCTTTGTGTCTAGACCTGTGTGTAGCTCATTAATGAAGATACTGTGCAATGTTTAACCTGTGTGATAATTAGCAAAGGAAGCACACCAGTCTTTTTGCATCTGTTACTTTAAAAGATTCTACTTCTGAACTACAAAGTAGTATATTAAAACAACATAAGAAAATAAAACGCTGATTACAGTCCTTATACCAGGTTACTATAATGTTCAATTTAGAACCAAATTTCATCCTTATCTACTTGACAGAGTGTGCACACAAACTGTGTGTCTGGCCAGCATGGAACCCAAATTCAAGGGTACAAGTAGTAACATTTTGACACATGCAGAAATATGGACCAAAAGCTGTCAAAACACTCACGTTCTTTTGCTTATGAGCATAACTTTTGTAACGTGTAATTTTCAGTTGTGTTTAAACAAGCCATTATTTAAAATGTATTAAACTGTGAGTATTAAGACAGGGACTGAATATTTACAGTTCATCTGCTAGTGTCAAAAATAAAAGAGAAGCAACTGCTGGCTTCCTTATTCACATTCTTTTTTTTTCTGGTTGGGATTCAGCAATAAAAAGGCATTTATGTGAGAAGGAGCATGTCTGTTAGCTAGCACACTTCATCCGATAAACTACACTCATTTGTAAAAATGATAGAATGTATTCCTACATTACAAGGTGAAGTTTCATTCATCAATGCTCTTCAAGATTCTCTCAAATGGCAATAATAGGATTCCATAAAATATTCATCTTTTAGTGACAAATATATAAACAAATATTTACAGTAAATTCTAATACAAGTTCTCTGATATAGTGTGTCAAAGTCAAGTGAAAGGTGTGGGTGCATGACAACTTTTTAAAGTATTTTTATGTTGTGATCACATTAAGTCTAATATACAGCTGTGAGGAATAAACATGAAATTCAAAATGTAGAAATGACAATTCAGCAACTACTCACAAGGAAGCAGACATAAAAACTGCACAGATTGCCTTTTATTTTGAAACTTTACAAAATCCATATTAGTATCTTTTCTTTTAGTAACTGAAGAGCAATTCTATTGCATTTTTTGGTATCAAAAGTTGTTCTGAAAAGTCTGCGTATGCAGCTTTCACTACTCACTGTCTACGAGAATTTATGCTACCCAAAGCAAAAGCTTTACAGGATCACACATAATATACAAAAGCTGCTTCTGTATTAAGTTTTTGTCCAATCTTCATAAACAGACTTCTATGATGCCCATAACCTTACCTTGATTCAAATGGACCTTGTTTTGCTATTGGTCTGATCTTTTTTCGCATAACAGGCAGTTTGGTGGTGTCAATCACTTTGGTTTCTCCATTGCTATATGTAAATTCCAGTGTGCCATTCCACTCTCCTTGTGCCTTACACACAATGGTATTGGTGGGATTGTGTTTCACTTCTGCTGTAACCCTAATTCCAATAACAAATGCACCAGTAATATATACAAGTCTCAGAAATACAAGTCACCAAATATATAGGTTTATCTTTATGCCAGCACATTAAAAGGACTATAATCCATTACATTAAAACTGGAACAGATGCACACAAAGGCAAGTAGAATGATCCGAGGAATGGAAAAACAACCTTATGAGAGGAAACTCAGGGGCCTTAGCTTGTTTAGCTACCTAGCCAAAAGGCGGCTGAGGGGAGAGATGACTGCTCTCTATAAATATATCAGAGGGAGAGGAGTTATTTAAATTCAACATCAATGTGGTCACAAAAACAAATGGACAGAAACTGGCTATCAACAAGCTTAGGTTTGAAATCAGATGAAGGTTTCTAACCATCAGAGGAGTGATGCACTGGAACAGCCTTCCAAGGTGTGTAGTAGGGCAACAAATCTAACTGGCTTCAAGACAGAAGTTAATAAGTTCATGCAGGGGTATGATGAGATGGTCTACAATGGCACATAGCTCATCTGCAACAGCTAGCAGCATTTCTCTAACGGCTGGTGACGGGCCACTAGATGGGGAGGGCTCTGAGTGACTATAGAGCAGGCTGCATTCTTCAATGATATTAATGGAGAAAGTGCAGGGTCTGGAATGGAGGTTGGGTGCAGAAAGGAACTTAGGGTAGGGAATTGGGGTGCAGGAAGGGGTGCAGAGTCCAGGAGGAGCTAAGGATGCAGGAGAGGATTTTGATCCGGGGGAGGAGTATAAGAGGGGCACAGGGTATGAAAAGGAGTTGTGACCAGGGATACAGGAGGGGATGCAGCGGTGTAGTTTGTGACCTGGGATAGGTGCAGGCTCTGGCTGGGAGGTATTTACCTTAGGCAGCTCCTGGCTAACAGCCCACTGAAAGCCTTGAGTAGGCTCCCTGCCTGCCACACCCCTATCCGCCTTTGAAAGCAACTGGCTGCAGGGGAGCACATGCATCTCTTCCCAGTGCCCATCAGGCAGCTCACATTGGCCAGTTTCAGGCCAAGGGAAACTGCGAGACTGTGCTGGGGACAAGGGCAGCACGTGGTGGAGTCTCCCCCCGGGAATGTGCAGCATACAGAGATGCATGTGGCTCCCACAGCCGGGGAGCCTACCTGAGGCTCCCACTAGGCTGTGGGAAGGTGGCGGACTGGATCCAGCAGTTTGTTGGGCTCAATCCAGACCATGGGCCATATTTTGCCTGCCCCTGCTATAGATAATTCATTTCCAGGTACCTGGCTGGTGGATCTGGCCCACATGCTCTGTGTTTGATTACCATATTTGGGATCAGGAAGGAATTTTTCCCCTGGGTCAAACTGGCAGAGATGCTGAGGCGGGGAGGGGGGAGTGTTGCCTTCTTCTGCAGCATGGGTCATTTTGCAGATTTAAACTAATGCAAATGGTGAACACTCTACAACTTGGGCTATGTCTACACTCGCAGCTTCTTGAGCGAGAAATATGCAAATGAGGCAAAGTGTGGAATATCGCCGAGCTTCATTTGCATACCTAATGAGCCGCCATTTTGCAGAAGTATCAGAGGGGTAGCCGTGTTAGTCTGAATCTGCAAAAGCGGCAAGGAGTCCTGTGGCACCACACTTCAGTTAGTCTATAAGGTGCCACAGGACTCCTCGCCATTTTGCAGAAGAGGCTCTTGCACCAGAAGGAGCTGTCTACACTGCCCCTTCTTGCGCAAGAAAAACCCTCTTGAGCGATGCTGTTATCCCTGAAAAAAAAAAAAACGTAAAGTCTGAGCGCCCAAGCAATTTTAAAATTCAATTGTAAACAGATAAGTGTAAAGTAAAAACAGGTATTGGACTTTGTTTCTTCAAAGAAAGCAAGAGCAGCCTGAGTGTGGTACATCAGGGCTGATACATTCCAGCTATAGCCAGAATGTGTCAGCACAAATGTACCGCACACAGGCATATTCTAGCATATTTCCTAGCATGTTTTCTTTCTGTCCCTGGCTTAGCTGTGGCCTGAGTTAAAAATAAGCATCAGTCTGGATTTTCAAAGCTAACTCAGAATTTGTTTGATATAGTGGACTGACGAGATACTTAACATTGTGCTAAAATATACCCAAATATTAAAGCTCAAAAATTTGAAACCCCAGAACCTTAATATTGTTACATACCAAAGTGGCACATCCCAGATTTCAAGCATCTCTCTCTCTATATTTTTCAAAGCTACAAATCACATTTTAAACTATTTATTTTAAATGGAAAAGCTCTTATAGGATAGGGGACAACTTGGCTGTTAGTGAACTGATTTGAGAATCAGCTGAAGGAGCATGTTCTGGAACATGGTGTAGGAAGGTTTGTTTTATTTTTTTAAACATATGATAAAACACATTATAATTTCAACTTGGTTTTTGCATATTTCTTACACATGCACTGACAACACATGCACAACTTTACAGTAATAAATATAGAAAACTGAAAAGGTTTCCAAGTACTGTACACTCTGACATACAAAAGGAAGCAGCCAACCAGTCAGCCATTTGAATACCTGTGAACTTTTCCTCCATAGAAAGGCTTGGTGTGGAATGTGACAGTAGCAGAATAGCCAGTCTTGGCACAGTTAATACTGACTTTACCTCCAAGCTCCACCCATGGAATGGTAAGTATTGAGCGTGCATAGGCACTCGGCAGCGTGAACACGTACTCTTCCTCATGTTCCATTAAGTAAAGAACACCTAAGAGAGAAAGGTTGGAAAGTGAAATGACACTAATGTACTGATGAGGACATGCAGCCACTGGCCGGTTACTACGAGCAAAAGGAAATCCACAGAGTAATTGGAGACCCTCACCATGAAGTCAGTGTCTCCACCAGGAAACCTCCCTCAGAAGAAATCTGCTCAAACATAAGTAGGTCTTGCTTCAGTTCTGAATTCTAACCAAGTCATCCTTCAAAACGATACGGGATAACTGTGTCTGCTGAGAACGTAGGTTGTTTACCAAAAAAAATAGGTATACAAGGATGTAAGACCAATGAAAATAAATTTCATAAAAGCCAACTCAGGAAGTCTGAAATACTTGTGTAGCTCCTTCTATCCCCATCAAAAACCGCCCTTTTGAAACAAAGAGCCCTGAGGAAAGTGGTCCAGGGGAAGGATGTCATCTCCCTCAATATAAAAGATTCTCCCAGGCAGTCTTTCTAGGTCCTGCAGCTAGTAACAGAATCCACACTAGCCCACTTATGGCACACGCTCACCGCCACTGCCCGTCTGTCAGCTCTCTTAGCTCTGCTCTCCCCTTTGATTCAATTCTACTCTATCGGTTCTTGTGCTGCCCCCATTGCTGTAGCATCTCAGTGCCTTCCAGCAGCGCATTAAATGACATAACCGAGCAACTGCCACGGGTGCCTCTCAGCCTCTCCCCAGGAGAAGCTTGAGTGCAATATAATGCCCTTCAGGTCTCCTGCTGCCCCCTGAGTCCATCTCCACTGCACTAGTTTGCTCTGCTCTTTGCTGCATATGTGATGTGTATGTGACACAGCTGGAGTAGTATTTTGAATCTATCTGGCTCTAACAAGAGGCTAGCAGCAGCAGAGTGAGGGAAATCTTCACTGCTAACTAAGGAAGCTGCTGCTCCTTGCTTATTCAGAGGATCTCTGCGTCTGAGACTTGGTCCGCACTACCAGCTTATATCAGTATAACTATATTGCACAGGGGTGGGGATTTTCCACACCACTGAGCAACACAGTTATACCTGTGGGACACCCTATATAGAGAGCACTATATTGACTGGAGGGCTTCTCTCACAAACACAGCTACACTGTGGAGTAGCTACACTCACAGGAGAACCTCTTCCATCAGCGTGGGTAGCATCTTCACTTAGCCCTGCACAGTTGCAGCCCTGTTAGCGTAAACAAGTCGTTCTGTCCCATCATAACTACGGGTGGGTTTTCAAAACAAAGGATATTTGTAAAGTACAAATAAGAAAATGAACACTGCAAATACATGCTGCATGCTCTACATTAATTTTGCCACACCAAATACATTTGGTCCTGTAAAAGATATTATCATATCCACCTTGTCTCACCAAATACCCTGACCAATTCAGCTTAGGAAAGATCAGTCATCACACACAAAATTCTCAAGAGATAGCCGTGTTAAGTCTGTAATTTTAAAAACAATGAGTACTCCTGTAGCACCTTAGAGACTAACAAAAATATATATAGTCCCATGAGCTTTCGTGGGCAAAACCCCTTTCTTCAGATAAGTTCATCCGAGGAAGCGGGTTTTGCCCATGAAAGCTCATCATACCACAGTAAAACTCCAAAAGTCCGGCACCCAATTGTCTGGCACTCCCGATAGTCCTTTGATTGTCATCAAAATGGCAAGCGCTCCTGACGGAACCGGGATAGAACTCAGAACCGCTCGAGTCAGCCGCTCTCATGTGGGTTACAGCAGGGAGGAGAAGTGTTTGGCTCCGGGGAAGGGGAGGAAGGAGATTGAGGGAAGAGGAGGGAGATTGAGTTACGCACGGCGTCCCAGCCAGCTGATTGAAAAGCCGGCTGCTCAGCGCATGTGCCCCAGTACCTGGAGGGAGACGCGCGTCTGTACTGGCGGCTCCGGTACCCAAACATAAGGTTGGGGGGAGGAGGAAGGATGGTTGGGAGTATGCAGTACCTCCTGATGCTCCGGCATATCTGATAATCCGGCACCACCTAGGTCCCAAAGGTGCTGGATTATCGGAAGTCTACTGTATATATACTTTTGTTCGTTTCTAAGGTGACAAAAGACTACTCGTATCAAAAATAAAGTTAGTTCTACCAATTTTCATTTGAATGTTTCCTTGATTTTTCATTTTAATAGCTTCCTAGGAGCCAAAATGGTTTGCCACAGAGATTAAGTATTGGGAAAAAAGATCACAACATGTGAAATAAATTAGTATTTCACTTTTGCCAATAAAAATGTGTTCTCAGTACAGGATGCAAAGACAAACCTAAGTGATTCAGAGTTCAAAGAAAGGAGTTCTGCTATAGCATTATTTAAATAAAGATAGGGCTAGATACAATAAGTAGATTAGTCACTTCAAGACTGGAAATATTCCTGGAAGGATGAAAGCAAACCATCACAGCTTTCTGGAGCTGCTCTTGTTACTCCTCTACACTCAGCCTGCCAACACCACTATTTCCCTAAGTCAGTTTGATTCAAATGTCGTGGTAGGCCACAGCACAAGCACAGGAGAGGGATACGATAAACTGTTTTTAACCCTTTGCACTGGAGAGCCAAAAATTTCTACTTTGCATGCTGTGGTCTCAGCACCACCACACATCAATAGTGACCTTATGGAACAAACTTAACAAGCAAGCTCTGTGTGGGAAAGTTTACACAGCAAAGAAAAACTCACAGCTGGCATGTCCCAGCTGGCTCCAGCTCTGGCTGAGTGGCTGTTTCATGATTATTGTGTAGACTTCTGAGGCTGGAGCCTGGGTCTAGGATCCTGCAGGGTGGGAGGGTGCCAGAGCTTAAGCTCCGGCCCTATCCTGGCAGTCTACAGAGCAATGAAGCAGCCTCATAGCCGGAGCTGGCTAGCATGCAACAGCAGCGAGTTTTTCTCTGCTGTGTTGACATACGATCCATTGTTTCTGTGTTTGCAGGAACACACGATTCCAAAACATTACAACAAAGCTGACATGCACACTCTGCTCAGAATGACTCAAGGGAAGTTTACATAAGAAGAAATCATCCCCACCCCACTGAAAGTACACCATTTAATTGCAGATTGCATTATTCTACCTTATATTAGTGACAGTAGTATTGCTGAAGAGTTACACAGCTGAGGTGCTGCATAAACAGAAACCAATGTACAGCCAATAAATCAGCATTAAAGCACAGAGAACTTTCATATTTCACTCTAAGAAGCTTAAATTTTACACAGACCTAATATAATTTTAATTTTTAATCCACACAATGTATCTTCCATAATTTTCCCTGCTTGTAAGATTCCCAACTGGCTTTCCATTCGGTTTCACCACTTCTGCTTAACTGGAGAAACTGTTTCAGGGTGAACCAGTTACAGTATTTTGTTTACTGGAGCCTCATATACAACAGGTGATAGTATTTCAGTTATTTTCTGTCCCCCTAAATGTCCAATACTGGCAATTTAGACCCAGATCCTCAAAGATATTTAGGAACCTAACTCCCACTGGAATTAGACACTTAAAAACCTTTGGAGATACAGGGCTATATGTACATTACAGCCTGGATCAGCACTCTGAGACTGATCCACCAGCAGTCGATTTAACGGATCTAATGAAAACTTGCCGAATGGACTGGAGATCGCTCTCTGATAGACCATGTTACTCTACCGCAACTGAGAAGAGTTAGACCCCCTGTGGTGTAGACCCCGCAGCAACTCAATTTAAGATACATCATTTCCAGTCATGTTATTCATGGAGTTATGTATGGAGCTGCATAGCTCACATTGACTTTTTGCTGTACTGTAGATGTAGCCTGGATCTTAGCTTCTTTCTCTCTTCCCGCACCTTATACCAGCACGTGGCTTCGTTTACAATGCTTTTCTTCTCATTTAGGTTCAATCCGAGCCCCACCAACTAGCAAAGATCATCACACTGTGCAGAACAGACCTATAGAAGTTTGAAACTGAAATTGTGTCCTGTCCCAAAACTTTGATGTTAATTAGTTACTGCCATTTTAAAATAAAATAATATTGTCACTGATGGATTTTAAAAGATCTCTTACTTCAGCCCTTTTTCACTTCAGCCCCTTTTCACACTACCCAAGAGACCTTTTTGAAATTACAACTTTGCAAACTAATAAGGAAAAAAACATGATAGGTTAAATTTTGCTCTTACCCACTAATTTTTGGCATAAATCCCTCAAAACACATACAGGCAGTCCCCGGGTTACGTACAAGATAGGGACTGTAGGTTTGTTCTTAAGTTGAATTTGTATGTAAGTCGGAACTGGTACATATTGTAGGGGAAACTCTAGCCAAACATTTCTCCAGAGCTCAGTTTTATTCTCTCACACCTCACTTCCCTCAGTCCTTTATTCTCAAGCTGAGGTGTCTGCTGAGAAAAGCCGCTCCGCGTCTCCCTGGTCTGCTGGGGGGGGGGGGTGCTAGCTTTGCATCTCCCTGGTCTGCTGGGGGGAAGCAGCTAGTGCGGGGTTGCCTCACCCCGTTTGTAAGTAGGGATCCGATGTAAGTCGGATCCATGTAACCCGGGGACTGCCTGTACTGTATTCATGCAGAACAATAAATGGTCCGAGTGCCCAAATTAGTGCCTGTTTTATAATTCCCTTGCAGAATTATATGAATTTCACAGTTCATCCATTCTGGCAAGGGCCTCTCTATATTTGCACTTTCTGACTGCTGTGCTGAACACAAGTACAATTTTCTTTAGGATTATTCATTTACAGTTCTGCTTCAAGGCTATTTCCTCCATTGTAGACTGAATTCAATTCTTAAGAATTTACATTAAGAATTTTTAGTACCATCCATCAGTTCCAGATGCCAGTATCCACAATGGTATCTATGCTAGAAAACACCATCGGTGAAGAGCTAAAATTAAAAATAATTTAAGACTAGCAATTTCATGAGCAGAGATTGGCTAGCTCTCTCCATATCATGTTAGTATGTCACTTCTTAACGCAGCTACTTCATTCTATGGGGACAAGTTGATCTAAGCTACACAATTGGAGTTACATTAGCAGAGTAACTCAAATCAGCGTAGCTTGGATCTACTCACCCCGGGGTCTGCACTGTGCTGGTTCGATAGGGGAGTTGATGGGAGAATTTCTCCTAACTCAGCTCATTCTGGTGGAGTATTGGAGTAGACGGCAGAGTGATCGGTTGTTGATTTAGCTGATCTTCATTAGACCCCACTACATCAACCCCTGGTGGATTGATCACTACTGGGTCAATCCACTCGGCAGTGTAGACAAGGCCTGACACTGGCTAACAACACTGATGGGGAAAGAGACTGAGGTACTTATTAGTGTCAGAAGTATTAATGCAGCCAATACAGTTATACCCCAGCTTTGATTTCTGTTCCCTTCTACTTGTTTTAAAGAAACTCCAGAAGTTTGGGAAATACAAACCTGAAGCCACTTATAAGAACAGTTCTTACAAGAACTATCAATGGAGTCTAAAGGTAAAATTTTCAAAAATAGCTAAGTCCCTTTTGAAAATGTTACCGTAAATCTCCTTTGCATTTGTCCCAATAGGGAATCATGGAACATATCACAAAAGAAGAAATGCAAAGTTAACAGCATTAAACGGATGTATATCAATTTCTTTTCTAACAGCAGGATCCACTAAACCTTGGCTCTACAGCCTTCATCAGTGCAATTGTTCCATTGGCAGGATTTCAACATGGGAATACAAATACACAATGCTCATGGTTCAGTGTTTCCTGAGAATGGTTCCACAATTTCGATCTGAACTCATGCAGTTTCCTCTTGCATAGGCTGGTCTCTGGGATCTCCCTATACAGAAAAAGTGTGACACAAACTCTGATCAAAGGAGGAATGTAACTCAAGATCTGAGGAATGCATCCTAACTGCCCTCTTTTCTGCAGGGAAGATTTTAGTTACGGCAGCATCAATGTGACGTCTCAGATGAGAGATTGTCTGGGGACAACTCTTTTCTAGGGAAATGATAACATTTTTAGTCATCATGGTATTACAAGCCTTCTGTGTGTGCAACTATTTTATAATCCAAATGAAATAATCCCAGATCAGTATATGGGAATATTTCCCGGGTGCTGACATAATCATCCATTACCAATAACCCTGGGCTAATGAGAGGCCAAAAATGAAAGTCTGGGAGATCACATGCAAACTTCAGGAGTTTCTGTTGGCATTGAGCCAGGCATCTGTCTCCAGAGCTATTACCTGAGTGATACGAGGTTCCTGGAAATGATAAAAATGATAAAAACTGAGACTCTACACTACCAAGTTTTTGTCACCAAAAATTGCCTTTGTCAACAAAATGGTGAGTGTGTCTGTGACTTTCATCAAGAAAAAGGATCAGTTTTGGTCACAATATACACACACCCTGGCCATCTTTAGCAGACAAGAAAGCGCCCAGGATGCAGCAGTGAAGATACGTTTCAGAGAAAAGGGAACACACAGTATGCTGGGACACCAAAAGGCAGGACAGAAAAGACAATCATGCATTTGTTAAAAATGCAATTGAATGGATGGTTAAAGTAATGGAGATGCTCAAGACCTTAATAATGCTGCAGACTGAGCAGGCTCGACCTCCAATGCAGCACATTCACAACCCTTTACCATGCTCTCTCCCTTGTTCCACCAGGACATGCCGCTTTCTGGGACTCCTCGGTTTTCCCTTTCCTCCACTGCCTCGGACAACTTTTACAGTGATAGTTGGACCTACACATAGTTGTGATGGTCTGCCCTTTTAGAGTTCCTCCTTTCCCAGCAAGTATCTCTGTGTTGGTGTGTTTCAGTGGGCTATTTCTTGTTCAGTAAAGGCAAGGTTTTATAATGCTAAATCATCTTTATTTTGTTCATTATAAAATTCAAATTGTAGGCACTACCAATACATGCACAGGCATTTTAATAATTTTCTTTGTGATATTTAGCCTCAAAAGCCACCATTGCACGTAGTTTTCTTAGGAGGCAATGTCAAATTGAAGCACCTCTGATACAGAATTATTTTATTCCTGTTCATTGTCAAAGTGCTGCCTCAAAGCCTCCCTGGTTCAAACTTCTGCCCTCTGGGCTGCTTGGACAGCCCTATTGTCTGCCTGCTCAAACTCAGCAGGAAGCCACTCTGCCTCAGCACTCCACCCCAGAACAAACATTTCACCTGAGATTCACAGAGATTATGTGAAGTACAGCGTGTAACTATGACCAGTGTCCCCTGTAAGCCGTGCATTTGGGCAGCCACCCAGGAGAGATGCAGGTGCCTCCCAGCTGATTAGCAGAGCACCCATAGCCAGTAGCAAGTGCATTTACCTAACATCTCCATGCAGCACAAATGACATCCTTGAAAAAGGAGTGTGATAGAGTACTGAGGACCAGCAGCTGAACCAGCACTCTGGTCACTCTATATACACTTAGTTCCCCTGGAGAGAGCCGGCCTAATTGAAGGAAGAAGTAGCTATTTACTAAATCAAGTTGGGCTAGAAAGCATGAAAGAGCTAATTAGTCCATCAACTGCAAGAGCAGAAAAGTAGGATAGGAAGGAAGTGCAAGCGACCTGGATACTATATATTTTTGTCTGATAACTACAAAAAATAAAAAAAGCATTCTCAGTGGTTATCAACAGTTCACTGTCAAATGGGAAGGAGGACATATCGGTTGGGATTGCACAGGAGTCAATCGTATTGATATTTTCACTAATGACTTAGATATGGAGTGGACAGTATGCTTTTAAAATCTGCAGATGACACCAAGATGGAGAGAATGGGTTTTCAATTCCTTTAAAAGACAGGATTAGAATTCAAAATGACTAACTAATTGCAGAATTGGTCTGAAATTGACTAGATGAAATTCAATAAAGGTAAGTGAAAAGTACTTCATATAGGAATAGGGATGTAAAATACTCTGTTTAATAATGTTTACTAATTAAAGGGGGGCTGACTGGAGTCCCTCTCCCTATTCCAGGCAAGGACAGCTGGAGCAGCCTCTGCCTGTGGTGGGCCCCTAGAGCAGGCCCCTACCCGTTAACCATTCACTTCCATACCTAGGAAGTAAAAATTCAGTGCACAAATGCAAAATGGGTAATAATTAGCTAGATGGTAGTACTGCTGAATAGGATCTTGGGAGTATACTGAATCACAAGCTGAATATGAGTCACCAACGCGAAGTAGGGCAAAAAGAGGCAAATATCAATTTGAGATGTATTAACAGGACTGTTTTATATAAGACAAGAGGCAACTGTCCCTTTCTACTTGAACTAGTGAGGCTTCTACTGGAGTACCCTGTCCAGTTTTGGTTGGTACACTTTAGGAAACATGAGGATAAAGTGGAAAGAATCCAGACAAGAGCTAAAAAATTATGAAAATTTAAAAAAACCTAACTTAGGAGGAAAGGCTGGAAAAACATACAAAATACATTCAAGGTCACTATAAAGAGGACAGTGAACAACTGTTCGTCATGTCTACCAAAGATCGGACAAGAAGCAATCACCATAATCTATACCAAAGTAGACTTATTTTTTTTCCTCTAAGATCTAACATTACCATAAGGAGAGTTAACTACTGAAATAGGAGTTCCAAGGGAAGTCATGGCATCCCCCATCACTGGAAGTTTTAAAAAGTTAGACAAACACCTGTCAGAGATAGTCTATATAGGCTTGGCCCTCAGTATGGGGTGGACTACATAACCTTGTGAGGTCCCTTTCTGTCCTTGAGTCCCGCTCCTGCCAATCCCCTACTGATGCTGTACTTTTTAATCTGATTTTCCTGCAACATGCATTGATCAAAAACACGAAGGAGATGCTAGGTCAATAGTGAAATAATTAACTACAGAAGAGACGTGCAATTTAATGCTTTCCTCTGATTGTTCAGGGATCAATATAGACAACACATCATTCAAGGGTCATCAATTCCCTGCAGCAGTTTCCTAATGTAACAGGCTCCTCACACTTCATCTGTGTTACTCATCACAGCTATTGGACAGGACTAAATGCTTGTTCTGATTAAGGCACATGTGGCTGTTGTACATCAACAGCTACAATGATTCACAAAGGGGAATAATGAAATAGCAGCACCGTACAATCTCACTCCTATGGGCTCATGAGTGTTTACATCGTTTGCGCTCAATTTTTTGACAATCATTGAGGCGCTCTATGTAAAGTGTATTAAAATTGGAAAAAGCACAGAGAAGGGCAACAAAGTTATGATGGTATGGAACTGCTTCCATATGAGGAGAGATGAACAAGAGTGGGATTGTTCAATGTAGAACAGAGACAACTACACAGAGATATGAGAGAGGTCTATAAGATCATGATATGGAGAAAATGAGTAAAATGGTATTACTCATCCTTTTATAACACACAAGAATTATGGGTCACCTGATGAAATTAATGGGCAACAAATTTAAAACAAACATATGAAAGTACTTCTTTACCCAACACACAGTCAACCTGTGGAACTCATTGTGAAGGGTAAAAATATAATTGGGTTCAAGAAAGAATTAGATAAGTGAATGGAGGAAACAACTCCTTATCCAGGGGTCCCTAGGACTCTGACTGCCAGAAGCAGAGACTGGATGACAGGGAATAGATCACTCAAAAATTGCCCCGTTCTGTTTCTTCCCTTTGAAAAACTTGCTTGTGCCCAGTTCCAGAAGACAGGATATACTGGGCTAGATGGGAAAAGGAACGAGCTTTGAAATCCTTGGATAAAATATACTGTAAATACAAGATTACTACTTCTGCTAACCTACTAATTTTAAACTAACTTCAGCAGTCTGAAACATTTAACTATAAAAACCGCTATACTATAAAAGATGCATTCCCTCAGAAAAAGGTGTAGCAGCTCATATATCAAATCAAACTTTAAAGATTCTTTTTAATTTTTAAAGTATCACCTGAAAATATACACACCGTCTTTTTTAAAATTAGCAGCCATCTGATAATGTAAAACAAATTAACAAGCAACCCACAACAAAAGTTTCAGCTATACAGTATATTATTTCTAAAATTAACCAATAAAACTAATTCACAAGGCTATGACTACTGCATCTTCATGAATTTTGTGCCTTGCAACAAAACAATATATCCCAGGATGAAAGGAACTTCAGTGGTTCTATACTAGACATGTATTAAACATTGCCTTTTCACTAAATTATTGTAAGATTTTCTTCCCACCAAAGCATGTGTTTAATGGCTCTTTGCAACATATAAAACTGTATAACGTAAGAAATGGTTACTTTTGCTTCCCCGTCCCTAGTGAATTTAAATCTGAATGCCATTCTATTTCATCACATCCTTTTTTTTCTTTCCATTATAACGTTAGTTATCATAACTTGAACTTGGCATTGTGGAAACATTAAGTTTTATCTGTAATGCACCTCAGCTACTCTCAATCAGAGTGGCCTTTTAGGTAAGGAAACTGCTAACTGTCTGCTCTGTAGAGTGGTTTCATCAGGTAAAGCTCCCTCTAAGGCAGAGGTGGAGAACCTCAGGCCTGAGGCCACCAAAGCTTGGGGCTTTCCCCCAGTATTGGGGAGCCCTGTGGGGCTGGAGCACACAAAATCTGCTAGCCGGGGCCCCCTTAGGCTGTGGTGTGCAATGAGAATGTAGGGAGTGTCTTTCTCCTTCTCAGTTGGGGGCCACATCAGTGAGGATTTGTTTTGGGGTTTTTTTGCTTCTCACTTGTGTGCAGCCCCAGACTGATTTTTCTGTCAGTCAGTGACCCCGACCCAAAAAAGGTTCCCCACCCCTGCTCTAAGTGAAAACTGAGATAACTCATTTGACTTACAAATCACATTCAGAGCTGATGAGATAGCACAGAAAGCAACTGTGCACAAGGATTTGCATGCTGATTTCTATCACTCCATGTGTCCAGCTCATCTTGTTGATATTTCCATGGAACACAGAAACTAAACAAACCCATCAACACAACACTGGATGGCCTTTGTCATCTCCAGATAGGCTGCTGTAGAGTCAAAATACTGATCTACAGCATTCACATGAAGGGATCTTATGTCATTAAACCCCACAATTATCCAAATTCATATAAGTGCCTGTATTCCCATATTATTGTTATTTAACACAGACTTATTTTTGTCTTAAAAAGTAACAAAACACTCTCGCCCTCCACAACAATATTGTGGTAAGCTGCAAAGAAGAGGTTTCACAATAACCATGGCAATATTACCAATGTGTTCCTGACACAATCTAGTTCCAAGAATTCATTATACACCATGCAAAGAGGTAACAGCAATGTAACAGATCTCATTGCATGCTCAGCAATCACCAACAAAAATAGTCACTACATGCTTGCAAACAAGGCTGTTAAATACATCCTGGTTTTAGGTGTTCTTCAATACACTGGTCATAACAGTTACAGAGTGAAAAATAATCATTCTGTTAAATATAGCAAAATGTTTGCTATGTACTGTACAACTGTCTGTATCTTCAATATAATAAAATTACTACAACATCAAATACACTCTCTGAAGCAGATGCTTTTCATATGCCCTCGCCCCCCCCCAAAAAAAAAAAGAATTCCCTGAATGTATATAGTCAGTAACTGTGGAGAAACCTGTGTATTAACTTAGAACTATTCAAACTACAGATATAGGTCACACCTGAGATCTTATTGCAAAAACAGGAAAAATTACCTATCCAATAACATATTTAACTCCTAACAGCCTACCTAGCACAAATTCAAGGACAAATGCTCCTCCAAGCTCCCTTACACTCCTTAATTTTCAAAAACATCTGTTAATGAATATATACAAATATTGAGGTATAGCTGGAAGAAGAAATTGGCAACAACAGAGAGAAAGTGGCAGGTACAACATGGAAAAAAGAAAGATAGAAGAAAAATGGGAAAGAAAAAGCAAGGAAAAGAAAGGGCAGAAGTGATCCACCTATGGTAACCAGAACACTCAGCAATATCTTGCAGAGCAGTTCCATGTTGCAGTGCAGGGCGTATTCTCTGAAATACCAAAGCAAATAAGGAATATTTCAAGTCTGGTAATGCAACGCCCACCCTCCAGCCAGGTAGGCAGATTGGCTCCGACCTGGGTCCTGGCATGGGCAATCCAGTCGCAACCTGGTTCCTGCCTTGGAAACTAAGGATATGAATAGGTAACCGGTTAATCAGTTACCCTTACAGGGTGATGCCCCAGTGGCACCTAGCTGGACCAGATCAGTCTCTCACCTTTGGTGTGGTGTACCATGGGTAGGAGGCTGTTCCAGACAGGCTGGGCCTACCATGCTGTGGACCAGAAGCCAGCAGCCAAGCCCTATGGTTAACCATGTAATTGACAGAATTTTTATCAGTTATTCTGTTAATATATATATATAAAAATCAAGGCCAGGCCCGGGCCACCTCCCATCTGGCCCCTGGGTGTTCCCACATACCCAGGTGCTACTACAAGGAGAAAATGCTGGGGAGAGTCCTCTCTCCTTGCAGTAGACCCAGAGCACCATCCTTCACCCGAAACCCCTTCCGAACCCAGCCCAGGCCCACAGCCATCACCCCAAGCTGGAGCCCTCGCATCCTTCCCGCTCAACCCTCTGTCCTAGCCCCGAGTTCCTCATCCCTGCCCCCCTCCCAAACCCACACAACCTTGAACCCCAACCAGGCCTGCGCCTCTTCCCACACTACAAACCCCTTTGCCCCCCCCCCCGCCATGTTAATTTTATTATGTACACCAATATGAAGGTGATGTGTTACAAGTCGCCTTCCTATTGGTATACACACAAAAAAATCATTCTGCTCAGGGGTGGGAAAAATTAGAGTACACACCGCTCCCACCCTACTTCACTCCATTACTGAGCTATTAGAAACCTAGCTCCTTAGCTTCTCTGGGACCCACTTCCTGACTTCCATTAATCTGCACATTGCAAAGTAAAAAGAAAATGTGTCTGATGTATCACACTGCCTGGAACAGGCAAAACAAGTGAAACAGAAGTATTATTGCAGGATTTAGCATTTAAGACTCTTAAAAGCAGTAACATCTGTTTCAAGACTGTTCCATTATGTAATAACAGAATTACTGAAAAGTATTAACATTAGGAAAGAGGTTATAATACTATTTTACTGTTATTTGATTTTGTTCTTTATTTAGCTTTGCTACTCCTTTGTAGCTGTGAATTCACTAGATAATAATTCCTTTGGATAATCACATACCAAAGTGAATCACTACCTGCATCTACCTTGTGAGTACATTTTTTAATATCCCAGCAATACTTACCTAAGGCAGAGATGAGAAAAACAATTATTTGTTATTAGTTCTCCTTATCCCTCTGCTTGGAAGTTAATTAAGACCATAATTTTGGTTATCTGGGACAAAACATTAGAAAATACATGTAGACAAAATTACTATTTGTAGTGCCTAGTATCTCTATCTGTGATCCAGGATCCCATTATGCTAGGTGCTGTATAGATAGAATACTCCTGAAGAGCAACAGGATTCACAAAGATGTTCCAATACATGCTTTTTGGTTTAAATGCACAGAATCATAGACATTTAGAACTAAACTCCACATTACTAATGATGATACAATCAGTGCTTGTCAGTCCAGAGCATACATGAATAAATTATAATTTGATGTTTTCTATATTTATTAAATCCATTGGTCAAAATTATTATTACTGAACAGGAAAATATTGCAAACCAATAATAAAACATGATGGTGGCCTCATCTGTATGAATTACTGGGTGATTGTACATTTTCAGTCATTATAGCAAGACTTACTTAAAAATGTATTTCTTCATCTAAAAGGAGCCTTGTAAAAACATATGAAAAGGCTTAACTGAAAATCTACAATTATTCTGTATTCTTCTGACAATAATTTACAGGAGTTTCCCATAGTGAATTAGATATTAACACTACAGAAGATTATTTGTTTAGATGTGATATAATTGTTAATGCTAGGTACTGTAATACATAAAAGCTGTCATATATTAGTAAGTGTAATATGATTAAATTTCTACACTGTATTTTTGTGAGACCTGTTCAATTAAAGGCACACATTACACGAGGTATACATATACTAAAAGTGAATAAAATCGGAATATTCTCAAACAAGTTACTGTATATTATTTTAATTTTAAAGTTAATGAAAGCAATAAACAGCAAGATTAAGATTCATGACTTTTTTAACCTTACTGGAGTTAAACAGAAAAACAAAACAAAGCTTCATCTATGATTTTTTATGGGATGTTAACACTAACAATTTCCCCCAAAAATAAAGCAAAGCATATTTCTTACCTTCACCTACCATAGAAACACCTATTGACATTCCCAAGAACTTGCTTTTGGTCCATACATGGGTGTTCACACACATTCCCTTCTCCTTGCATTCACAGTAAAAGCAAGATACTGGTGGGTGATGGGATACTTGTTCAGCTACAAACCTCAGTTTGTAGCACACTGATTGGTCCTGGCCTAATTCCTTGGTTTGGTCCTTAGAAATGACAGAGGCACTGTTAGTTCTGAATGATTTCACTTTGTCGTTAGGCACATCCCATGAGCAATGAAATGATTCACCAATTATTGGGTTATAGGGTTTCTTGGCAACTGCTCCCTTTCGGCCTTCATGAAAGGCAGTTAGATAATACTCCACAAAGCAAATAATTCTTTCCTCCGGAGTGGCTCCAGCTGCAATTGACAAAAACAGGTCTGGATGGGCCATGAAATTTGCATACATCTCCAACAGGGATCTCTTCTCCAAAATAAATGTTGGAAGCACAACCTGTATTCAAGGCAGACAAAAGCAGACATGATTCCTCATGATTATGCTACAGGGAGAGTAAACAGTGAAGAGAGCTACAATATTAGCTGAGCCAAGCTTCATGATAGCCGGTATCCCCATCTCTGCCAGAGAGCAATTTCTCTTGGTATACAGTATAAATAATGAATTAAAGAAAAATTAGCAGTCTTGATAGCTGCTTTCTGCTTCATTATGGTTCTCAATGGCAGACCAAGAGACATGGATCTGCTATTCCAACTGCACAGATTTTCCCCCCACTTTCTCTCTGCTCAGCTAACAATTCACTTTTCTTAGGAGGCTTCATTGTTTGAGAATGTGAAAACAGTCTGATGGAAGTTAACTCAGTTCTAATAGCATACAAATCTGAGTTGACTTGCTATTAAACCTCAAAAAGAAAAAAAAAAAATCAGACTTCCCAGATTCCCAGCCAACTGTTTCAGCGGATGCTTATATAAATAAATGTGCCCTGCTTTTAAATGATTTGTGAGAACATAAAATCTAATTAACATTGGTTGCAAGAATAATATTGTTTTGTTAATAGTAGCTTTACTGAAAACTATTATGATGTACTGACAGAACAGAGGTCTCTGTGCAACACAGAATAATATCTTTCTCCTCCACATAGGAGCAAAACTAGTGAGGAATTACAATTAACGGGGGAGACATGATATATTATCTACCAAAGGAGTTCTCAACCTTTTTCTTTCTGAGCCCCCCACCCCCACAACAGGCTATAAAAACTCCATGGCCCACTTATGCCACAATAACTGGTTTTCGACATAGAAAAGTCAGCTCCAGCCTTAGCGGGTAGCAGTGCCCTAGACCACAGGGACCTGCACAAAGCTACATTGCTCACTCAGGCTTCAGCTCTGGGACATGGGACTCAGGGCCCTGGTCTTCAGTTTTCTGCTCTGGGCCCCAGCAAGCCTAATGCTGGCCCTGCTTGGCAGATACCTTGAAACCTGCTTGCGTTCCCCTCACCCCCGTCCAGGGGGCCCTGGATCCTGGTGGAGAACCACTGATCTGCATGGCTTGAAGTGAATTGGAAGTGCTAAATCTGTCCTTGTCACTCACACAGACATTTTCACACTATCTATTGTCACTGACAGGGAATATGTTTGGAGCCACAGGCAATTTGCTAACTGCAGGATGAGTATTGATTATTCTTTGGAACACTCCCAAGTAAATACATTCAATGACCTTCTTTCTACACTCATCCTAACAAAATACATGTTTAACTGTCCTTTCCTGTGAGCTCCTTCCTTTCCCTATCAATCGCCTCTTTTCAGTTCATCTTTCCACCCTGCTCCAAGAATCAAGCAGAGTGGCACCATCACCATATTTCAAATGCCAGGCATCTTGCCTCTCCCCTCACGGGACTAATGTACAGTTTTTAGTGAGTAAAGATCATGGAAACTGTCACATATTGATCTCCATCAAAATTGTATAATTACAATTAACCCACAAATATTTCTTTGACTGGATTCTCTCAATGACTCAAACCCATCGTGTCATATGCGCCTGTAACAGCAGCTTAATATTTCATACAGGAATCAGAATGGCTACTGTTCAGGCAGGTAGAGACTGATATTACTGTTCTTGGCGATGTTACTGTTCATTGCCAAGAAGAATGGAAATAGCTGAAATGATTTAAATGGTTCTGCTAGTCAGGACCTCAAAGTGGGTCACAACTCCATTTTAATGAGTTCATCAGGGCTGCCTTTGACTTGTTGAGACATGGGGCCAAAGTCAAAACCCCATTGCCTTGCGCCCAAAGCCCAAAGGCTTCAGCCCTGGGTGGCAGAGGCCATGTTATAGGCCTCCTGCCTAGGGCAGTGACCCAGGGACTTCAGCTTTGGTCCTCCCCAGGCCCAGGCTCGGACTTTGCTCCCCACCACCACTCAGTGCAGTGGATGTCAAGTGGGCTCAGGCTTTGGGCCTCCCTCCAGGATCGTGAGGTAATTTTTGTTGTCTGAGTGGTGTCGCAGTGCAGTGAAGTCTGAGAACTTAAACAGTTTGTTGTTTTTCCACAGAAACATATAGGAGAGATGGAAAAACTACCACATCTCCTTGCCAAAGCAGGAACATTCTACCTAACCCATCTAACAAAAGCAACACTATTTTCTCCTCTTCCCTGGGAGACAATTTGTGGTGTTTTAGATGCTGCTTGTAATTATTAGAACTGGGAGCACTGGGTGCTGGGAATCTGGAAGCACAGGAAACAGGAAGGAGGGGGGAGGAGATGGGCCAGGCCTGAGTGAGAGCTACAGAGGGGAGCAGCAGCAGCTTTGTAAAGAGGTTTCACCTTTGGTAAATAAAGGCCTGTTGAAGTTTGTTACTACCTTGCTTGCATGATACAACACAATTCCACAGCCCAACACAACTCGCTGCCCAGAAATCTGATTTAGGAATGAGAATATTTACACTAATAATGGAACAGTCCATGGCCCTCCAGAAATTTTTGCATCTGAATAAAGGGCAAAGCAGCTGTCTCTTCCTTCGCTTTCAACACTGACAAAGAAAAAACTTGCAAACATGTTTAAACAGAATGCGTACCTTTGTGGAACACATGCTTGGGCAGTGTAAGTCATTTGCATTAAAGAACCCGCTAGTCAAAGCGCTAGAGGAACTGCACTTCTTGAGGTTTCACAGCTATGAGATAGCAGTCTAAGGGTACGTCTACACTACATGCCTCTGTCGGCAGAAGCATGTAGATTTGTTTATTCAGCAAAGGTAAATGAAGCCGCGATTTAAATGATCGCGGCTTCATTTACATTTACATGGCTGCCGCGCTGAGCCGACAAACAGCTGATCAGCTGTTTGTCGGCTTGCCGCTAGTCTGGACGTTCCCCCTGTCGACATCAAAGCCCTTTGTCGGCAGCCCCGGTAAACCTCATTCCACGAGGAATAACGGGGCTGCCAACAAAGGGCTTTGATGGCGACAGGGGGAACGTCCAGACTAGCGGCGAGCCGACAAACAGCTGATCAGCTGTTTGTCAGCTCAGCGAGGCAGCCATGTAAATGTAAATGAAGCCGCGATCATTTAAATCACGGCTTCATTTACCTTTGCCTACAACCCTAATCTACATGCCTCTGCCGACAGAGGCATGTAGTGTAGACACAGCCTAATAGATGTTCTGCTTTCCTCCTTGGGACTGAGGAGAGAGGATTAACTCAGGAGATTATTACAATCTGCCTCTACAGCAGCTATGGGCAATCTAGGCTAGTGAGTGGGCTATAGGAGTGGCCCTCCATCTCAATGGGTTGCAAGACTGTTGTAACCAAGATGGTCTCCTGGGATAGGGTAGTTTTACTAACTACACTTGCGTACCTAGATTTTTGCAATCCAAGTACAGCAGCACTTTGACTGGATGCAGACGGTGTACGCGACTCTCTCAGTCAGTGTTGTGTGCAATCAGCACACACCGTGTGTGTGGGGGGGGGGAGCGGAGGGAGGGAGTGGTAATACCAGTAGGAAAAAAACTACGCAGATGGAATCAGCAGAAACTGGCAACCTTGCACATGGTCAATAGTAAACAAAATGTCTTATGGGTCACACACAGAACCCTGATGGGCTGCATGTGATCCGCAGGCCACAGGTTGCCCATCGCTGCTCTACAGGATCTTATGAATCAATCTACACTTAATATAATTTCAGAGTAGCTGTGCTCATGATGCTTTAAAGGCTTTGCTGAAAACTGAAACTAGATCCAAGTTCCAATTGGAAAAACTAGGCGTATGGCTTCTTAGGACCAAAAGTATCTATTTCCTTTTCCAGTGCTTGCTGGGGAGTCAGAAGGAGGCAGGGTAGATTGATTTAAATCCAGACAACAATTTTAAAATCAGCAAGCAGAAAATCTTAATTTAAACAGACCAGCCCAGTGGGGTAATATCTTTTATTGGACTAACTTCTGCGGGTGAGACAAGCTTTGGAGCATACCCAGAGCTACTGCAGCACAAAGTCAGTACTGGCCAGAAGCAGGATGGGTGTAAAGCCCCGCTGGACAAGAGCCAGCACACAGCAGGATCTACCGGCAGTACTGAGGGGGAAGACAAATATATGGGACAATTTGCCCATGTTTAAGAAAAAGTCAGGACACTTGCAGGAGGTCTTAAATATGGAACTGTCCCTTTAAAAACACGACATCTGGACACCCTACTTTAACATAGTGTGAGGATTATTAAATTGAGGCTAATACTATTTTGTATTTGGAAGAGGAGGGAGGGTTGTGTTAGCATACACACAGACAAGAAGGGCCTGGAAATTTAAAGAGAAATTACCAGTCTTCATCTCTAAGTATCTTAGAGCTAGTTTGATATATTAGACTGAAATATTTTTACTGCACCGTAGGTGTTTTGTGAGGTAATAAAAGTCACATAAGCTACCAAAAGGAGAAAATTGTTTACAAACAGAAGATGTTAATGGTGAAGGCCTATAATAAAACACTCAGAATAAAACATTACTTGCAGTATGGGTATCTGATATTTTTGCAATGGATTAAAGGACTGTTCAACCTTCAAGTTGTCTTTTTCACAGTATTTTGTATTCTTATTTCAAAGATTTTAGGAGAAGGAGGTATAGACGTGAGTAAATTATGAGAGGCAAATCCTTCATCTCAGCAAAAATAAAATGTACATTAATAAAAATCTGATTCTAAGATCAAAAGGAAAACAAATCTAAGCTTTTTTATATATCCATATGCCCTTGAGAAGCACTCTCTTGCATAGTTACTCTACCATATGGACACAACTCTCTGATCGTCCCATACCGCTTTTATGTGTAGAGGAAACAAGTCAGAATAAATTCATGGTACTTATTTTTCTCTCTCTCTCTCTCTCTCTCTCTCTCTCACTCACTCACACACTCACACACACACACAGTTTTCTCTCTCTCTCTCTCTCTCTCTCTCACACACACACACACACACACACACACACACACACACACACACACAGTTTTCTGTATAAGTACTCCATTATATTAGGACAAAAAACCATCTTGACGCATCTGTATCCACAAGAGATAAAATCACTAGAGAGTGGAATACAAAATTATTAACAGAAGGAAGCTCTCAGTTTCAAACTACTTACATATTTTCCAACTCCACAGTGGCTTACAGGAAATCTCTCATGTGACACCTCTTCTCCAACTACATAAAATTTGAATGGTTTCAGAACAAAGGAGTACACCTAGTGTGATCTTTTGTAATAGAACTGTAACACGAAGAATAATTTTGTCCTGAGCGGCTATAATTTTGTTATAGTAAATTGCCTGAAGTTTTCATGTGAGCCCAAGGTATGTGATAAAGTACTAGTTTGACCCATGTTCCTTGTTCCTTAAATTAAAAGCCTTTAACATCCACTTTTTCTTTCTAATACAGGTGAAATGAAACTGACTATGGGCTCAATCCTGCATTTCTTGCACAAATCCATTGTTTTCATGGCTGGTTTGAATGTACAAAGTGCAGGATTTTGCCCTGAATGAGCAGTAAGAAAAGGAGATAAGGGCCCTGACCTAGCATACAGTTTTGCATGTGAGCAACTTTACTCACATGAGCAATTACACCAAGTACAATGAGTCTACTCACATCAATACAAGTCATAGGGGCTGGAACAATTTTTATGGTGGGGGTTCCAAAACTACTTCAAACCAGCAGGTGTTACTGCCTCCCTAACACCCTTCATTCCAGCAGCTATGAACAAAGTTAAGGATGTGTATGTTTACAAAATAACTGTTTAAAAGAACAAGACAGACATTTTATCATGCACGCTATTCTGCTCCCGATGAATATAATGCTACTAAAAGATCTGGTCAAATGAAACTATGAGCTGCCCCGTGGAAATATTATACCATAACTCCAGATTCACTGGGATTAAACTGTCACTGACACAAATAGAATGTGAGGTCGCGTTTTGAAGAGTCTAATACATCTGCACAGGTCTTCCATCACTGACTAACATACATACATTTTCCTCCCCTTCCTTTTCTGCAGCTCCTGCGGTTGTCATTTGACATGAAAAGCCTGCCTAAGAAAGTCCATCTCCCTCCATACTTCCCCAGGGTGAGACCACACTTTTGAAAAGAAGCAAAGCTATGAAAACTATTGCTTCAGAGTTTGCAAAATAGATAAGGATCTGAAAGAATATCCATTTGGAGGAAGACGAAGAAAGAATGAGCAACTAAAATATATATGTACTATCTGGAGTTACCCAGCATTGCTTTGGACCATTGAAATAACTGAGGTGAGAAGCCTGAAGGGAGAGAGGGGGAAGAGAGCTGCGTGCCTGCTGCCAGCACCCGAGCCCGCCCTCCGCTTCCTTGTCCCTCCGCTGGCCTTAATGAGTGACTGTCCCCACCCCCGGGAAGCAGCTTCTCCCCACACTGCCAAGCTCTGTGCAGTCCCGGGGAGAGGCATCCATCTCTCATCTCTTCGCTCCCAGAGTACCTTAAAACCTTCTCCTGAATAAAAGGTTATCCCATGCAAAGTTTGTCGCTGTAGCTCTTATAGTGTCCAAGTTATTGGCGCACAAACATACAAACATTCGCCTTTATATATTAGATATAGATACAGTGCACATACCCTGGTTAGATCCATGCCAAGTTTGAGCTGTGAGATGAGATGAAGAATTATGCTACGCTGATCTTCCATGACTCCTAAATCCTCCTCTTCATTATCTTCGGTATCTGTCATCTCATCTTCAATCAAGATCAACTCAGGAGTCGAATGCTAAAATGAAAACAATTACCAACTGGATAAACAAGTAGCAATACATGTCAGGTCCTTATGCATGTTTAAAAATGGGGATAAGCTCAGAGCACGCAGGAGGCTCCTTTACAAAAATCCACTTGAGGCTGGATCACAACTTTGGTATTTCAATGGCAACAATGGTGATCCTTAGCAAATATTAATTTATACATTATTGTGTAATATAAGTATAACAGAGGTACATTGTGCAAGGTTTTGATACAGGTATACAAAACAAAATGCCTCCCCCTCCAGAAGTTTCTTCTTTCTTTATCTATTAAACAAAAAACATGGTTGAGAATCAGTATCCTTCAAGAGAGCTCAATTTGATAAATCACTCATGTAAATAAATACCTTAACAAATCCTACTATTAAGAAATAATTTCACATGTTTTCACTCATTCATCCCAATTGCTCAACTCTGGAAATCATGGACCAAATAAATTTTTAATAAAATGCTTAGCAATGCTACTTTGACCATCATAGTCAAGAACTTTGCTATAATGGAGGTAAATTGGAGTCTAAAATAATATCCTAACTAGAGATATATACATTAAAGTGCATTTTTCTGATTGTTGTAGTGCTATGAATTTATGGCCTAGTGTTTTAACATTCAGCTTGTGTGTGTTTAAGACAGAGGAGAAACAGTATACCTGCCCATTTTACAGACATACCAGTTAAGTATTAATACAAACAGAAAAATCATGCCTCTTCCCTCCAAAGTGTTCAGAATGTGTGGGGAAGGTGGAGCAGGAGAGCATATAGTAAATTCAGCAACAGAACAGAACACTGTCTTGCCTCTTAAATTATAATATATTAATAAATTATGTCTAGGTGGTAATTATTTAAATCAATTCTTCTAATATGAATTGCACTCCTTTTGGTGGTTCATCAGAGCCAGAATCTAACAAGCTTCAGGGCCAGGATATGAAGTATTTGGGTTTGCTTTTACATGATTGTTCCTTTTTTGTTTGTAGTGCTGAAAAAGTTACAAGACGGTTGTTCATATTTCTTGAGGCAATACCAATGGTTCTTTACTGCTAGCTCTTGTGCGTAGCTTTCTCATATATATGTAAGAAAAGAATATCACTGTTGCATTGACAGTTGCTCTGTTATAAAAATTGATTAATAATTTTAAGGAATTACGAAAGATAGGTTGTGATGATTTTTACAGTAAAGGCTAAACATTCCAAGCAAAAGAGAAAAAGCTAACATTCTGCTTTTCTTTTATTGTACACAGAATTGGATTTTAAAACAATTTGCTAGGAAGACAGACTATGATCACGTTAAAGCCAAAAAACCCTCAGGTAGCTAACAATATTACATACACAAAGTGGGTCATATTTATCAATATTCTCCTGACTAGTCACTATAGATGTTTCCATGCATTTGATCAGTTTTTTTTTTAAATTGAATGCATGTTTGTTTAGCATTCAACTATCCTCCAAAATAAACCACTACTAGAAAATCACTGAACTCAGATGACCTATGTTAATTTCATCTGGTAAAACAGAACACAGAGCGTTTAAGAAGATTCTTGTAACTACTCCATCTAGAAAACACTATTTTAACTCCAAAGCTGATGAACTGTAACTAACAACTGTGGAGGCTTCTGAAAGGGCAAAACAGCCATTTTTCTCAACTCATAAAAAAGTATAACATAACCCCCCATTACTACAGTTAAAGCACGATTGACCAGTTCAGTGTCAGTATGTTAGCACCTAACCTGGCAACACTTACTATACATGATCTAATTCCATAATCAGAAGGTAGATGCATAATGCTGCGGCCCTACGCTGTTATGTACATACTGAATTTCAATTGAAGGGACTGTTGGGAGGGATCTTCAGAACTTACAGTAGACGTTTCTATAGCAGGCTTGCCTTTCATCCAGCTTGACCTCATCAAGAGTACTGTGCTACTGTTATCACAGTACTGCTGCTCCTGCTGTTAGCTCGGTTAATAGTAAGCAAGTTAGAGATGGAATTAGTAGTACTAAGAACAGGCAACAGAACCTCCCCTTCTCCTCCCTTACTGTCCTCCCCCCCTCCCTTTTTTAATTTCAACAGAGTTTGAGAGTGCGCTGATGTCAATCTGCTGCCTGCATTTCTAGTCACATGACAGAGATCTGTGGGCTTAATGGCAAATAGCTCCCACGGGAAAAATGCAATTGCTGCTGCTGGAAGGCTATCCCAGTAAGCAGTTTTCTACTTGTATTTTTCAAAGTTTCCCCAAGCATACCTGGGCGGACAGCCTAGCACCAGCAATCTACACATATTTCATTTGACAGACTAGCAGGTAACAAGCTCTCAAGAGTCACCAAAAAAACAAAAATGTAACTACACTTTCAGTTTATAGAATACTGACAGACATGCAACCTCAATATTTAATGAAAAATTACTAACTAAAACTGGGCAAGATATTAATTTACTGACAGAATATACTGAATATTTTATTTTCCTTTTGAAAATTACATATTCTGCCAGGTATACAGTTTTCAAATTTCCATTCTCCATACATTTTAAAATGTTACTAATTAATTATCAACTGGCAATTGTTCTAGTTCAGTGCAATGGTACAACACTGTAAAATTATATTTCCCTACTCAGGGTAATTTTTTTAATGAACAAGTATTATTTTATTTTTGTTTTTTAACATCACTGTTAAGTTGAATGAGTAAATTTTTGAACCTGGGATTTTACACTTTAAAGGGTGATTTTGCAAGTAGGTATGCAAAGAGATAACAGGTTAACCAGTAAGCAATGCCTTACTGGCATCCTTACTGGGGTAAATGGTTAACCACCGCCACACCAGGCTGGAGCAGTCCCAACCTGCAGCATGCCACAGCACACCAGTTAAAACATGTAGTTTAACCAGTTAACATTTTAAACATGATTTTGAATCCCTATTTGTAAGGTACAATCTCTAATCGATACAATTTTCAATGTCATGTGAAACAAGTGTAGTTTGTTTAATATTTTAAAAAATTATCATTTGCCTACTTCTTTTTTATAATATGAATCCCTCCTCTGTGGCATTAGAACAATATTTATAGTAAGAGTGATGAAAGCCACTGAACAAAACTATAAACCCTACATATGATGGAAACCACTTCAAGCAAGGGAGTGCTGCCAAATCCCTTGTTCCAGCTCCTCCTCACATCACATTTACTGAGACAGGCTACAGTTTTCATTAAAGATGAAGAGCCTCTAACTTTGTAAACTGCCCTAAAATTAAAATGTGTCAAAAATTAGGGTTTTAATCCAGGGTGCAGAGTAATGCAGTCATGGAACTATTTTAGTTTTCTACTCCTTTCCCGTCTTTGCCAATGAAGTTTAAAAACCCAGCCAGGCACCTGCCATTTTCACTACAGAAAATGAACTGCAGTCCTCTTCAGAGCAATAAGCCATATCATTTAAATACTGTTACCCAAGTATAGGTGAATTCTCTATTAAGTATCTTGAACATACAAAAATTTCACCACCGGCAAGGAGTTCCAAAGGTTGATTGAGTGTAGTGTCCAGAAATACTTCCTTTTGTTCGTTTTAAACCTGCTTCCTATTAATTTCATTTGGTGACCCACTAGTTCTTATGTAATGGGAGTAAGTAAATAACATTTTTGTATTCACTTTCTCCAAACTATTCATGAATTTATATCATATCCCCCTTAGTCTTTTCTTTTCTAAGCTGAAAAGTCTCCATCTTTTTAATCTCTCTTCATATGGCAGCCATTCCAAATCCCTAATAATTTTTGCTGCTCTTTTCTGAATTTTTTCCAATTCTAAGATGTCTTTTTTGAGATGAGGTGACCACTTCTATACATAGCATTCAAGATGTAAGCATATCATTGATTTACACAGAGGCAGTAAGATACTCTCGATATTTTTCTCTATCCCTTTTTTAATGATTCCTAACATTCTGTTTGCCTTTTTGACTGACACTGCACATCTGAAATTCGTTCTGCTCACAATAGAGCTTTGCCAGCATCATTCATCATTTGCATATATGACAGAGATTAAAACTCACAGGCCAGATTCTTGGCTGGAAGTCCACAGAGCTATGCCAGTTTACATTAGCTGAGAAATTAGTCTCATACATTTGTCACCACTGTCAGAGCTAGAATTAGATTCCTTTTTTTATAGTAAGTAACATTAACAGCACCTTTAGACATATCTATTAACAATGAACAATTACTTCTCAGTAGGATTGTCACTAAATGCATATGCACCTCTACGACTGACTTGTCAGCTTCTTTTCTTGTCCGTATTTACACCTTCCAATCATTTAATCATATTAATTACCAACTACAGCATGTTCCTGATGAGATAATATCCATCAATGCATCGTACCCTTATTGACAGTGAGCAGTGTGACCTAACCTATCATTAGTGTCTCAGCTATACCTTGTTTACTAGGATCAATGTAAGAACTAGCTTGTCAGTGTTCAGTAAAGAAAAAAAATCCAGAAAGACCGATCACAAACTAAAATTACCTCTCAAAATTAAAAATAAAACCTGACTATTAAGATACTCCCACACCTCAAACCCATCCAAGAGCCAGAAGTATTATCACCACCATCATCCATGCAGTACAACTCTCCTACCAGAATAGAAACAATTTAAATCATTAATTTTAATCATGATTTAATCAGCAAAACAGAAAACCTTGATTTAAATAATTGATTTTAAATCACATTTTGTATTTGTACATTTTAGTTTTCCTAAAGAAAGACTGATTCTCATTGACTGGTAATCATTAAAGCATGTTGATTTGTAACGAAATATACTCTTCACACTGACTTTGGTGCTTCTTTTTGTTAAACCAGAGGGATACACCATGTCTGTGTCTAGACTGCACCCCTTTTGCGGAAAAGGGATGCAGATTAGACACAGCGCAATTGCAAATGAAGCGGGGATTTAAATCTTCCCCGCTTCATTTGCATAAACATGGTTGCCGCTTTTTTCCGGCTCGGGGCTTTGCCGGCAAAAAGCACCAGTCTAGACGGGGATCTTTCGGAAAATAAAGCCTTTTCCGAAAGATCCCTTATTCCTGATTTTAAGAGGAATAGATGATGATTTTTACTTGTGATTTATGTCCAGTTCTATTTGAAGATAAATTCAAATCAATAAAAAATGCAGACAACCAGACATTTTAAATTAAATACAATTACCACGTGAACTAAATGCACAAGAAAAAGTTTATTAGAGCATGTTTTGCATAAAACTGACCGAAATATAAGCTGTATAATAAGTCAATCTAAACTCTACGGCTACGTCTAGATTGGCCCCTAATTCCGGAAGAGGCATGCAAAGCAGGTAAGTCAGAATAGGGAAATCCGCGGGGGATTTAAATATCCCCCGCGGGATTTAAATAAACATGTCCGCTGCTTTTTTTCCGACTTGGGGAAAAGCCGGAAAAAAGCGTCTAGACTGGCGCGATCCTCCGGAATAAAGCCCTTTTCCGGAGGATCTCTTATTCCTACTTTCAGGAACCCTGTTCTTATTCCTACTTTCAAACCCTGTTCGTAACTGCGGATCTGACATAAGTCGGATCCGCGTAACTCGGGGACTGCCTGTATACTGCTTCATCTAATTTTCTGTATATAATTTAAATGGTTGAAATAATTATACCAACTTAAGGCTATCGCATAGGTTGTTCTTGTCAGACAATTTTAAATAGGATTATTTTTCAAAAATAAACCTGCATTTCAACACACAAAAAATCTGATTGATTTTTACAAAGTTGTCAATGTTTATCCAGCCTGTCTCCTTCTCTGAAAGTGCTTTTGCCCTTTAGCAGATACACAAGTTTCAGCTTATTCACACATTGGTGAGCAGAGTCTTGTGGGACATAATGAGTCTCTCTCGCATAAGCCTCTTTCATCTCAACAGAATTTCAAATAAAATGAAACATAATACTCTTCTAAAAGCAACGACAGCAGATTAGGGGAAAGAAGAAAGGGAAGGAGCTGGAAGAAAAGTGCTACAGGGAACTCAGTCCAATTACTCCAAGCTTCAACACCGACCTTCATCTCACTACAGTCCTGCTGGGCTCCTCTCCTTGGTAACCTTCTGATCTGCCATGGAAGGCAAGAAGAAAAGACTAGACTGGGGGTAAATTTTTCAAAAGTGTCTAAGTTATTTAGGAGCCTGAATCCCACTTTCAACAGCGACTTGCTCACACACATTCAATGAGACATTGGCTCTCAAGTGTCCAAGTTGCTTTTGCAAATAGGACTCAGGAATTTTTGCCATCAAGGGCTTGGGGAGACTACAGGGCTAGAGCCAAGTTTTCACATCCTGCCTTCATGATAAAAAGGTTTCCAAAAGGAGGCAATGGAGTAAGATAGGTGTTTCGACTGATACAATTAAATCTCCAGTGATATCCAAGGGCTGATTTCCGTATCATCACAGCCCTCCCTCCCCCCCATACACACACTTTGCATATGTCATTTGCTATACCCAATAAGGGAGAAATTTTTCAGCAGAAAGATAATTTTTCAAAACTGATTAGAAAAATTGGTGTTAAGAGGGGTTTTTTTTCCTGGTGTTTACTCATAACGTGCTAGGCTTGCTATATGTGAGTAAAAATTAAACCTGAGCTAAGCAACTGATAAGATAATTAGACTGAAGGAAATGGTAAATATAAATAGTAACTTTATTTTTTTTTAAAGAATGGAGGCATGAAATCTCTAATTAGAGTCTTGGTTAAACACCAAGAGTTTGATTTTACTCTTTTACCAAAGTAAACTGGAAGTAAGACCCACAAGGATCACACAGGCATAAGGAGAATCAAGTCCAATCTGAGCATATGAAAATGTACATGAAGTCTAATTCAAACTATTGAAATTCCTGAAAATATAGGTTTTTAACTTCTTGTAATTCATTGTTTTTATTCAATTAAGATAAATGTGACTTTTCCAAATACAAATATTTCCTATTTAAATAATATCCTTTACCAAATTTCTAACCATCTAGCATTTTTCCCCATAAAACTAAAACCGTAACTCTAAGTTAATTTTGAAAGCATGAATTAATCATGAAATATATGGTGACAATTCTCACCAACCAAAAAGTTTGGGTTTTTATTTTTTTCAGATGGTCCTTTGGGAGAAATTTCAGTCATTAATATATTTCTTTCAGTCCATTTCCATACAAATACAGATGATAGTTTCATTTTTTATTCTTCTACATGGATATTCCAACATTTGAGAAAATTTCCATATAAATGAAATGCTTATGACATGTCTAGAATGTTCTTTCCTGCTAAGTTTATAATTCCCATTTGGTAATTTGAGGGCTTCAAGACAACCCAATACATTTTTAAGAAAATAACCCTATGAATTTTTAAATCTTGAACTTAAAATATCCATGTTTTATAATTTTGCTAAAATTATAAAGTCTTACATAAAGTTATATTTTTTATAAAATCTCTTTGTGGATTTTAATTTTAAGGAGCAGCCCATACTTTAAAATAGTAGTTTAATACCAAAGCTCTAAATTTTAGTATTTCTAGCCATGAAGGCAGCCTGACATGTATATATTAATAAACTTAAAAAACAACAAATGGTCTAGTAGCACTTGATAAACTAACAAAACATGTAGATGGTATCATGAGCTTTTGTGGACACAGCCCACTTCTTCATATGACCCGAGTTTTGCATTTAGGCATTCAAAGAAAAATTACATATATCCTTTGGTGATATGTTAATTTCCAATCTGTTCCTTTCCTTTCCTGCAAAAGAAGGCTACTTACCACTAAAACGCAAAACAGCAAAGTTGGATTTACAATATCTAGATATTAATGAAAGTGTTAATGAACATGTTTTCTGACTTTCACTTTAAATAGGGAAATTAAGTATTCATGAAACATGCACCATTGACAGCTCTTGGAACTCAAGTCTTGTATATATAGAAAAAGTACAGAAGCGTAAGCTTTTCTTAACTGCACTGACAATGTGGCTTTACTGAATGTAGTCACTTCAGGTCAGAGTTAAGAACACATAGTAACACAAGAGTGATGACAGAATTGGTGCGGGAAAGGATTCAACAAGGATTAGTTGTGATTCTTGCGAGGGATGGAGAATGTGCGATATATGTCTGGTATGAAAAATAAGTGGTATAACTTTCACGCTTCAATGTAATCTGATGTCCTCTGTGCAACTCTTCAAAGAAAGTTTTGTGGGAATTCACACATACAGTAGTTATTTCAATTTTCTTTGTAGAAGAAATTATTCACGATCCTAGGGACTTTTTACAAATTCAAAGGACACAAAAATCCTCAATAAGATTTGTGTATTTCCATCCTTCCATGCCAACTTGTTCTATATCCTGATCAATACCATACTCTTCTCCCATTTAATCAAAAATAATCTCTAACAATAGCCATGTGAAAAGAGATGGACCTTTCCAAGTACCCTGCTGGTCAAATCTGGACTCTGATGGACTGAGGGAAGAGTGTAAACTTGAGTCCAGACTCCTCACAGAAAGCAAACAGCTAGCTGCCAGCCCCCTGTTCAAACATCACCTGTATATTCAAAAGCCTCTGCTGATGGTAGCACATAAGGAAAGATGCTATTCCTGAGAAAGTGAAATTCTACACTATTTAGAACTTTATAAATTAAAGTTCTTCACCCCAATTCAATAGGCAGCTAGGGCAGACTACAGAGCACTGGTATAATGTTCTCTTGACATGAAGCACCATTGCTGTGGCAGGCAACCACATTCTGCACAAGCTTATAGTTTTGTGTGTTTTCAATGCACAGCCAAATATGCCTCCCTCCTTTCCCCACTCTCTGTAACTCTTCCCTTCAATAGTGGCTGTCCCCACTCATTCCTCCCAGCCCTTCCACAATTCAGCCATTCAGATCCCAGCAGGGGATCACCCACCACCACCAGAGTTCCCTGTAAGCTGCGAATCTGCACCACCGCACTGTAAGAATTTAAGGTCCGCCCACCTCATTTTCAGTAGCACTCACCTTCCTGCTGGAACAGAAGAGGAGTGGTGGTGGCAGCGGTAGCATGCAGCTAGCTGCCCTTGTGCTCAGGGCTGGAGCCAGGGCGCGCAAGGTGAGCAGGCTGAGAGGTCAGGGAGCTGGCAACTCAGGTGGCTGAGAGGTTGGGCAGGTGGTGCGCAAGGTGAGTGGGGGTGGCCAGCTGGGACAGCCTCACCAGAACAGGCCGCGTGCAGCTGCCACTTTGCTCCAGCTGAAGCCGGGGCACGCGAAGTGAGGTTGTCTCAGCCTCACCAACCCCAGCTCCAGCTACGGGGGACAGGACGCAGCCCAGCTGGCAGGGCCACGTGGTTGGAGGCAGCAGCTGCTGCAGCAGCCCTGGCCAGGACCAGAGCCGCATGGTTGGAGGCGGTGGCCGCTTGGGTGGCCCCATGGCTGGGGGTGGCAGCTGTTCAAGAAGCAGGGGCTGGAACCTCGTGGCTGCTTGATTTGTCACTGTCATAACCGGAGAATAGCAGGCATTAGGAGCAGTAATTGAAAAACTTGAAACTGGAATTTTTGTTTGCAAGAAATACAATGGTATGAAAATTCAGTCAGTTGCAGGAAATTAAGTCACTAATGAGAGTTAGAGTTTTAGGCTCTAGGAGGTAACAATGTACGTTTTCATTTCTGCTCACCTTGAGAACAGCAGCAGTTGCTCTTTGCCAAGGAAACCATTTCTGCCACCATTTATTACTGGTGTTGTGCAGCAGCACAGCACAGGTCCTTAAGAAAAACAGCTTATTCTTCAAACTTTGCAGGTGTGTGGGAGGACAGGGGGGCTTTTAACCTTATCTGTAACTGATGGCAGGATACAGTACTTTGGCACATAGGGTCAGCCTTAGTAATAATAATAATAATAAATGGAGATATACCATCTCATAGAACTGGAAGGGACCTTGAGAGGTTATTCAGTTCAGTCCCCTGCTCTCACAGCAGGACCAAGTACCATCCCTGACAGATTTGCCCCAAATCCCTAAATGGCCCCCTCAAGGAGGGAACTCACAACGCTGGGTTTAGCAGGCCAATGCTCAAACCACTGAGCTCTCTCTCTCCCTAATAAGGATGTGTGGGTGACAGTTCTGATTTAATAGCTTTTTTTATTCTTTGTGACTGGGAAAGAGCAGTTTTAATATTCTTTCTTCCATAACATATACGTATGTGTATGTGCGCACAAGTAAACAGTGGGTGCCAATAGCGCACATGACCTCAATACTGGTGCACAAGACAAAACTCACTCCACTCACAGACAGAAAATCTTAGAGGGAACACTGACCACCACCTCCAGAGAGGCACCAATGGGCCTGTAAAGGGGGAGGGGAGGCTGCTTCTATTCTAAGGGGAGAGCATACTGAGACAACACCACCATGGAAGTGGGGAAAGCCTCGTGCCAGAAGAGTGCAGTGAGAAGTGGATGTCTCCCCAGATGGATCAGCAGATCAGGGATTCCAGCTGCTATCTGCCCCATCTCCCAAAAATGCCAGGAGCCTGGGAAGGGGGAATCCATGCCCATAGGACTCTTGGGGTATGTCTAGACTACATGGCTCTGTCGATAGAGCCATGTAGATGAGTTTACTAGACATAGGAAAATGAAGCAGTGATTTAAATAATCGCCACTTCATTTACATGAAAATGACCACCGCGCTGTGCCGATCAGCTGTTTGGTGGCACAGCGGGGCAGTCTGGACGCGCCACGGTCGACAACGGAAGTCTGTGTCAACCGCTCCGTTATGCCTCGTGGAATGAGGTTTACCGGAGTGGTCGACAAAGGCTTCCATTGTTGACCGCGGCACATCCAGTCTGCCCCGCTGTGCCGCCAAACAGCTGATCGGCACAGCGCGGCAGTCATTTTGATGTAAATGGAATGATGCCAATGTAGACACAGCCATATAGTATATCAGTGTAACAAAGGCAGCATAAAAGCCATCCATGTCTTACCTGAATTAGCCCTTTTCAGTGACAGAATACCCAAAGCTCTTTTTTTTAAACCTGAGGAACACTAATGAAGAAAACAGTACCTTGCTCAGACTCCAGAGCGAGCAATCATTTGTTTCAAGGGTGCACTTCCTTGAGCTAGTCTCAAACTACTGCCACCAGAGTTTTCATTACCCACAAACAATAGAAATAAAGAACTTCATAAAGAGCCAAGAAAAGATTTCTACCCTTTCTAGGTTACGTTTAAAGCTGCAAAGGCACCTTCACAGGTGGCCGGTTATAATTCTAGAAAGTGCTTTAAAATAGCAAGTTTGTCCCGTCTGTAATACCATAGATGTAAAAATAGGAACTGAACTGAAACAACTATCTTTGATACTGACAGTGTGATATGGTCTTGAGAAAGAGTGAGTACAATAGAAATTGGATCTATTCCGAGCCTTTTACAGTGAAGGTTCACAAAGTGCTTTATACTAAACTAGGCGACGAGGAGACCCGTGCAAGTGAACACAGCAGCCATTACAGCTTTCAACAACAGGCTTGAGCAGTGGAACCCATTTTATTTTAAGGGAACACTATGGTTTTCCCTTTAACTTTACATCTGGATAACCATCAGTAATAGGCAGCAGGCACTTCTTATTGTCTCTTCTAAATTAAGCTCTTTGGATCAGGAATTGTCAGATACCTTTTTTAAGTCTATTAGCAATATTTTTCAGCCTGGATTTATTAGAATAGAGAGGTTTAATACAAAATATTTCCCATTTTGGATGAAATATTTTTTAACTTGTTTTAAATAAAACTATAATCTTTTTTTAAAAAAATAGCTTTACTCTCTTGTATGCTGCACTGACACTCCCCCATCCTTCATGAACAATTTGTTTCTCCCTTCTTCTTGCATCTCCACATCTTCCTCCTCCTCCCCTCCATGCTGCCTAGAAAGGATTCCTTATCCAATCGGACAAAATAGGTGAGGCACGATCTTTTGTTTGTAGTAATCCCTTAGCCAATGTGACAATCAACTCCATGCTTCCTAAGCCTGATTTCTTCCAGCTAACATTATACCACTAACATCATTTTCAGCAATGCCATCAAGTCTTGCTCTTGCTGTTCAACTTTCAATTCATAAAATGTAACTCACCAAAATGTAGTCTTCCCTACAATTTAAACAAAAACAGAGCCGTTAATAGAAAAAAAACCAGCCTTTTCCTTTTGGAACTCCATGGCCCACCTTCTTTGTCTGCAATTTTTTGATGGGAAGGTCTATTTGCAATGTTAGCTTCCCAGGGAAGCTATTTGCAAAATGTTAGCTTCCCAGAGAAGCGTACTCGAGTGAAGCGGTGTATGAATTGTGGAGGAAAGACAATAATACAGGCAGGGGATGAAATGAATGAGGAGGGACAAAATATGCAATGACGCAGTGCACTGAATGTAAGAAGAAGAGGGAAGAAATACACCCAAAGGTTTTAAACTTTATTCAAACCACCATTCATTCAACACAGAAAAAAATGAACATTGATCCGTGAGAAGTGGGGCTCCTTGGTGAGGATGATGGGAAAGCACCTGTCTCCTCTGATACAGGGTGAATTTATGCCATGCACTTACACCCCTACCACTGCTTGAGAAGAGGGAGAAGAGGAAAAATCAGTGACTCATCCAAGAGAAATGTCACACAAGGAGCTGCACAAAATTTGGCAGCTGGGGGAGAGAGGGAGAGTACCAGGAGCATGGCCACAACTGACCCATTTAGCATCCAGGACCATTCAAATTGTGGCCAGAGCCCGCTGAATCTATAGTCTGGGATTCCCGACACCAGCTTGGGGTCCATCTGGTCTCCCTGGACATGTTCCTCTCATGCTGGCGCAGCAGAGTGCAGTGCTAATTTGGCAAACCCACTAATTCAAGATGAGACATCAAAGACCTGTTTTTTCAGAGTTCTTAGAATGTTATAGCACTTTATGTGTTCACAGATCAGCTCCCATTAAGTTCAGCTGCAGCTCCGAGTGCTCAGCCAGTTCTGCAGCTCATACCCTAGTGTCTCCAGTCAAGCAAGCAGAAAATGAGAATACAGTTAGCGGCCACCAATAAAAGGCTTGGTTTACTTGGTTGACTTTACTTGCTCAAGCATCCCACTGTAGCTCAGTAGCTAAGGCAGTGATGAAGTCCAGTTCTCCAGTGCAGTATTCAACTGCCTTAACCATAAGACCATCCTTTCTTTTCCTTCAATCGCCTACCTCATTCACTATTCACTTCCCAACCTCTGCAACAAATGAGGCATGGCTCTCACAGACAGCAGCCTCCTTCAGTACACAACCCTGATTCACCCCCAACAAAAAAAATAGGATGTGATCTTGTAATTTAAAACTGTATCATAATGCTTATAGATAAGACAACAAAAGAAACATTGACACCAAATTCGTCATTGGCAAGGTTGGATCCCTTAGATCCTACACACACACCACTACAATTTGACCTAATGGGGTGACAACAGTAGTAGGTTGTTATCCTCTATAGAACCTAGTGCTCAGAGGAACGGGACTCTTTGCCAATCAACTAATTTCATGGATATTTGCTCAAAGTGGTGGAATTAAATTCATGAATCTTGGATCTAGGATAAGGTTCTGGAACTAAGTTTCCTGTAAGCTTCATGGCCACACAGCTGCCTATTTAGCACCACACAGGCGCTCAAGAAAGTCATGGAAGCTGAGGGGGAGCATCCCCAATCTCAAGCAAGCCTGGCCTCTAAACAACTGCAGCTGAGGCTGCCAGGAGGGGGTGCAGTGGGCTTGGCCCCAATCCAGCCACAGCATCCCCCCCCCCCCCATCTGGGCCCCGCTTCCATCTGGCCACATAACCTATCTTGTCCCAGCTTTGCCCTCCATCTGGCACTGGTGGTTTGGCCCCTGTTCCAATCCAATTCTGCCAGTGTAGGAGAGGTGCCATTCCCCACCCCACCTGGATAGAGAGCTGGTGGGAATCCCCTCTCTTTGTAGTAGCCCCAAAGCACCCTCCTTCATGCCAAACTTCTCTGAACTCAGCCCCAGCCCACAGCCTGTAGCCCAGGAGACCACTTCAAAAGTTTTTGAAGTGGTCACAGGCCACCCCGGAAGGGGCTGGGCCTCGGGCAGAAGGGGCGGGGCCTTTAAATAGCAGGAGATGAAAGGGCTCCTGTTTCCCCTGCAGCTCCCAGGCATCACATTAGCTGGAGATGGGATCTGCAAACCCTTCTAATTGCTGCTATTTAAATGGCTCGCTGCTCCCAGCCTCGCTGCAAACATGTTGCCTAGCAACCGGGGACATGGGAGCCCTTTCAACTGCTTCTATTGAAAGGGCTTGTGCCTTACCGATGGCTGGCAAGCAACAGCCCCAAGGATGGCACAAGCTCTTTCAATAGAAGCAGTTAAAAGGGCTCCCATTTCCCCAGTTCCCAGGCAACCTGCTAGCAGCGAGGCCAGGAGCAGCGAGCCCTTTCAACTGCTTCTATTTAAAGGGCTTGCGCCTTCCCCGTGGCTCCCAGGCGACGCGTTGCCTGACAGGCACGGGGAAGGTGCAAGCCCTTTGAAGAAAAGCAGTCGAAAGGGCTCATGTGGTTCTGGTTCCCCAGCAATGCGCTGGGGATGGGGCCTGGAACAGCAGCGCAGGTCTGATCAAAGTCCTAGGCGGGCCGGATCCAGACTGTTGAATAACTTTTGCCCACCCCTGCTATAGCCTTTATCCCCGTCTGGAGCCCTCACACTCCTTCACCTCAACCCTCCAGACTAGGCCTGAGCCTATTCCATACTCTGAACCCCTTGGCCCAACCTGTCACATGAATGTAGTGTATACACAACAATATGAAGGTGATGTGTCACACAACACGTCTACATTGGTGCACATAAAATTAATTCTGCTCGGGGGTGGAAAAAATTAGAGGGAACACTGCTCTGGAAGAGATTTAGTAGGCAGATTCTTTTGCCCATTCTCTTAGAATGTGACCTCACTCACCCTTCCCCTCCAACCTCCCCCTTTCCAAGTCCAGTTTCTTTCAATAGCACCAATTCAGATATTTCTTGGGAGGTTTGAGGGAAATTCCCGTCTTTGTCTGCCCTGTCCCCACTCCCAGCAGTGACTCCTTCTCAACCCCTCTCCTCCCACTGCAGGGTACAGACCTGGGTCTCCCTCGTCTTGGGGACTCTCCCTTCTCTCTTACCCATACAGTTCATGAGAGTTCTCACCAGACTCCTGCCCTATAGGAAAAGATTCCTCATACGTACCTCAGGCTGCAATACCATGTGGTCTGGCCACCACTCCATCTGGATGGAGAAATGGCCAGGCCAAATTTGAATGGCATTGTGACCCCATGCACCAGGTCACAATGCCCCTTACTCAAATTTAGCCCGGCTGCCCATTCATTCTTACGGAGGGCCAGCAAGGTCAACATTTCAATGGTGTTATGACCACACTGCTGGCCAGATCATGCTTTCCTCCCCTCACAAGGTCTTTAGAATTTTAAGTGAAAAAACTCTGTGGTCCCAGGACTGCTGGGACTTCTCCACTTTGCCCCCTCGATTGGTGCCATTGGTCTTTTCCTCATGTCTGTTCTCCTCACCTCACCAGAATCTCCGCTTCTCACATTTCTCATCCCAGTCTCCTTGCCTAAACTGTCCTAGTCTCACGTTTCCAGACTCTCATCACCACCCCCAAATCCCAAACACTATGCCCAGTTAGAGTTTTTCAAAAAAAAAAGTCACCTGAGCTTTGTAACAGACAAAACAACATATTTTTCTTAGCTTCACTCTCACAAACATCTGAATTCTTCTGGATGAAATTAAAAAAACCCCACCACTACACAAACACATTGTGAGGCAGACATCTGGCATGAAAAATTTCAGCCTAAACTAGTAAAGTTTGGGAAAGTTATGAAAAACTGGAGAGAGACTTATAATGGGAAGTCATGGGAAATCTTAATAGCAATGCTACCAGTGCTGCCTAATACACAGAGGAACATGGATGATAGCACAAAACATAAATCAAGTCAGTCAACATACAACATTGAAATAAAGCAGATAATGTTGAGTTTTTTTGTTATCTTTTGCTCAATGTGTTTTATTTTTCAAACATTACTGTCCAGTTAAGGTATTCTATATGGCATAACTCCTTTGCATTCTTTGTGTTCTGTTACTTCTTGAACTGACTGAATTTCACTTGCAATTATGGCATTTGGGGATGGGTATTTCTTCAAAATTGGGTTCAGATATTTTAATGAAACTTCATAGCCTTCATCATTACTAAAGATATTATCCTCATTAAATATCAGAGAATCATAGGGTTGGACGAGATCATTGAGTCCAACCCCTTGCTAAAAAGCAGGACCAATCCCAATTAAATCATCCCAGCCAGGGCTTTAAAGCCTCTAGGTATGGAGATTCCACCATAGGTAACCCCTTTCAGTGCTTCACCAGTCTCCTAGTGAAAAAGATTTTCCTGATACCCAACTTAGCTGTTCCCCCACCCCCTGCAACTTAAGACCCATTGCTCCTTGTCCTGTCAACTGTTACCACTGAGATCTGCTTATGTCAGACACAGAATTTAGAGGCACCAAATACAATTCAAAGCCTTTGGCTTAAATTTACTCTCAGTTAAAAAAAATTACATGAACAGGTTTGCTAGGGATTTTGTTTTGAGAGCTCTAACTGATTAGTTAGATTAGTGTAAATCATTTTCTCTCAGCAGCAGTTTACTGTCATTTAATTCTACTTTTAGTGTAATTGTACATTTAATCCTTAAGTATACTTACCTGGGAATTTCCGATTATCTCAGATGTCATTTTTGGGATGGTCTGGTAGCAAAAGGATTAACTAGTAAAATCTTTGTCCACAGATTAATTTGGCCATACAAGTCATTATTGCATATTACAGGCTAGTGGCATTTTCTGCACTATGTAGCACAAAAAGGATTTGCTCATGTATAATGGAAAAAGCAGAGAGCATTAAGAAATCCTCCAGCATCTGTGCAGGAGAGAGGAAAGCACCTCTTTCTGAAAGACAGCACATGTTCCTCACAAACCTTCTGTTCTCATTCCATTACTGGACTTCTTGTTAGCACCAGGTATTAATTGTTTAGCTCATCCAGAGTATCAAATACAAAGATTTATGCCCAGTGCAAAACACTGAGAAGCATTCCAGAGCCTCAGGCAAATCCATCACTTAAAACAAGGTTTTAGTTTAACAGAACATATCTGTCCTTCATCTTTATTTCTTGCATCTTGATTAGTGGCTAACAGACATATGGAACCACAGTTTTAATATTGTTTTAATCTATTATCTGTACTACACTAGCGCCGGAAGACCCAGTGGAGACTGAAGCCCTGCTGTGCTAGGCACTACACAAACACAGAGTAACAGAGAGTGCCTGTACAGAAGAGGTTACACACTGATCAGATAAAAGAGACGTTGACACCTATAAAAAAGGAGTATGACATGCAGAACGGTAATACCATGCACAGGGGCCAGCCACCTCTTATGGCTGAAAGCACTGATCACATACACTCAGTCACAGTCACAATAAAAACCTGGTTTGACAGAGAGAAGTGATTAATGCTAAAACCTCAGACCAGCAACAGAAAGATATCTAAATATGGACAATAAGGGTACGTCTAGATTACATGCCTCTGCTGACAGAGGCATGTAAAATAGGCTACCCGACAGTCAATGAAGCGGGAATTTAAATATCCCCAGATACGTTAAAATAAAAATCAGTCAACAGAGAACGCCTCTGTCAACTGCTCCCTTATGCCTCGTGAAACGAGGTTTACAGGAGCGGATGACAAAGGCGTTCCCTGTCGACCGATCCGTGTCTTGACTTGCGCGCTGTGCTGACGATCAGCTGAGCCGGCACAGCGTGGCTGCCATTTTTATTTTAATGAAGCTGGGGATATTTAAATCCCTGCTTCATTGACTCTGTCGGGTAGCCTATTTTACATGCCTCTGTCGGCAGAGACATGTAATCTAGACATTCCCTAACTTATCTTAGGGACAAATGTTGCTGTACACAAGATATAGGGGAGGGTTGGGGGTGCAGGAAGAAACAAAGACAAGCACATGACAGCAGTCAATGGGACCATTCCTACTGGGATCTAGAGGCATAAATAAGGTTGCCAGATGTCCAGTTTTCAACAGGAATGCCCAGTCAAAAAAGGACTCTGGAGCTGGGAGGAGAGTCTCTCTCTCTGTCTGTCCTCTCCTCCTCCTCCTCCCCCCCCCCCCCCCAGCTGCTTAGCACATTGCTAGAATCCGTGCATCTGCCAATGACGATCCCAGATTTCCATCACAGTAATATGCAGGACAGAAGATGTGCAAGCATGGATATAAACTCTTGGTTCAGTGGTGTGCTTATTCTAACCTGCTGAGGGGGCACCTACCATTTGCAGCAGCATCTCCCACCCGGGCACCACAACCCTAATCCCGGTTCAGTGTGGAAGGGAGACAGCTCAGCCACCTAAATTCCACAAAACTCTCTCCCCTCCTCTTGGGCATGCAAATGATCATAAAAGGCACAGAACTCTTTAACAAAACTTGAAGTATGGTCAGAGAAGAAATGAATTAATTTTAATAACACAGTAACACTGAAAGAGGAATCAGCGTCAAAGGGATGTCAGAATGCAGAGATGTGTCTATTCTGACAGGGATTAAAGTAACACCAATTACTAGACTAATCATGCCTTTAGAGACTCTGATCTCTAGTACATAAAGAAATTTTTTGTTCCTTCAGAAGAAGGAGCTTAAAGAGAAATCAACCTCCCTCAAACGACACCTGTGGATTCCCAAGGATTCTGTGCCACCCCATTCTCTTCAATATCTATATGAGACCCTTTGGCTAGATGATAAATTAAGGATTCCAGCATCATCAATACACTCGCTGGTGACACCCAACTGCATCTCTACTGATGTCACCAACACTGTTATAAGGCTGTGTCTAGAGTAGGAAAATAGAAAATGTGCTTTTAAAATGGACCCAATACATTTTAACACTCACATTTTTAAGCATTAGTGTAGTCAGAGTTCAGGCCATTTTAAAATTGCATTGGCTGGCCATGCTCAAGCCTATCCTCTACCCTCCTATCCCACACAACTTCCATGCTTCAGCCTGCGCCCCATTTTCTCCTTTGCCTTACTCCTTGTCTTCAAAGCAGCAAATAAATAAGGTCCCAGACACATTAAATGCAGCTACATCTACGAGCCAACAAGGCAACCATGCTACTCTGGGAGAAAACAAAGCCCAGAATAAAGCATGTGGGAGCGGAGGACAACGCATTCTGAGTTGAGGTGATCCAGCTTTAAGGTGACCTTAGATTAAGCCAGAATGTGACCACTTTTAGGAAACAATGTAAAGTTTCTTGCTTAATGAAACTTTCCCCACCATATCCAGAGTTACAGATGCAGTATCAACTGCTTCCCCTTTCCCTACCCACCAAACCAACTCTCTACAACCTCTCCCTCCCATGAAAAAATTAACCCTACTCCAAGCTTAGCTTCTTATAAACTGAAAAACAAGCAGCAGCCAGAATTCCATTAAGTCCAAGTGACTTCACTTCTGTCGCTGCCCCGTCTCTTCCCCGAGCACCCTACCGCCTCCATCCCTGCTCTGTCAATGCCAGCATCCCCATCACTTGCTTTCATATTGTTGGCCACTATTCAAATGAAAATGAAAGAGCACAGAATAGGTTAGGGCAAAATATTACTTACTTAAACGTGCTTTAGTGTGAAAAGTCCTTTGGATTTTAAATATTTAGTATATTTATCTAGACTTCATTGCCAAGAGTTTCAAAGATTGCCAAAATACAATAAGCAATCTTTACAAAGCCCTTACAGTATTTCTGCTCTGCTACAGCAAAGACCGCTCCAGTCAGCATAGGGAATGCAATGTTAACCCTTCTACAGTAAACGTCCGATAATCCGGCACCTTTAGGACCCAGGGGGTGCTGGATTATCAAATATGCCAGACTATCAGAAGTGGGGACTATGAGGGGTTTGGAGTGGGGTGGGAGGGTTGGGGGGGGGGGGCGCCGCGGGACCAACCCGGCAGCACCCCAGCTGCTCTGCCCCAGACTTCCCCAAGTCAGCCGCTGCTGAAACTGACCAGCAGCTGACTCCAGGAAGCTCGGGGCAGAGCAGCTCCAATTGTCCGGCTGCCTGGAGCACTTCCAGGTTCCAGGTGGTACCAGACTAGCAGGAGTGCTGGACCACTGGATGCCGGACAACTGGAGTATTACTGTATTTAGTGTTGGACTCCTATTATTGAAGACATCCGTGATTATGTAGATAGCAAAAGCTTTAAAAAAAAATCACAGCATGGATGCCTTTAGATGCTGCATTATGGGAGAATAAGCAGGAAAAACATCTGCCAGGTGAGGAGATAAAAAGACAGGAGTGAAAGATGCTATTTTCAAACTTACAAGGGGTTATTACTTCAAGTGGAAAGTAAACAAAATAATTAAAATGTTTTGTTAAAATCTCAGCCTCTTTAAACAAGAAGCACCCCCATGCCACAGACCAAATTCAGCTGCTGAAATATCTTAATATGCGGAAATGCACAGGGAAAGTCTCAAAAGCCGTATACAGGCAGTCCCCAAGTTGCACCCTAGCTGCTTTGCCCCAGGCGTCCCCAAGTCAGCCGCTGCTGAAACTGACCAGCGCTAACTACAGGAAGCCCGAGGCAGAGTTGCTGTGCCCCGGGCTTCCTGGAATCAGCCACTGATCAGTTTCAGCAGCAGCTGACTTGGGGACGCCTGGGGTTCTTAAGTAGAATCTGTATGTAAATCGGAACTGGCATCCAGATTCAGCCTGTTGAAACTGATCAGAGGCTGATTCCAGGAAGCCCGGGACAGAGCAACTCTGCCTCGGGCTTCCTGTAGTCAGCCGCTGGTCAGTTTCAGCAGCAGCTGAATCTGGACGCCAGTTCCGACTTACATACAGATTCAACTTAAGAACAAACCTACAGTCCCTATCTTGTACGTAACCCGGGGACTGCCTGTACACCATGCTATATGCTCAGCCTTTAATCTTAGTTTATGTGTCCAAAAACAGACACTTTGGTTTATAACTAGATGGAAAAGGGGCTCTGATAGTTAGAACTTAGATATCAGCATGGCTAAAACTTCTTGCAAAATGTTGCCCTGAGATCATTACTTACAGCTGTGGCTGCATTTTATCACCCTGTTACAGAATCCAAAACGCCACATGACATTTAGCTACACCTGGTGGACAAAACAGCAACATTCCTCCCATTCTCTTTACCAATGTGTTTTATGAATGAATAATAAATGCAGCACACAGGCCTTTTTTAAAATATATCAAAACAAAATGGGGACCAGGGAGAGAGGAAGAATGTCATCCATATGGAGTCTATTAATTGGAAACTAGTGAGGGGAATGAGATACCTTAGCCATTATTTGGTTTCATCCCACAGGTATAAAATCCCTTAGGCAGAGTCAGGTGGGATTTGGGGCAATAACAACCCATTGAAGAATCTGTAAGTGATAAACTGCAATCCATAATTTCTTTACTCCTTAGGTCAGATTATTAATGCTCAGCATGTACTATCAGCTATTTATTGATATCCATATTCAAGCTGCAGTGGCTTAAAATTCACTTTGTCGTCAGCTGCCATGGAAGACATTATAATAAAAATGTGGGGGAAGGAAGAGGGAAGCAAGAAACCAAAAAGTACAGAGTAATTATTTTTCCTTGAAAAATTATATATATCATCATTTTCTCAATCCAGGTGAAATTGTTGTGTGCAGGCTGAAGATGGAAGGGCTATGAAAAGACAGAATGGTAAATAGGCTTGAAGGATAAAATTGGCCAGAAGTTTCACTCCTCTAGTAAGAAATTTCTAGTTTGACAACTATTCTTATCACCGTTCTCGATACTGAATAAGTCAAAAGCCCAATGCAACAATTTATAGTTTATCAAGGAGCAAGGAATACTTATGGCAACACTTGCCCCGACCCTTGTAAATAATATACTTACCTGAAAGGAATTGCCATTTACTTATCTGAAAAATATATTATACAATTTCTAACAAAAGTGAATATTCATCAAATGTTCATCTAGGCTACACCTATACTATGAGTTTTCTCAGCAAAAAATATGCTAACGAGGGACTCATCTGCATGAGTCATGATCTCATTTGCATATTTTTGCACTAGGTTTTGCACAAAAACAAGTAATGTGGACATTTTCTTTTTGCGCAAAATCCCCTTTTTCCGCAAGATCGGTATACTTCCTTTTATGGGGCATAAGGATCTTGCAGAAAAAGGGGTTTTTGCACAAAAAGAAAACGTTCACACTGCTTCTTTTTGCGCAAAAAACCCTTTTTCTGCAAGATCGGTATATCTCCTTTTTTGGGGCATAAGGGTTTTCAGTGCAAAAAGAAAACATTCACACTGCTTATATTTGCACAAAAACCCCAGCGTAAAAACGGATCAGCAGAAAATATGCAAATGAGATCGCGACTCATGCTAATGAGTCCCACATTAGCATATTTTTGCCGAGAAAACTCATAGTGTAGACGTAGCCCTAAAGCAGGCATCAGCAACCTTTTCAAACCAAAAAGCCGAATTACTTCAAAATTCAGAACAAGTGGTCAACAAAGAGCCGTATAAAAATGCTCATTTGCATGACTGAAAATATACGTTATTATTGATAAGTGACATGATGGTTAAATATAGCATGAATGAAACACTGCACTCACAGACTTTATTTAATGGGACTTCTGCTGCTGCATCTTCTTGCACTTTTCATTGAAGTTTACATAATAACTGATCAAATCTAGTTCTGTGCACACATTCAGGATGTCTTCTGTCAATGTTATTGTAGGGGGCTGAGGTTGTGGGGGTTCAGGACTCTGGGTTGGTGGTGTACAAGGGGCTCAGGTCAACGGGGTTGGAGTGTGTGGGAGGCAGGGTAGGGTGCTGTGTGTGGGAAATAGAGTACGTGGGGGAGCCCGAGGCCAGATTACATTACCTGGACAGGTCTGGATTACTGCACCTGGAGAGCAGTGGCTGGACGAAGGGCCAAGCCAGGATCACCACAGCTGGATCATGGTCTCCCCTCCCCTCCCACCTATGCTGCAGAAGGAGGGGGTGCCACCACCGCTGCCAGACCCTCCTGCAGCCAGACGGGGGCCTGACCACAGGGTCTAACGCAGGATCAGTGCAGGGGACAGGATGTGGCCAGATAGGGGCTGAGCCCCTACTGTGACCTTGTTAGCCAGGCAACTGTGGGAGCAGCTACAATGCAGCATTGGCCCCAACTCTGGGACAGCCAGACAGCCATCACGCGGCCCACGCTGCCTGCAGCTCCAGCCCTGGGGAAGAGTTGAAGCTGGGGCCAGGGCCATGTAGTGGCTACCTGGCTGCTCCCAGGGCAGAGCTGTGTGGCAGAACCGGGGCCTTGGGGCAACTGCTCCTGGGGCTGTGTTATGACCCTGTCCCCAGTAAAAGCCCCACTGTGGCCTAGCTCCAGCTCCAGCTCCAGCTCCAGCTCCAGCTCCAGCTAAATATGTCAAGAGGATCATATTTGGTGTCCTACTGAGCCATAGGCTGCCTACCCCATCTAGAGTCCATTAACCTTACTGCTGGATATAATCTGAAGTACATAGTTCTCTTCCAATCCTTCCCTTACCCTCCTATTGAGGAAAGGCAGAGAGAAACTTTACAGTAAACTAGCAATTCAGTTTTAGCCAACGCCATTTTAAATTATGCTAAATTCGGTATGGTAGAAGAATGCTGAAAATATTGTGTCACTAATGGATGAGTCAGAGTCAGAGAACAGCAGAAAATTAGTTTGTAAAGTATGCCGATGGTGGGGAGCAAGAGAGGCACATAAGATACCAATGCCTCGATGCCATCAAGAGTCCTTCAGCACTCAGCCATGCTATCCTTGAAATAGACAATGCTCTGGGGAGGGCTGATTGGAATAGCAAACTGCTTGGGTCCCTCCCCCAATAGCACTGATATGGAGCCTGTTGCAGAAAACAGGGCTATCCCACACAAGAGTTTCCCCATATGCTCTCCCTCAAGAGAATCCCACAGGGCAACAGCCGCCACGTTGATGCAAGTGTGTCACTTGGGGTAGATTTTGCTCACAATCGTCCTCCAACTATGCAGTCTGGGAAAAAAGTTACCAAAAAAATAAAAAACCTATCACAGAGCTCTTCAGTGAATCAGGACAACCATTTGCATTTGGAGAACCAAAAGATCACACAGCAACTAGAGATATCAAACCAAACTCACAGCCCAGAACAGATGGTCCATTCATACAAATCAAATCAAAATGGAATTTAGTTTACTTTCTAGCTACTGGAGCCAGAAAGCAAGTGGAATGTCAATCTAGCTCTTGCTTTTATAACTGGAATGACAACTGCAAAATTGAAAAGCCTTCTGTCTCAATCTGCTAATGTAACTCAGTGTCTGGACTGAGATAGGAGACATATATTTAAAGAAACTGTCAAGGCTGCAAAACCAACAGTTAAACCTTGCAGCTGTCTGGATAAGTAGAAATACGTACTTCACGATCCCTTGACTTACCATAGCTTGTTCATTTTGCTTTTGGAATTGAAAATGTATCACAAGCATATAGGAAGTGTGTTCTTGTGACAGATTTATGCACATATATCACAATATGTAAAATTACTGTAGTACATCACACTGTCCCAGCATTTCAAGCAAGCAATAGTCTTGCAATTTCCAAACACTGCTGATTCTTAAACAATAGAGCAGAGAGGCCAAAATGAAGGATTATGCAATGTACAAGCTGTGAATAAGATTAAGCACAGTCTCTTGGGGGGTAATGGTGGTGGTGAATTGATTATCCAACAGAGAGGTTGAGATTTTACCAGTATTTTAGCCTTTACTTTTGTTAACATATTTTACAGGAATACGCGTACAAAGTTAAAAAAACAAAACCGCATTACTATACTAAATTCCAAGAATATCTAAGAAATTAGTAGTCGCATCATTTTGAACAGGATCCATTCAACATTAAAAAAATTGTGAAGGCTGTGGATAATCCCACTTTAAAGAATGTAATTGTATAATTCCCCTGAAACGATCATAACTTCTTACAGATTAGGCAAAATGAGAGCGAAGGAGCATTTCAATCTTTATGTCAAAAACCGAAGCACTGTTCGCTCATTTTCAAGTTCTGCATCGGAAAATGAATTACAATGTATGCTTGAGGTGTAACCAGTGTCTTTATGCGGTACATCATTATGGATGTAAGAAATCCCTCTGTCAAGTACTTCATAAGGCTCTCACTCTAAAGAGCAAGAACACATTTTTATATAAATCATAGGACAAACTTGACAAGCAAATGCTCCATCAGTAAATTGTTATCTTCTGTTCAAGCACTCCTGAAAATGTTTTTGTAATCAATCTTTTCATGTGCAGAGTACTCTCGACTTCACTTACCAAGATTGGTCCCTTTATCTGAAGGACAGTTTTCAATTGGAATTAAGGTGGATTTCCATTCCAAGGTGACAGCCACACAAACATAGCAATACTAAAACTATACTAAAGCTAGAAATAAGTTTACAGGTGAGTATATCACATGCCTGGGTACTAAATGCTGCTATTAGATAATATGCAAAATCCTATCATGATACACTCTTCTATAGCAATGACTACCTAATAGATCACACTAATACCTGCCAATTCAGAGAAACCAAATACTGAACAGTTTTAAATCTACAAATCATTGATGCAGACATCTAGCAAACTGTTGTCAGGTGTAATGTTAGTGTGAATAAGGAGTTCCATGAAGTGTTTATACCACATACACAGCAACTACTTCAAATAATGTCATGAAGAGGATCACTATAATGAACTCATTATAATTCTTCCACTGGAAATTAAAACAGCTCCAGGCTCACCAATTCCTAACATTATCTGAAGTAATCCTACACATGCAGTAAACACACACAGCAAGTGCCATAATAAATATATCTGTCTAGGATTTTATATTGCATTTTCAACATACTCCATCCATACATCTTAGCTGTTTAACTTTACTTACTAATTAAAATCATTTTAAAAAAAGATTTAAAAAGTAAAAAAGGAGCAGTCTGATTTGAATAAAATATCTATTAAACACAATTTGGCAAGAACTGGCATGCTACAATCACAGTAGAGGCTTTCCAACCTATATTAAAAAATAATATATATACACATCTAGTGTTTACCTCAGTATTTGGCTGTAGTGTTTGCCCATCTTCAGATGCACTTGGTACTATCGCCCATGTTATATTGGCACTAGCAGATGATAAAGAGCTGAGGGCACCGTTTTTCAGTTCTGCGGAATGTGACTTTGGCCCATGCCATCCCAGGATGTTTTCTGAAACAGAAAAACAGAGTTAAGCCACAAAGACTCATGTTCTAGAGAGGATTTTAATCTCAATGCCCTAATACTGTATATGAATTGCTACTTGTAGTTACAGTCATCTCCCCACGCCCTTCCTGCCCATTCACATGTATGCATGCACGCTAAACACCTTTGCCATGGTAACAGAAAGATCCTTATATCCTGCATTTAGCAACAATTTATTTGCAATAAATTTCATTTTTTAAGTGGATGGCTAACATTTACCAATAAAATTACAAAAGCTATTCAAACCAGGAATCAATATGGCATAATTAATATAGTAACAGGAAATTCATGGGATTTTGATTTTTACCTTCAGAAAATATTTATGAAGCTCATTTTGTTTTCTACTCTTCCCCATAATTGTGATGCTGCAACTTACATTATGCCTAATCATCACAACGACACAAAAATTACGCAATTATAATAAAGGTCCACATTATACTTCATGCTCTAATTATCAAATATGGCTTAGTTAAGGTCACACATTATATATGAAAATAATGTGCAATTTAGTACAACTTTCCTAATAAAAATTAAAAACTGTCAATAGATGCCCATGCCAATATTATTTAAAAATCTAATGACCCTGAAATAAATATTCCTGATTCTGATACATGTCGATTTTTCCTTCGTACTAGAAACATTAGCAAAAATAAGTGTTTCTCAGCTCATTTTATCTTTCCACATCAGCAGTATCACAATAAGGGGAATGCTTGATTATTCACCCATAGATGAGTTCAGGCTGGATCCATGACTTTTTTCCCCACTTCTCCTGTCTGAGGCCACTTTTTTAGCCCACTATATATCATTTTTTCCCTCCCTGTACTGTTAGAGATCTTTCTACATTGGCCGGGAAAATATTTTCACACATCTATCAAGACCTGGGTTAGAATGCATTCACACTAGAAAGACAAACTAAAAGATGAGTCTCGACCATAAGTCCCCCTCAGCACATCCCTGCATGCTGGGGCTATTTCAACTCTCTGATTCAATCCAACCTTTAGGGATAACAGAGTTTCCTGGAAGGTAGAGAACTCCAGGTTCCTAGGAATCTTTTTGAAAAAAAAAAATCTTAAAAAGCTGTGTAAATGCAGAAATAAATTTTGATGCGGATATGAAGCTTCTATAACAACCTAGCAGTTATCTCCTCCACACTCTAACACAAGGGTGAGGAACCTCAGGCCCTAGGACTGGACGAGGCTCAGGGGCCCCCCAACACTACAAGCCTATGCTGGCACGCCCCGGCTGCCGCATCGCAGGGCTAGAGCACAGAAAATCCACTAGGCTGGGCCCCCTTATGCTCTGGCATGGGAGGGAAATGTGGGGAGTGTCTTTCTCCTTCTCAGTCAGGGGGCCACATCAGTGAGGGTTTTGGGGGGGATGTTTTGCTTCTCACTTGTATGTGGCCCCTGATTTTTCAGCAAACGTGGTCTCCTTGATGTTAATCCCCTCTCCGTGGTGGGTGTGCGTGTTCATGTGTCTGGAGCTGGGGTCAGCAGCCCACGACCCAAAAAGGGTTCTGACCCAAAAAAGGCTCTAACCTAATTACACAAAGATTTATTCCGAGCAAGGCTTTAGTTCTGTTTTTCTCTTGACTGCACACACTTATAATTATTACACTATGACAGTGAAAGTTATGTTAATGATGCATCTTGTTCTTAGTACATATAATATATTCAAAACTAAGAGCTATTCTCTTTTGTTTTGGGGATGTGAGGTTTTATTTTTTTTTAAACTTTGGCAATGAAAAACTGTTGCATCTGATTTAAGGTTCAACTCAGTACTAGAATATATACCTAAAACTTTAAAAAGTTTCCAAAAGGTATATTGTACAGTATAGACCAATACAAAACATTTTAAAAGCAATTTCTCTTGCACTTACTTGCCAAGTATGACTATAAAGTTTCCATATTTCCCCAGCAACATTTCAGTGACCTCACAAAGCCATACATGTCTCCTTGCTCACATTATGTATTTGTGATGTCATCTATTGCAGAAGAAAGCCAAAAACTAACCCAGGTTTCAACTGCCAAATTAAGCATGAACTGGTTTTCAAATCTCTTTACACGTAAATGTCAAAAGCCTCCTTGGGTTTTATTCTAAATACACACAATAAAATAATATCCTCCTTGGTCCAGGGCAAGAATAATGCTCTTTATTGCTATTGCTACATTACTGGGCCTTCCCTAGGGACTGCACTTTGGCACAGGCTTATGCAGCTCAATGATCTCACTACGAATTATACTTGGTGGGAGTTTTACCTCCTTGTAAGATGGGGACCAGACAAAAAACAGTCCATTGGTTCTGTTGGGGATTGAGCAACAGACCAATAACCTAACATAATGAAAAAAAAAGTTAAGTTATAGAAATGAAACAAAGTAGGCAGGCAGAGCCTTTTTCTGTGCAGCTGTCCTGAGCGGTATTTGGCAGCTTCGTAAAGGATCAGATGCCACTACAGATCAGAGTTCAGTTTGTGATCCTATTTCGGCTCACACTTTAAGTGGTGTGGAGACAAAGAAAGGGACAATCCCACTGCTCCAAAGTGAGCTTTGACAGACTAAAAGAACACCACTGAAGGGCCCAGGAGACCTGCCCAACATCAACAGGGCTCTGTAAAGGATGCACGCCTTCAGATCTGAAAGACAGAACTGAATGAAAAAGGTTCACAACTAAGAAGTTGTCAGGTCCTCTTGAAGGAATAAATCTGGCTAGAGCAATAAGTCTCTTCTTTTAACCATCTCCCTTAGTAATAGTACAGCTCTCAGAGAGAAAAAAAGACTATGAACCTGAGCAATTTAGCCAAGATTTAACAAAGTCTTTGTGAAAAAGACTTGAAATTTTGTTCTAAAATAAACACAAAGTTATAAGGAACTCAAAATAGTTACATTTTTTTGACAGGCCACACAAGACTAATTTTGTGTAATTGATGTGCCATGTGTGCACATCTATTTTCGTTAGGAGGTAGTGACTAATAATGTATATATGTGTTACCCCCTTTCTCCCTGCCATATGAACAGCTCATTGTTAGATAACAAAAAATAATAAAGAATATAACAGAACTGTCGGATCCTTTCCTAAATGTGGGATGTGGCAAAAGAAAAAATAAATTGGCCAATCAAACCCTTTGCCTAGCTACTTTCCTTCTCCTATTTGCATAGTATGTACAATGCTAATGACCACTTTATTTACAAAGTACTGAGGGATTTTTTTAAATTAAAATGCCCTTCTGCAGTTTGGATCAGAATTGCAGAACTAGTCTATGCAAACAAATATTTCATGGATATGTTATACATAAAGACTACTTTATTTTTTAATTCCATCTTTTTTACTTCAATATAAAGACACCTGGTATCAGGACAGAACTCACCATTTGCTCCCCTTCTTCTTTCCAAGGTCTTAAATTCTTTTCCTAAAATAAAATCTATGGGAACTATGCAAGTGTATTTCTCCCCATCTGTCTGAAGAGCAACCATGACCACCAGAGAAAAACAGCCCTTGTCAGCTTAATCAATATTTTCAAAATTGCTGTGAAACCCTATAGAACAAAGTTCTGATCCAACCAGCAATATCAGGATGCCAGAAGCCAAGGACCAAAAGGGCAAAGCACATCTGTTTCCCAGACAAGACAAGAATCTGTTTCTTCAGACAAGAAAAAAATCAATTGGCTGTATTCCATCTGCTTGAAGTCTGACTACTTAACAGAGCAGCTGGACATGCAGCATCCCAGAAAAAGCAGCAATGAAATCTCTCATTGGCACACCTCTCAAAAGAAAACGGCAGTGATTAGTCATAATAGATTAGAAAGCTAAAAAAAAAATTAGTAAATAAAAAGTTTTTGTAATTTAAAAAAAAAAAAAAAAAAAAAAAAAGATCTATGGCTTGTACTAGAAATTTTCTTGTGATGCACTTCAGAGCCCCAGAAGCATTCTTCTTTAATCTGCCAGATCTTACTTTGGAGCAGTGAGATTCTTCCCTAGCCCTATGTTACAAGTGGTAAATGGAAGCTTCTGCCTAAATAATATCACATCCTGCTTCCACAAAGCAAGCAAAGCGAGGTGCTTAAGAATATTCAGAGCTCATTAGAAACCATAATAAAATCAGATCATTTCAAAGTGAACTCTTCAACATTTATTTCAGATACTTTAACAATTCTGTTTAAAATTGGAGGATACAACACCACATCTCCTCTTTACTTGCCACACCTCCCAAATAAAATATCCCATCATCTGCGCTCCTAGCAGTCAGACGTGTTACTGATGACTAATGATTAGGACCCTACCAATTCCACAGCCATGAAAAACGCATTACAAACCATGAAATAACACCTTTCCCATGAAATACGACTTCCCTCTTGCTGCTGGGAGAAGCTGAGAGCTGCTAGCTCCTAACTACAAGTCCCGGTTGGGCTGAGGAGGGACAGAACTTGTCCTTTCCTTGCATGATAACTCTGGGGAAGAGATGGGAGGGGAAAATCAGATGGACTTAGAATACCTTTTGGATTGGGACCTCCAAAGTTACACCACTGTGAAATGTCAGGTGTAAACAGCTGAAAACATGGAGCTAATTTTAAAAGCCCTCTTGACATGAAACTGATCAAAATGGACTGTGAACTTGGTCGACTCTTCCACTAGTACAGCCCTTCTGGTCCATGAGCTCTTAGTGCTGTACAATACAGTATATACTGATCATGGATAAAATGGAATAAAAATCTTTTATTTTTGCAGTTCAGCTACTTGGTCTCGGTCATGCCAGATCCCTTGACTGAGACTGCTTTGTCTTCAGCTCTCATGCCTTTTGTCACAGATTTCGTGATCTTGTCCCAGAGAAGCAAAAGTGTCTCAGCAATTAAAAAGCCAAAAAATTCAACCTTTCACCTAGCTGGGGCTTGATCCATTAATTGCTTTGAAGATTGATGTATTTTCTCCAACATAATACAAATGAAGTCGGTATAGAAGAAATTCTAAAAATTCTCTAAGGTCGTCTTTCTAAATTATTTCCCGTGCCCATTTGTTTCCAGAGATGATGAAAGAACTGTTTCAGCCATCCTCCTACAGCAGGGGAGGGGAACCTCAGGCTCAGGGGCCGAAGGTGGCCCCTGGCTTGCCTGGGTCAGGCCTCCAAGGCTACGGTACTGGAGCACACAAAATCTACTAGCCAGGACCCACCCACTAGGTTCTGGTGCACAAGGGGAATGTGGAGAGTGTCTTTCTCTTTAGGAGCCACGTCAGTAAGAGTTTGTCTTTTTTTTTTTTTTTTTTGCTTCTTATTTGTGTGCACCCCCTACTGATTTTTCTGTGGGTCCACAGCCCCCAACCCAGAAAAAGATTCCCCACCCCTGTCCTACAGGATAGTAATGGTGGTTAAGCTAGCAGGAATAATTATTTTTACCTCCTAATTTTAGGAGAGGACAACCTGTCAGTCTCCTGCAGTAACCAAAACCTGTCTGAACAATATAAAATTAAAATCTCTGAATTTGAACTGGCTAGAGGATTACTTAGAGGAATTAGGTATGCATTTATTCAGCTCTGATGAATCCTGAACAGCTTACTCCAATGTCTCCCCCAGAAATGACAAGCCTATCAAAGGAGGCCTGCATAAAATTAAATCAAGAGGAGAAATCAGTAATCATGGCTTTTAGCCACAGGTTCCTTCAGGCAATTGTGTTGCATAACCTGGCATCGGTTTTGTTCAGTAGCCCACCATGATATTGCACCTCCGTATTCTGTATAGAAATATGTTTTTGAATATGAATAGTTCTAACTTGAATATGCTTTTTGCAAAATGTGCCATTTAACCTGTCATTGGATAATCTATAATCCCCCGATTGTGTGTATTCTATTGGTGTGCATGTATCATTCCTATATAGTTAGAAGAATGAAGTGTAAACCTGCTTATATATCTAGATGGGCTAAAGGAGGCCATTATATAACATAATGGTCCGGTACAATGATCTATGAATATTCTTGCTTTTCCTGTATGCCTGCACTATGTTTGATCCTGCCATGTGGCCATCTCACCTACTGTTGGAACTCATTTTGGATGTGGTACTTTTCCATGAGGTTGGTAAAGGACTGAAACTGAACAAAAGGATTCCCTCCTTAGGCAAAATCTGCCTATTTATAGGCAGAGAACCAAACAATGGTTTGCCAAACACCAACCCCTTGCTTACCAATCAGGTGACCACCAGAAACATCTAAAATTGAACATGGGGGGGAAGGGCTGAGATCAAGCTAGGAGACTGCCTAACTGAGAAAAAAGAATTAAAACTACTGTCAGTGAAAGAAATTGCATGTTACAAGCTTCTTAAGAGTAGTAAGCTGAGCTGCCATGTTTGTTTTAATTTTGCTTAATAACTTCTTTTGATCTGTTAACACTTGCAAACACTCAAATCCTACATTTTATATTTAATAAAACCACTTTATCATTAAACCCAGTGTAAATAATTGTTACCTGGGAGGACAGCGGTGCATCTCTCTCTTCCATTGATAAAGATGGTAAACAACTTATGAGCTTGCTTCGTATAAAACTTTTATGCAGAGTAAGATGGATTTATCAGGGTGACACAGGACTGGAACCTAAAAATAGCATCTCAGCCCTGACTCCAAGCACTGGCACACAGGGCAGCCACGCACCATGCTGCCCCGCCTGGTAGGTGCAGGTGTCAAAATGGCGAAAGGGAAGGGAAGGAGCAAGAGGATAACTAAAGGGAAGGTGGGGGTAAGATTAGGGTCAGCATCAGCACAGGCTGAGGGACGTGCTGGCTGCTAGCATGGAGCCTTTAAGCTCCCATTGGCTGCTGTTCGCTGTTCCTAGCCAATGGGAGCTGAGAGGCTCCATGTCTGCAGTCAGCATATTCCTTAGCCCCACTCTGCTTCCCACAGCTCCCATTGGCCAGGAAAAGTAGTCAATGGGAGCCATGGAAAGCAGAATGGGTGGAGGGACGTGCTGGTTGCAGGTATGGAGCCTCTCAGTTCCCATTGGCTGCTGTTTGCTGTTCCCCGCCAATGGGAGCTGAGAGGCTTCATGCCTGCAGCCAGTATATCCCTCAGACTCTGCAAGCAAACAAATCTCCCAGCATGCCAACAGCTTACCCCAACAGGCTGGGAGCTAAATTTTGCTGACCCCTGTTGTAGACACAGTTCAGAACTTGCTTCTTTAGAAAAAAAAGTGCTAAGATTTTATTTTTATTGAAATTGTATCCACATGAAATTTGACCCTTCTATTTCACAACGTGCTAGACTGTACAAGACAATAAAAAAATACAATGAATGATAGTAGTGTGGTACTGGTGTCAGTCTACTATTGAGTAATTTGAGCTCTTCCTGCATGTTGACCACAGGACCTCCTAAGTCTCTAGGCAATCTGAAAATATAATGTGCAGAATCGAAATCTGTAACAACATTTAAATAGCCTGATATCACCCCAGACATGCTAATCTGCAGGGCTTCTTCGAAACAAACAAACAATTATAACTTGACAGTGATAAAAGCAGGTGACATTCCTCTAAAAAGTTCTACAAAAATCTATAAATTGTTTCCTAAGGTTTTCATCCTAGAATTTAAAATCAACAACTGTGAATTAAACAGAAAATAGTCTGCTTATGATGCAACGTTTAAATTTCAAGTTGTTAAATATGCTGAAGCAAACATTAATTGTGCTTCAGCTTGGGAATTCTGCATTCATGAGAAGCAAATAAGATAATTGTGAAAAAATAAAGCAACACTAAAAGACATGCCGAGAAGCAAGAAAAAATGTCCAACATTTTTCTGAGTTTCATTTCCTAGGGTGAGAAAGATCTCAATTATTGGGTTGTTGAAGATCGACAAAATGGGTGCCTTGTCACTAGAACTCGTTTGTGTGCTTTGCAAATGTCAAAAGAAAAAATACATGTGAGAAAAGCCATCAGTGTTTGTTGCATCAACGGGCTGGTGTACTTGCTTCATGAACCGTCATGGTCTCTGTCTTTGGCAGCGAACAAAGATAGCGCAAAAGCTGCCAAGAGACCTTGAAGAAAAAGTTGAATCCTTCCAAAGATTTATTATAAAACATCGAAAGGAATATGCATTTCAGAAGTCACAAATAGGAAATATGGATGAAATACCAATGACATTTGATCTCCTGAGCAACAGAAAGGTCACTGGTGTCGATGGGAAAAAACAGTTTTAATTGAAACCACTGGCCATAAAAAAATCAATTTTACAGTGGTTTTATCATGTTTGGTCAATGGCTCAAAGCTCCACCCTGTTGTTATTTTCAAAAGAAAAACCTAGCCTAAAACCACGACATTTCGTGGGGGTGTCATTATGCGTTCACATGAAAAGGGAAGGATGGGTGAAATTGGGACTATTGAATGGCTGGAAAACGTGTGCAATAAGAGACCAGGAGCACTTCTCAAGAAACCTTCTTTGCTTGTTCAGGACATGTTCAGGGCACACTGGATGGATGAGGTAAAACATGAGGCCAGAAAATTAAAACTATTTTTGCAGTAATACCTGGAGGCTTAACTTGTGTTCTACAACCGCTTGATGTCTGCCTGAACAAACCCCTTTAAAGACAGGCTATGCAAAATGTGGTCTACCTGGACGAAGCTGACAAAAGGCAGGAGTCTGAGGAAAACATGGCTGACGTCTAAAATGACAATGCAGGAGCAGCTATGTCTGAAACTAAGTTCAATGAACTGTTTGGGGAATTGAAGACTGATTCAGAGTTTGAAGGGTTTTAAGACTTTAAATAAGTGCACTAAAGTGATATGAGACATTAAAACATGGATTGTAATTTGAAGGCATGTGAATACATATTTTTTCAGTTATTACAGCAGGTTTTTTGTTAGATTGCATTAATATAAATCTACTAAAACTTTTGTGTGTTTCTTCTGACTCCAACTTTTAGAATACAGCAGAGTCCACAGTATGGTCAGTTCCTAGTCCAGCAGGGCAAACCACTGCCACACCAGGACGTTTGTGTACTTGGAGCATGTGCAGGCAAGGAGTCTGCCAGCTCCCAATTGCTGCCATTTGCCATTCTGGGTCAATGAGAGCAGCACTGTTCACTGTTCCCAGCCAATGGAAGCTAAGGAAGCAGTGTGGGCCAAGGGACGTGCTGGCTGCTGCTTCCCGCCCCTCCTGTTGACTCCACATACATAAAACATCCCGGTGCGCCAGCGGTTTACCCTGTTGGGCTGGAAAATGAAGTTTGCCGACCCCTCCCCTCAGTGGAAAAAAATGTCACACACAATGACTCATTCATAAGCTGACCCCTGATCTCTACAGTATGATTTTTTGTAACTAAAAAAAAATTTGGCTTATGAACAAGTAGATGGTAATAGCTCTCCCCAAAAAACGGTGTATGCAGAAGATACTTAGCAGCAACTCTTTTGCTCCTTTCTTCTGATTTTAATGGGTTCTACAATATTTTGGAACAGAAAGAAATGTTGGTTCCTTGCTCCAAAGAAGCTATTTAGTATTGATCCTGATTCCTTGCTCCAAGGAAAAAAATCCATCCTGCCTGTCTGAGGATCATAACTAAATATGACAACAGAGACTAAGAAAATGACACCTTGTGCTCACCTGAAGATAGTGTCCTATTATTGTGTTGGCCCGCCTGATGCATACTCTGCTGTAATAAATTCAGGCATTCTCCAAGGCAGCTCAGGGTGGCAGCAGAGGTAGCTTTTAAAAGCAGCAAGTCCTGATCCAAGGCAGAAAGAGGCCCAGAGCCTGGAAGGGATTCAATGGCTTGCACGAGATTTTTCTGTTGTCCCTCCACTTGGCTCATGATCTATAAGGGTTTAAAAAAAAAAAAAAAAAAAAAAGCCACGTGGTCACAAGAAAAGCCTTCATCACAGATAGAAAATGATATTGACACCTGCACAATTTGACATATCTGTATTTAAGTGTTAGTCAATAGAATTCCAGACATTCATACAAATATCTGTGAGAAGAACTTAGTCTCACAGAAAGAATGAGAATTTTAGATTTATAATTTAAAAAATTAAGCATTTGTATGATTAGATGATAATGTCACTCAAAAAAACCTACTTCAGTATGTTAGGGCAAAATTTCACTAAAAAAATTGTTGGCATCCTAGATTTCAGATATGAATCATGGTTTATATTTTCAGAAGCAACTATATAAAAATGATCCAGTGCTATCTACTAGTCCTCTATTCATTCAAGCTTTGGATTCCTTTTCCTTGGATATAATCTGAAAACCCAGTCAAACCTAAGAACCACCTCCTGTCTTCTCTTCTTCCATTCATAAAATGCTCAGCCATGAACAAAAAAAAAAAAAAAAAAAAAAAACCCAAATCAGTGAAAATTTGGTTTTTCAACACCGAAAGTGGTTTGGACCAGATACCATATTATGATGCATTCATGAGGCACCCATCATTGTAATATCTGAAACCCCACATTTTATAGAGATACAGATCAACTATTTCTAAATATGGAGCATCTAGAAGAAAATGAAAAGGTATGTAGGACACACATATAAAAGTCAGTAGATGAGAAAATGGTGTGAGCTACAGTACTACTACATGTATTATCGAAAAAGGATAAAGCAACTTTCAGAACTCCTTCTTATGGCTGAGAGAGGGAAAATCCTTAATGCATTTGAGCCTCTAAGTCAGTGGTAGGGAACTTACGACCTACGGGCAGGATCTGGCCCATGGCTTGCCTTAATCTGGCCCACAAGATTAGAGACTCTCTCTACCTTCCCTGCAGCAGCACAAGCTGGCGCTAGTGCTCCAGCTCCAGCCATACAGGGACACTATATCTGGAGCACCAGAGCTGGCCTGCTTGCACAGCTGGAGGGAAAGGAGATCCCTGAGCTTACCAAAGCAAACTGTGGGCTGGTTTGGGCCTACAAGCTCTGCCTGGCGCTGGAGAAGAAGCAGCTCTGTTCAGCTTTGCACGCTGCAAGAAAGCTCTCCCTGCAGTCATCACCTCCCTCCCGTTACTCCCATTGGATCGGAATCGCAGTCAATGAGCGTGACGGAGGGATGGTGCCTGTAGGGAGCGCTTCGGAGCCACCTGTGCCCCCCGGATGGCACCCCAATCTCCTGCCCCCTTCTGCACTTCCCCACCCAGACCCTGCACCCTCCCTACAGCCCAGAATTTGCGCACACACCCCTATTCCTGCACCCATCCTCCCTCCCGCCCAGACCTCACTCCCCCGTGCTCACTTTCCTCCTGTCAACCTTCTTCCCAGACCCTCGCACCTCTACCCCAGTCTGCTGCTGCACCCTTCTTCCCTTCTAGGCCCCATACCCCTAACCACAAGAGTGCTCCTGCACCCTCCCCTTCTGCCCAGATCCCACACAGTCACCCCAAGCCTGCTCCTGCACCCTATCACTCATGCAAACCCCACACCCTCACCCCCAGCCCACTCTCACACTCTGAACCCCTCATTTTGGCTCCATCCCAGAACCTACAGGGGCGCCACAAAATCCACTAGCTCTGGCTTGCCAGAAAAGCTAATCCAGCCCTGATCTTAAGCCCTGAGACTCAGCACCTCCCCTCCTACGTTCCCCCCACCATGATACTGGAGCTTGAGGGGACTGAGGTGTCTTTTTCCCTACTTCCCAGTTGGAGGCCACTTCTGTGAGGGTTTTTTTTCCTCCTTCTCACTTGGGAGCCAGATCAGTGAGGGCTGTGGGGTTTTTTTGGTTTGGTTTTTTGCTTCTCACTTGAGAGAGTGGCCCCCGACTGATTTTTCTGTGGATCAGTGGCCTCTGACCCAAAAAAGTTTTCCTACCCCTTCTCTAAGTGGTAGGGGGCATAGCACATAACTACAATAGGTCACGTTTCTATCACCTGCCTTTCCAAAAATGAAAGACCAAATGGAGCATTGGTGTACACAGGTGTAAATGCCTTGGAAATAAATGAAAGCTGAGCCCACTTATCCCTGGGCTGAATTTGGCTCAAGATGTTTTTCATTGTGAAGCTCTCAGATCCTACCATGTTATCAAGAGAGAGCCAGACTTTATTCCTCAACACAGAGGGATGGTGTGAAGACCATGTCATTTTGCTGGTGCCATCAATAGGTATATCACTTACAAATGGCTGCAGAAAGATGTCTTTGTTAATTTGTTAGGCTACCACCTACACAATCTTTTCTTACTTCTGCAAGGCAAAATTTGACTAAGACTTGTTCTTGTGCCTCTTTCTTCGATGTAACATATTTCAGAAAGCAGACAAGTTCAACTAAACACACTCATTGTAGGGTATACTTATTTGTGGTTCGAGTAAACTCTCACTGAGGGTGTGTCTAGACTACATGCCTCCTTCGACGGAGGCATGTAGATTAGCCAGATCGGAAGAGGGAAATGAAGCTGCGATTAAAATAATCGCGGCTTCATTTAAATTTTAAATGGCTGCCCCGATCTGCCGATCAGCTGTTTGTCGGCAGATCGGGGGAGTCTGGACGCGATGCCCCGACAAAGAAGCCTTTCTTCATCGACACAGGTAAGCCTCGTGAAACCAGGTTTACCTGTGTCGATGAAGAAAGGCTTCTTTGTTGGGGCATCGCGTCCAGACTCCCCCGATCTGCCGACAAACAGCTGATCGGCAGATCGGGGCAGCCATTTAAATTTAAATGAAGCCGCGATTATTTTAATCGCGGCTTCATTTCCCTCTTCCGATCTGGCTAATCTACATGCCTCCGTCGAAGGAGGCATGTAGTCTAGACACACCCTGAATGACAAAACGTACCAAAGGATTTAGTCACACCAATTTTTAAAAATATTAACAAAATGAATGGAAACATTATCCACTAAAACACTGCTATATAATTGGGTAAACAAGAGATACCAATTTCACTTGAGAACTGAACATACCTAGAGCTAGAATATAAACTCCCTTTAGTTGGCCAAAACAGACATTTCAACCCCAGCAGTGTTGACAGCTAATCAGAAGAGTAACATCTCCAGCATGCCTGGTACCTCCCACTGGGACTCTGTGGGAGTTACAGGATATACCAGTCTCCAGTTCTCTTCCACTAGAACTCATCTGCCAAGCTGAAAGTACAAATCACATATCTATAACTCTAGTCACCCTCCAACTCCCTCTACAATAATTTGTACCCATCTCTAGTTACTTCCTCTGTCTACTACCTCTGTATAAAGATATACAGGTAGACACACCTGGGGAGCTATGTCAGATCCTAATGTTGAAAATTCCAGGACTACAAAGAACATCTATTTCTCAGATCATATAAGAAATTTCAGATTGCATTTTAAAATAAAACATGCACAATATTCCACATGCAGTAAATACTATTTTGCCCTTTCCTGTTTTTTAAAAATGTATCTTACTAAATCCGTCATTGAAACCCCTTAAAAGTAAAATGCTATTTAATAATCCGTGTAAGACTATTTAGTACGTGTACACAGAGTATAACGGAATAAACTTTAAAATCAGAGAAATAAACAAATCAAAACGTACCCACTCCAGCTAGATTAACATCTGGCAGGAGTTTAGAGACCTAGTAATGCTGATAACAGTTACAGTACAATACACCATATCACTAGTACTGCTTCTATAATTCAGTTTATTGATCAGATTTAACCATGATGTCATAAAGTCATACACTTGCACTAGATACAAGATATACTTTTTATATAACTAATTTCAAATGTATCAGATTACAAACTTTTCAGAGCAGTTGCTGTTCTGCTCTGTGTTCATACAGGATCTAACACAGTGGGTCACTAGGCTCTACCCTACTACAGATAAGTAGTAATCTTGATTGGGCCTCAATATACTATCCTAATACGAGCAGTACCAAACACTGAGCTTGTAACTGGTTACAATAAGGCAGCTAGACTCCTAGAAAAAACAAATGATAAAAATGTACATTTTCTTGCTAAAATGCCACCTTCCTAGAGACATGCTCTGAAACCCTCAAAGGATTCAAGTGCTTTTATTCAGCACTTTTCAGATAAGTTATTGTATTAAACAAGTGACATATCTAAGAATAATGTAATTAATATATTACTTCATTGTGCAAACCATCAATGAAAAGGCATTAATGCCTTAAATACATCTCACGTGAACACAGTTAAATTAATAAGATAATTGTAGGCTTAGACTCAATATTTAAGAAATCTAAGTGAAATTATAATACAAAAATTTAAACTTCATTTGATCATACTGCCCCGTTGCAAATTACAGCATTAAATTAGCTAATCGAGTAATAGATAGAATTTCCATAGACTATTTTATTAGTCAATAAGGGAACTTGCTACCCCAGCGGTGGCTCTGTAGCTTAAATGTAGTAGGAGACGGGCATGCAGGGTCCCCCACTGTGCCTCTGTGGTTTAAATGCAGTAAGAGCTGCCTGGATAAGAGCCAGGAAGCTCTTACTACATTTAAAAAGCAGAGGCGCAGCAGTCCCGGAGCTGGCACAAGCTGAGACTGCTAAGTCCCCACTCACGTGAGCCTTGGGAGCTAAGCCCACCGTGGCTCTATAGTTTAAATGTAGTAGGAACTAGACTGCCTGCACACCTGGCTCCTACAACATTTAAACTGCAGAGACTCAGCAGGAGTAGCGAGTGCTTCCCACCCGCCATCAACTAGTCAATGGAAATTCCATCAACTACTCGATTAGCTAATAAAACGCTATTTAACATCACTAATCAGTACAGCCATACATCAGTATAGCCTCAGTGAAATAAAAATAAAGAGACCCACTCACTACAACAGTGACCTCCCATGGTTTGGCAAATTCTCTGGTTCTCTGGTTCAGCACTCATCAGGTCCCAAGTTGTGCCAGACTAGAGAGGTTCAACCTGTATAACCATATGGAGAGGCCAAAGCTACAAAAATAACAGTCAAGAAAGCTTTAATAATTAAAATGGTAATGTAAAAAAGGGTCGTGGTTTACTTCATTGCCTAATCAGTCCCATCCCAAAGCTCTAGGTACCAAGGAGAGTGCCAAGCTAGCTCTACTTGAGTCTTGCCCAATTCATTCTCAACACAATTGTTTTTTCTGTAAAAGTCATATCTTTATAGGAATCAACTACTCCCTTTCTAACTTTGTTATTTTTAAGTGAAGCATTTAGATTAGATCTGGACACTACAGCATCTTCCACAAATCCTTTACCAAGTTTTTTCTAGTCCTTTACTAACTTTATCAAAAGCTTCAGGGGGTAGCGGAGTTAGTCTGTAACAGGAAAAACTTAAAAAACAACAAATAGTCTGGCAGCACTTTAAAGACTAACAAAATATATCGATGGTATCATGAGCTTTCCTGGGCACAGCTCACTTCTTCAGATGACCGGAGTGGGACATCCAACACTCCGGTCACCTGAAGAAGTGGGCTGTGCCCACAAAAGCTCATGATACCATCGACATATTTTGTTAGTCTTTAAAGTGCTGCCAGACTATTTGTTGTTTTTTAAGTTTTATAGAAAGAGAGAATGAGGGATAGAACACATGCGAGAGACCGAGCTTTGGAAATAACTTGAGGACTTTTGAATCCTGGGCTAGCGAGTCCAACACAACCACCATGTTATACTCAGAGGATTCTGTTCACATTTCAGGTAAACAAGCATGTATCATAGCAACAGTATTTTGTAAGAATCCAAGATGCTGTAAGAAAACTCACAGAAGCATGCAGCATGTGAAGGGGAAACTGTCCATACAAAGTAAAGTAAATACAATCCCTGTAACTCTAACTCCATCTTGGGAAGCGAAGCGTCTCATTATGTGCTCTTGATCTGAATCTGGCCAACAGAGATAAAAGCTCGATGTTTTAAAAAGTAAAAAACCACCATGCACAGAAAAAAAATACATAGCTAGTATAACTCTATTGACATCAGAAATTCATCTGACCCACCGGTTATGAATTCACTCAGGTTAATAATTCCCACCCAGAAGGGTTTTTTTCTGCTTATTTGTTTTGATACATCACTTATGGCTTAAATTCGATTGTTGCATTTAGCTTGAGGGTACTGGGTGGTGTTGGAGGCCAGTAATATACAGAAAAATTGAATATGTGCTGTAGCCTTCTTGCCTTAAACTCTGACAGATCTTGGCAACTAAGTCTTGAGAAAAGGAAAGGTATACCTGTGTACCTGACAGATACAGATCTTTCTATATAAAGAAAGGTATGTCACATACTTGGCCTTAGCCTGCTTCCACACTTAGCAGATGCAGAACTCAGCCCTGTCAGTCACTGGCACATAGATATACCACTGCAAAGCCAGCCAAACTGAAATAACCACACAACTATGATGAAAACGAGTAAAGCATTCGTCACTTAAAATTACCAATATCTTCTATTGCAAAGTATGAGAAATGTGTTATTCACTTGGCTTCTGAACAGCGATCCCTTAATCCTTTCCAAGGTCACTCAGCTCTGTGGGCCTTTCTGCTTACATAAAGGAAATTTTCAGATAAGCACATAACATTTTCCTTTTCTTCTGTACAGTAACCTCAGTAGATCTTACAATGAGGTTTTATCAGCAGCATGCAGAAAAGCAGGCAAAATTATAACTTAGCATATAAGTGAAACTAAAATAGCTATGCACAGAGGTCATTTCTTGATTGCCTGAGGCATTACAGCATTCAACATCATCATCACATAAAATGGCATTCTGCACATCAGCTTTGAAGTGCGTTATGAAGGAACACCAGGGAAAACCAGGATGTCACCTGACTAATTTCTCCTAAAGCCCTGCAGTCGAGGAGTCTGTTCACCTTGTCTGCAACAAGACTGATAAATTTAAAGCAGGAGGGGGTATATGTGACTGGCAGGTCTGAGTTCTATCCCCAACGCTGCAAGCAGGCTGAACACTCCCTGTAGAATTTATGAACATCACTACGTGGATGAAAAAAATATTAAAACAATAAAAAGAGCCAACGAGATTAAACAATAATTTGAAAACATTTTAGAAAGACCAAACCATAAAGAGAATGACTTTCACATCAATTGCCTTTTCTTAGCTATTGAGTTATTTTCATTACAGAGGAACAACACGTTATTATTCACCACCATTACACCAACTCAAAGTAGCAGCCTTTGTGACTTCAATTATTTTAAAAAGGCAAGTGATGAATAGTAAAATTGAAACAGTTATAGAACAGGTAATAAGGCCTCACAAAGCATTGGTTACCAATAATGCTTTTAAAAGGCAACTTATATTTTCCCTTGGGAGCTAATTTGCAGAACCACAGAAAGTGACAGCACAAACACTGGATTCTTCCCTTTTACTTGCTCTGACAGTCAGGATGAGAACCAGTCGCAATGCAGTATGTTTCCTTTCTTGGGCTTGAGTCCACAGCTTGAGTCCTTCCTCTCTGGAAAAAAAAATGCTTATCCTTCCTATCTAGATAAGTTCTGCTGGAGCCCGGGCTTCACAAGCTAGGGAGCACAGATTTTTCAGTCTGTCTCAACTGAGCTATCAAAAGCAAAATTATCAGGTGATTTCTCTCCCTCTCTGGCTCAGCCCGGTAATCAGTGGACTCTGTAGAAGCATAATCTATGAAAAAGCACCCAGTAAGGCAAAGAACAAGAGACTCAAGACTAAATTAAAAGAGGGAGACAGTGAAAGGGACATAGGGAAATGGAAGCCTCCATCCCTTTACCTTCTGCCCCCAAAGACTGAGTTTCTCATGGAAACAAAGCTTTAGACATGCAGTAAAAGGCCAATGACCTGCATATTCAATGCTAGGAGTGGCCATAGCTTTAGTGGAGAGTGCACCAAATCTCACTAGGTAGGGAGATTCTCTGGCCTGGAAGCCCTTTGTATAGACTAAAGCACCACTTCAAGGTGTTTGGATCTCTCTCAGCCAAATGAAGCATTTCCTTGAACCCTTAAGAATGAAAAGAGAATCCATTCTGCTAAAGAATTCTGATTTCAATATGTTCTGAGGGCCTGAGGTGCAAAGAATGGCATTTTTCTCCCCTTCATGGCTTTAGAATTGGAACAAATTCCTCAGAAAGATGTTCCTATAATGAACTGGAAAAACGTCTGTATTTCCTATGAATATGATGTGTGACTGTCTCTCTGTTTGATTTTGTAGTTGCTGCCTACCTGAACCCATTGTGTTAAGTTAAAGAAGGATACAGAGCTGGTTGTTTTTAAAAAAACACAAGCAGGAAAGGTAAACCAACAGAAGTAGTAAGGTGGCTTCAGGTATGCACCTTCAAAGGAGTCAAGGATAACTACACACTGGTATCAACTGGTGGGAGAATTTACCCACCTGACTAGAATGTTTTCTCTTCCCTGGGCTAAACTTGAGGTCAAAAGACCCTGACCAGAAAAAAAGCTACTCCATGCTAAAGGGAGAGAGCTTTCTGAGGGGAGGTAGTGGAAAGAGTTTAACCCGGATGTCAGTGAAAAGCAGACAGAGGAAGAGGACTGACTGAGGGTGAGGTCTACGCGGTACCCATAGCTCGAAATAAGTGACACAATTTGAGCTATGCAAGTTGCATAGCTTATTTCAAGTGTAGTTCAAAATAGCTTACTTAGAAATTTGGCATTTCGAAATAGAGCACTATTTGGAAATGTCCCTTAATCCTCATGGAATGAGGTTTACAGGGACGTTGGAATAGTGAGCCCGTTATTTTGAAAGCTATTTGTTTAAAAGATGTGGAATAGCAACTGCGGAATACCGGAAATATCCCGAAATAGCACAGATGTCTAGACGCACCCTCATAGACACAGAGTGAGAAGACTAAAAGCAGGAATGAGAAATAAGCCAGACCCTCCTGAGCTGTGATAAAGAGAGATCAGCTGTATGCAAGGGAAAATGCTTACACATTGAAACATAATTCCAACTATGAATATAAAATGATGGGATCTAATTAGCTGTTACGACCCAAGAAAAAGATCTTAGAGTCATAATGAACAGTTCTCTGAAATCATCCATTCAATGTGCAGCAGCAGTCAAAAAACCCTAACAAAATGTTGGGAATCATTAAGAAAGGGATTGAAAATAAAACAGCAAATTTCCTATTGCCTGTATATAAATCCATGGTACACTCAGATCTTGAATACTGCATTCAGATGTGGTCTTCCCATCTCAAAAAAGATATACTGGCATTAGAAAAAGTTCAGAGAAGGGCATATATAAATTGGAATTGAAAAAGGTTTACAAAAGGGCAACAAAATCATTCGGGGTATGAATTGGCTTCCATACAAGGACAGATAAATAAGATTAGGCTTTTCAGCTTTGAAAAGAGAAGACTAAAGGGGGATATGATAAAAGTCTATAAAATCATGACTTGTCCGAAGAAACTGAATAAGGAAGAATAGTTCAATAAGGAAAAATAGTTCATTCTTTTCCTATATTACAAGAACTAGGGATCACCAAACGAAATTAATAGGCAGCAGATTTAAACAAACAGGAAATATTTCTTCACACAATATACAGTCAAACTGTGGAACTCCTTGCCAGAGGATGTTGTAAAGACCAAGACTATATCAGGGTTCAAAAAAGAACTAGGTAAGTTCATAGAGGATAGATTCATCAATAGCTATTAGCCAAGATGGGTAGGGATTTTGTCCCTAGCCTCTGTTTGCCAGAAGCTTGGAATGGGCAACAGGTGTTAGATCATTTGATGATTACTTGTTCTGATCGTGGCCAATGCCAGGTGCCACAAAGAGAATGAACAGAAGACAGGATACAGGGCTAGAGGGACCTTTGGCCTGCCCTTATGTGACTATTCTTATCAAGAGTTAGATAACTTACAATGGACCAAGTTCAGAATCCAGGGACTTGAGTAGACTCTGGAGAAAGGTCAGTGAGGCTTTAAAGGAGCAATGCCAGCAGGGGAGAGGAACCCATCTTCTTCCCCTAGTTTTACCTGATTTCTTAGGCATTTTGCACCTAAGCTTCAATTCTGAGAGAGATGGGGGTAGGCCTTTGCCCAAGCCCTCCTGCAGAATATCTGAAATAACTAGGACTCTGGGTCATCCAGCAGCAACACATCTTGCCCTACAAAATTTAGGAGGGGGGGGGGAAATCATACCTATACATATATAAAGCAAAGAGGTATCTTAATTTTTGAGCGTGCAGCCAGGTTTGAATCCTTACCAGTGATACCCAAAACCTCCAGGATGCTCTTTCAAGAATTAGGCCAAAGCAATTAAGTTTTAAATTTTCTTGGGCATGGGTGCATTATTGGAGGCTTGAAGAAGTCTGTATATTATGCCCAATCTTATACACCAGTGGCAGAAATGACTCCATACAGTATGTCAAAACTTTCTGAGGAAGGAACACCACAAATTCTTGCCTTGCTGTAACCACATACTAGCAAATTGCTGACTTGGATACCTAAGATAATTAACTAAAAATTGTGCAGCACTCTAGACAACCAATTCTAACAATCTGTATTTTGCTTCCTAGGAAATCTTTTTGCTGTTGAACTCCTTGGGTATCTGTCTTTGAAGAAGACTGTATTTTAGGAATCTATTTAGGGAACAAGAGCCCCATACCTCCAAAATTGTATAGGAGAGCATATGACTCCTCAGCAGATTCAGCAAACAGTGGCTTGGCATCAGGAAAGGTGCAGGTAATCTCTGACTTTCCAGACTGAGAAGTGAACTCATCTTGATTAATATCTCCCCTCCCCCACCCTCAGGAGAAAGAGGGAAACCAACACATCTGGCTTCTTTTGAAGGATGTCTGATTTCATGGCCAAAGAGATGCTGCTACTGGCATTTGCAGCCCTCCTGAGATGAAGTCTGACATGGAATTCACAGTTCCTTTCTCTGGATCTAACCCAAGGTCTACTGGGGCAGTGACTAAAGCTCAAGAAGGAAAGTGAAGGACATATATTTAAGTGGTTTTCTTAATAAAAGATGGCTTTATTCTCCCTCAGAATCTGCAAAAAGCATAAACAGACCATGAGAAAACTCCTGGGAAGCCACTCAAAGGGATTTTTGGTTAACTTCTACTGAGCAAAGGTTCAAGCCTATTGATAAGATCTGGCAAGCAGATTGTTTGTTGATACACTTAAACAGGATCCAAGGGAAAGGGCATGGGATGAGTCACAGTAACTGCCTTGGAGATACCAGTTTTCCTCACAGGTGAGCTCTTTTCTTCATGCTAGGGATGTTTAAAAGCGTGTATTTATGTAAACGTAGAACCACTGGAAATTTCATGTGAGGTGGCAAGAAGCCAGCTATGAGATAGAAGCATGTCTGCAGAAATCAGTACGGGTGGGGAGCCAACCACCCCACACAGCTGTCTTTTATACAGAAGCAGTGGGAGGGAGAGAGTTGCGTGTAACCATGTACGTGTGTACACTGTCACAATACCTTATGCAAGCATGTATTTCACACAATCCCAGAGATCACCTTGGCAATGGTGTCTCCCTAGTGTGGAGGCAGATGTGTGTCCTAGTCAGACTCCTTAAGATTTTTCTGGTCCATAAATAGAAGCACAATTGGTGTTTTTCCTTAGTCTGAGCCTTCTCTAGGCATTCCACTAGCGTGAGGGCAGATCATGCAAGAGAAGCAAAAGCACAGTGTCTGCAAAGGTCACCTCTCTGTGTGTTGCTTCAAGTAAGGCAGAAATCAAATTGGAGAGGCAGAGGAGAGAACCCTGGAGACAAGGAAAATCTTAGATGGCAAATGGCTGTCAACAAGCCTGTCAGCAGATATGACATCGCAATCTAACCCACAGAATGTAATGATTTGGATGTTCAATTGGGCTTTTCAAAAGCTTCTGTGGTAAATTATTCTTTGTGCTGCTTTTATACTACAGATTACCTTGAATTATGCAGTTCAAAGTATCATTCTAATAGTTAAATGCTGCTTCCTGATGGATTTTATATTACTTTCTTGATTACTGCAGTTTTCCTATAGTTCAGCGGGACTTTTTCTGAAGCTTCTGGCTATCACATATAACTGGAAAGCATATTTTGATCTTAAGCAATTAAGAAAAGTATCTAAATTCTTCAAAGCATTCAGAAGCATGCCTACAGGTTGCTAGTTACCAAGTTAAAATTACCAATCAAATTACACGGGTTTATCCTTGGGGTGCTCCATGAAAATTAACAAATTCCATCTACCATGCTTACAATAGTAAAATCAGCAGACTTCAGAAGAGAAAAAATGCTGAGCAATTAAACTGCTGAACAATATTTATTTAGTATTTAATCAACAGTATGTTTTTCTTTTTCTGATTTTAATTCACAAAGATGCATTTATCCAGATTTTTAAAAAGACTGTCTGAATATACTAAGGAAGGGACAGTTTAAGAGTGCACTTTCAAGCAACCTCAACTCTATGCTGCTGTGACCATAGGTGGAGGGAGGGGAACCATGAATAAAGCATCTTAAAAAAAAACCCTGTTTAATCAGGTACCAGAAAACTAAAATGCTTTCTTAGTAATGATGTGGTTATTATCTGGCATCACTAGAGGGCAAAGTCAAAGTTGATTGGATACCTTAACTGTGCATTTCTACACCCTAGGACATTTGGCTTTCTTAAAAAGTATTTTTATGTGAATGCATACACACAAACATATATATGCAATTCTGTAAATATATTTATTTCTGTGTCTTAGTCTGGAAAGCTTTTTGAGATATATCTAGTGTTCTCCAATACTGAGGTAAAATAAAATTACAATTTTAAGATGAAGTTAAATACTAAAGTGTCACATTCAAAATTAAAGAAAGTCTGGAAACTACTGTACAAAAGGAGAACTTTGGTGGGCACTTTTCTCATTATTAACACAAAAGATCTGAAATAAGTATTAAATATTTCTACTTTTAGAACTTCCTTTTAGAGGCACAATTGATACTATGAGAATCTTTAGTTTATTCAGAATAATTTCCCACCTGATAACCATCAGAGCTCACCAAGTCTCTGAGGCACATAAATTGTCCTGCATGAAATCATTCCATGGTTTATTACGGTTAAATTGAAGAAGAAGAAAAAAGGACAAAATGCTTAAGTTTTCAAGTATCTTTAACCCTACTCGAACTCTGTTATTAAGGATATTTTTAATAGTAAAATCCTGCTAGCATTTCTGAAAAGAAACATTTAAAAAAGACTTCAAATACACTCAAGAAATTCCTGTTTAAAAAGGTAGTTTAAAGGTAGAACATGGTTTAATATACACTTGAGTCTTTTTGGGTGTGTCTACACAGCAGGGCATAACTCAAAATAAGCTACACAAATTGAGCTATGTCAATTACGTAATAGCTTATTTCAAAATTGGGAGCATCTACACAGCACTTATTTCAAAATAAGTGCACTCTTTCTCCAACTTCCCTTACTCCTCATACAATGAGGGTTACAGGAGTCAGAGTAAGAAGTCCTCCAGCTTGTAGGGTTGCCAGGTGTCCGGTTTTGAACCAGACAGTCCGGTATTTGAGGGTTCGGTCTGGGAAATAAATTGAGAAAATACCAGACATATAAAATGTCCGTATTTTCTAATTAGGTAAGTTGTATTATTATTAGGAGTATCAGTACGTAGTTGCGTACTGCCTGGCTGGTAGACACGCTCACGCTGTGTGTGCGTGTCTACCAGCCAGGCAGTACATAACTATGCGAGGGAGGGGGCCAGGGCCATAGCGGGATGGAATCCCCGGGGATGGACTCACTCGTGCTTTGCCGGGACCATGTGTGGAACAGGCAGCACCCCGGAATCTGCGTGCGCCCGGGTCCATCCCGCTCCTCCCCACCCCAGCCAGCCCTGCTTCCCGCCGGCTGGTTCTCCCCCACCTCCTCCTGATCTCCCCCGGCCAGCCCTGATTCCTGCCTGCCAGTCTCCCCCCACACCCAGATCTCCCCCGCTGCCCCCCCCCCCGGCCAGCCCCGCTTGCCTCCCAGCCGGTCCCCAACCCCGCCCCAACTGAGATCAAGTATGTCCAGTATTTTTTTTGAAGCCATCTGGTAACCCTACCAACTTGACAGTATTTCGACATTATTTCAAAATAACTGTCTGCTGTGTAGATACAGACTAAGTTATTTTGAAATAACGCTAGTTATTTCAAAATAATATTGCTGTGTAGATGTACCCTTTGTGACAATCATGAGCAAAATGCACACCAAAAGTTCTGCTTTTTGTAAACTGATTTCCAGACTTCCTTTAAAAGTAATCTCTGTTGGTCCCCAGAGGTCACAAAGAATCGGTCTAGCAAAACAGAGAGAGACTCAGTGTACAAATTAACTGCCATAAAAGCAGAAGGCTGAAATCAAATCCAAGATATGAAAGAGTTGTCTTGTATTAAATTGGCTGAAAGCAAGCTAAATTAAAGCATGGGTTACTTAACTTTCCCATGAACAACGCAAAGTGTATTACAATACAATTTGTATATGGAATGTACGCTCATTAAGACACCTTTAACTAAGACGTAGCTGAAGTAGGATCAAAAGGAAGAGTAAGAAGCAAGAATAATAATCAAAGGTTTGAACGAGTCCAGTAGGTGGGTTTTAAGCATCAGACATTCAAATAGTATAAGCTGATATAGCTCCATTAACTTCAGTGCATTTAAGCAAGCCTACAAATACAACCATGTTTCTACAGTCAATTTATGACACTCATCTGACGCAGCCATTATGTACACAGTTTAATTGGATCTACATAGCACTTTTTCCACACAAAATCCACAGATGTCAGTGTTTGAGAGTCTATGCCAGGCCAACCCAACTCTGGAAGCCCCAAGGGTCACAGTGATTCTCACAGCACACGTAGAGGGCCACAGCTTACGTGTGGTTGCATATACACGCAAATATATATGCAAATATACACATATAGCTTTCACACTGATGGGCATGAATACAAAGATTAAGGCAAGACTACACAACACACAGACCCCATTTTAGTCAGTTCCTCTGATATTAATAAAATGCAATATTTACCTGATTTCCACTTATATGACAGCACTTTTAATGAGCAATGACAGTCCTGGAATTTATCTACTAAAATGCATATCAACACAAGACCATTATATTGACTCATAGGTGTGGAGCGTGTTCCCAGTGGAGGCCATGTTCAAAGGATCCCACCCATGGGCCATGTTTTGAGTGAGCCCCACATAAACCCAAACTGCATTGTGGACCGCAAACAAACGGGCTGCGTGTTGAGTAGCCCTGGTATATACCTCCCAAATTATCCAACTACAGCAGTATCAGCGCATTCTGGGAAAGTATGAGCAACCATGCCAATGTGCTTGCAGGGGTAAGGAGCAATACATTCCAGGGCATCCAACTACACAGGAAGCTGGGAGAAAGAAGGACAATCAAAAACAATTACAGAGGAACAACTAGGGAAGTCATCTCAACTGCAAAAAGACTAAAAAGTGTGTCAAACATGTAACAGGAAGATAGCCAGATATCAAGATAGATCATTGGCAAGGATTAAATACTTAGTTACCGTAGTCCTCAACCAAGGATTAACCACTTCTATCTTGTCAAAACCATGATTTTACATCAACCATGCAAGTGACAGGAAGGAAATCTAGTTCAAAGCTATAGTGCTCTAAATACAAGTCCTTAATACCTATTCAGATCCCCAAATCCAAACAACAAAGAGAGGTCTGAGCCAGAACATAAACCCTCTAGAGAATGGGTCATAATATCTTTTATTCAATATATCTCATTCACTAGGTATATCCTAGTTATTGTGCAACTGAAATGTTTACTTGAACCATGTATTTTGACATATAGTCCCTTGGGAATTACCCAAGGACTTGAAGATTTCAGAGTGTAGGAGTCTGTTGCTGAAATGGACTAACAGTCACTTCTCTGAAACCTGTGTTGAAACATTTATAACCATGTAAATTGAATGATAAACAGGTAAAATATGGCAAACTAAACAACAACCATAAAGTTTTCCCTCTTTGTGCAGTTTATTCTATAAGGACATGTATGTTTACCAAAATTTAAATCCTTATACAGTAGTTAACACTTGAAATTCAGTTGCCCCCGCTTTGAATTAAAATGGCATCTCTGAGCAGAAGGCACATTCAGAACTATCCTCACCTTCATTTAATAAAAACAGTATATGAGCTCAGATTTTCAAGCTAACAAAACGGTGCAGTACAGGCACCTCCAAGGCCACAAATCCCGACTGGAAAAAAAAAACATAAGTGGCAGTGGAGTGTTAATGTGTTTTGTCAAAGTTCTGTTTGCTCTGAAGAAGTTGCTGCATTATCCAGCCTTCTAGACATCAGTGTGGAAATTAAGGCCACCAGTAAATGGCCATGAAATAGGTTACTAAGCCGCAGATAAAAGATTCCTAGGAATGTGTTTTCTATATAGTACTTCACTGCTACAGTGTAACAAATTGATATGCATATGTATTTTTAATAAGTATGAGGACTTTGAGAGTGTCCTCCCTGATTTTCTTTTTACAGTTGAGACTGGAAAATTATTAATATGTAGACGGGTATCGAACACTATTTCATGTTATTTCACTCCACTTGAAATAGTTTAGTTATAGTCACTTATGAAAAGTTTCAGGTGAGGGCTTTGAAGACAACAAAGGAGGTTAGGCACCAAACTCCTAGTGAAATTCAATTATCTTAGCCTCCTTTGAAAATCCCATCTTTAACTTATTGTAATATTTAAGCTTATTAACAAACTCTTTCACTGTATTCCTATCTATCTCTAACTTATGAGGGAAAACTAATGTTAGGAAATAATCTCATTTAGTTCTCATGTAACCCAAGAGACGTTTCATTGAAAAAAAATCCTAATTTATTCTATTGATATTGCATACTTAAATGCTTTTGAAGATTACAGCTGTCACTTCTGCATACATGCTTGAATGCTTTTAAAAGGCACTGGTTTAAAAAAAAGGTGATAATGGGAGTAATCATCACTGGTGTGATCAATGTTTCAAATGCTGAGTCAGGAAATTTAGATATAAGGGGCCAAATTCTCTGCTAGTGTAACTCCACTGAAGCCAGTAGAGAATTACCATCAGTGTTGGAATTAGAAGTGCTGCCAAAACCCTTTGCTTGAAGTAGTTTCCATTATATTCAGGGTTTACCGTTTGTTTCAATGGCTCTCAGCACCCCTATTATACAAATTGTTACAGCACTCCATGTGTCACAAGGTTCCTATAGCAACCTCATCTCTCCCTCTCTGTATCTACATTCCATAGTAAATTAATATTTATGCAGTAATCCAAAATGATACATGGAACATGTTCTGAAACAAGATGTGATCTATGTTTAGTTTAAGCCCTCAAAAACATTACAGCTAAAAAGGAAGCCCAAGGAATGACAAACAAGAATTATTAGAAGCATGGATACCCCATTTAACCATTTTAAATATACATAATGATGCACAACACTGTAGTTAACAGTGAGTTTCATTTTTGTCTACAAATATGAATTTAGTAATCATGAAATATGCAAGACTGACAATTCTGGAGACAAAAATCCTCTATCTGTGCTCAAAAGAGGCATGGCATTATTAGCAGCAGCAATGCAAGGTTCCCCAAACCACTGTGTGCCTACGTTGACAGGGAGAAACGACCTCTCAAGTTGAGGATACAGGTGAGTTTTCATAGGTAATTCAGTAAGCCTTTCTGCTGAAGTTGCCATAAAAAGGTGCCAGTTAATTTCTGCTGTACCTGTGTTTTACAATCTAGGTAATAGTCCACAAGGAACTGGATTCAGACTGAACTCCTTTCACAGCTATCAGTCACCAAATGGTAACAACTTTTAGTCACTACTGATCTAGACTCAATTTGAGTACAGGCAGTCCCCGGGTTACATACAACATAGGGACTATAGGTTTGTTCTTAAGTTGAATTTGTATGTAAGTCGGAACTGGCTCCAGATTCAGCCGCTGCTGCTGAAACTGACCAGGGGCTGACTACAGGAAGCTGGAGGCAGAATTGCTCTGCCCCCAGCTTCCTGGAATCAGCCACTGATCAGTTTCAACAGTGGCTGAATCTTGAGCCTGGGACAGAACAGCTGGGCTGCCAGGTAGGTCCCTGCAGGACCAACCTGGCAGCACTCCAGCTGCTCTACCCCAGGGTCCACAACAAAAGCCTGGTCTGCTGGGGGGGAGGGGGCGCACTAGCTGCGCCCCCCCCCCCCAGCAGACCAGGGACACGGGGAGCAAAGCCGCAGCGGTGGCGGAGTCCCGCACCTCTGAGGCTTTGCCAGAGCAAGGCCTCAGAGGCGCGGGACCTCTCCACCTCCCCGGCTTTGCTCCAGGTGTCCCTGGTCTGCCGGAGACGGTCCCCAGCAGACCAGGGGCACCCGGAGCAGCTTTTCTCACCCCGGAGGTCGAGGTGGCAGGACCGCTGCGCTCTGGGCGGTCCCGCTGCCTGCGAGCTCCCGGGCGAGAAAGTCCCGTTCGTAAGTGCGGATCCGACATAAGTCGGATCCGCGTAACTCGGGGACTGCCTGTATGTGATCTAAAGATCAAAGAGGAAACTGAATATATACCTCTCTCATAGAACTGGAAGGGACCTTGAGAGGTCATTGAGACCAGTCCCCTGCCCTCATGGTATGGCCAAATACCATTTAGGGATTTGCCCCAGATCCCTAAATGGCCACCTGAAGAATTGAACTCTCAACCCTATATTTAGCAGGCCAATGCTCAAACCACTGAGCTATACCTTCCCCCAATATGAAACACAGCTTTAAAACCAAATCTTGCTTTGAAAGACACCCACATTTCAAATTCACTTCTGACTGTTTGCCAGATTGAAGCCATTAAACCATGCTGAAAAACTCATGGATGCTTTCTAGCTGATGATTAAGGATTAGTCTAAAAAAACCATAAAACCAAAACCAATCATCTGTACAGAATAATTTGTTCATATATTTAATTAAAAATACATGTTTAAATTAACATACTAGTCCAGTAACTGTATCTTTTCTCTGACAGTGGCCAATGACAGGTGCTTCAGAAACAGAAGCAACAACCCCACTGTAGGCAGCTCTCAGATAATCTAGGACCCAGATTAAGTCTCATCCTAATCTTTGAAAATTAGAAATTAATTTAAATACAAAAGCATGAGATTTAATATCCCTTCCAAAAGTATTTTAATTATAAAACAACCTTGGGTTCTCTTATTCTCCATATTAAGTGTCCAAACTCTCTTTAAATCTTGATAAATTCTCCATTTCAATGACCTCGTGACAATGAGTTCCACAGTCTAACCTGCACACTGTGTGAAAATTCAGTCTTGAATTTACCAACTTTTAATGTATGCCTTTAAAGTTTCATTCAATAGTACTTCTCTGCATTCACATTATAAAACATATTTAACATTAAGCAGCAAAGCATACAGCCTTTTACTAATATGCATGTTTAAAGTTTGAGCGATGAAGATAACAAATGTTGTGACGGTCCCCCCATGCTTTATGAAAATTGTCTTATGAATATAAATATGCATAACTGGAAGATACTTTAGACAAAAATACCTCATCAACCTATCAATTTCAATGTTACAATCTGCTCAATCTCTTTATCCTACTCTGATGCATCATTCTTGTACATGAAGTTTGAAATATGAAGAATGAGACTGTTTATAGTTTTAAATATGCTAGTGGGAGCCATTACTGATTCCCCAGAAGCCTTAACTTCGGGATCAACTTAAGAACTTGTAAACAGCCTTGTTTGTCCTGTAAGTCCAAAGGTGATTGGACTAGGAAGACATTTGATCTTACCACCTGGTACTGGGACCCATCTTGAACCTGTTACAATTTCCACGGAAGGGGGTGATGTAAAACAAAAGATTCTCCCCTGCCATGGGGAAAAGTCTATTTAAGCAATGGGAAGCCATCAGCCTTGTCTTCAGCTGGCCTGGAAATGGCAGGGCACATAGGATACAAAGAGTACAAGTCAGTGACAAACTCTTTAAGATTATGCCTGAAATAAGGACAGCTCTTTAGGGTCAGAAGCTGCATGAAATAATTTTCTTAGTGAATTAGAACTAGGGGACACATTTATGTCCAAGTTGGACCTCCCTGGCCCAGCACACTCAGGACCCAACCAAGGTTCCCGCTAAGTTGTGCGGCAGCACGATCCCGTAGCTGCTTAATCAGCCCCGCGCAACAAGGGGCTCAGGACTATGAGCACCGAGCTGCCTGGCTGGGAGAGGGGCACTTCTCCCTCAGAAACAGCAGCAGCTCCCAAGTAAGGACAGAGCAGGAAATCGCTCCCAAACATCCCTACCACTGGGAGATACTTGCTTCTCTGTCCTCAGCAGGGAGCTGCTACAGTCACTGAGGGGGAAGTGCCTCTCCCCCAGCCACTCAGCTCTGTGTACAGAGCCGAGCAGGTCTGATTAAGCAACTGCAGGCCGTGCTGTTGTAGAGGTAACCTTGTACCTGACCTATCCCAGACAAGGGAGTTTGCCAGACTAGGGGGAGGAAGGGAAGCACTAGACTCCCAGCTGGGCTCTCCCCCGAACAGCTGGACTTCACTGGCCCCTGCCGGTTTTGATGCCCTACTGGCCCTGCAGGCTTTGCTGCCCCACTGGGCTCTGGCACCCCCCAGCCCTGCCAACCCGTCAGCTCCACCAGGCTCCGACTTCGCTGCCCCACCAGGATCCGCCAGCTCCAGCAGCCCCCAGGCTCTGCTGCCCCAACTGCTCCACCAACTTCCCTGTCCCACCAGGCTCCGGCAGTCCCAAAGACTTTGCTGCCCTGCCAGCCCCACGGGCTCCTGTAGCCCCAGGGGCACTGCTGCCCGTCCAGCTATCAGTAAGCTCTACTGCTGGGGCTCTCTGGTCCAATAACATCTCGGTTTTTGTTGGATCACGGATGTTGCTGGATCAGAGAGTCCCAGACCACAGAGGTTCAACCTATAGTTTAGTTGTGAGCAGTATGATTTCATCACCAAAGCTAAACCTTTTAAAAAACACCCACTGTGTGAAAATCGATAGTCTGTATATTCTAAGAAACAGTGGCATTTACCATAAAAATTAATCATGCATGAAGACAAATGTCACTTTAATAATTATTTAAACAGAATGAATTATAAAAGCATAATAAAACTTACACTCTCTAAAAGCCAGGATGCCAATCTTTTAGGGATTATAGTTCAGAAAACTTTAATGGCTGCTCATCTTATAGACAGAAGATCTCTATTCTCTACTCTCCCTGACAAGATTTTTTTTAAATAAAAATTTCTGACATTCCATTAAGTCATTCATTGTGCAAAGAACCACCACTTTGTTGACAAAGGGACATCCCTGTTTCCCACACACTTTCTAGTGACTGTACAGGGTTGCCTGGTGTCCGGGTTTCTACCGGACAGTACGGTATTTGCACTGTCAGTCCGGTAGAAAAATTCAGAAGATACCGGACGTGTGCAATGTCCGGTATTTTCTGAATTCCTGGCTGGGCGCCGGACTGAAGCCTTGCGGGGGCAGGGAAGTGACTGGGAGGCAGGGCCACGATTGGCGCTAGGAGCCTGTGGTCGCGTTCCAAAGCCGGGTTGGGTGGGGTGGGGCGGGGGCCGGGATTCCCAGCCACTCTCCCTGCCCAGCTTCTGCACGCGACCAGAGGATCCCAGCACCGATCGCGGCCCCGCCTCCCAGCTGGGAGCCTCTGGTTGCAAGCAGAAGCCAGGTGGGGGGGGGGGGGGAGTGACTCCCAGCCCCGCCCCCGCCTAGCTTCTGCTCGCAACTAAAGGGAGTGCCTGCCGAGCCACAGCCCAAAGGACTCTGGCTGTGGCCAGGGGCTACTCCCCATTCCCTCTCCCCCCTCCGCCAGGTCTGCTTCCCGTTCCCCCTTCCTCCAGGCCCTCCTTTCCTCCTGTCCAGCCCTGCGGCCCCCGCCTCCCTTTCCTCCCAGCCAGACTGTGGCCCCCAGACACCTCCCTCCAGCTCTGCTTCCCGCCCCCCCATCTCCCGTGTAGCCCCATGGCCCCCAGACGCTCCCCCCCCCTCCCCCCCGACCATGACCAAGTGTGTCCGTTTTTTTGGCAGGGTCTACCTGGCAACCCTAGTGACTGAGCGTGGCTCTGATATGGCCTGCCTGAGTTTCCCCCTCATTGATTAGCAATGAGGTCAGTTGAACAGCCTAGTCAAAAAGAAGCCAAAAGCCCTACATCAGTGTCTCCCCCTCTCAACAACGTCTTTAGAAAGGAACACTTGAAAAATGGTTTACCGGTGCTTACCTCAGAGCCCAAGTAAAACTTGTCCCAAAACAAAAGTCTGGTATCCTGCAGCTGCTGCTTCTGTTGTAAGACCTCAGGTTTCTCTGCAGTCTGGAAAGTTCTGTAATCTTTCCCCTTCTTGGCAAGGGTCCCTTCCAGGACCCTCTTCCAGGAGTCCTCTGCAAACCCTTCTCTCACTGCCTTAGGAGCCCAGCTTCTACCTGACTCAATCTCCAGGCTTTAGAGAAGCACTACTTCTGCTTAGTCCAGCCCTCCTGGAAGTTCCCCTTCCTCTGAAGCTTCCTTTTGCCTTAGAAGCCAGGTGTTCTTTACTTAACTCCCTTCCAGCTACTCAGGCAGTTAACAACCCCCACATGGACAAGGTCTGGCTCGTTCTCTTTAATGGAGCTTGTCACAGGTAGACTGGGCAAAGGGGCCAGCCCTGAAACAAGAGTATTAAAAAATGCTCACATGATTTTCCTTAGTCACATAACAATATGACTAACCAAAGCACTTGGTTTTGTACTTTATCCTAGATCCCTTCCACTTTCTTTCCTCACCCTTCTTCCCATTTTCCACAATATTCCTTCACGTAGTGTCACTTTTCATCCAAGAGGATGGATGCTCAAAGATCAGTAACTGACTACATCCGTGGTCCCCAACACGGTGCCCGCGGGCGCCATGGCGCCCGCGGGGGCATTTCCATGCGCCCGCCAGGTGCTCAGGGCTGGCCTGGCACCGGGCGCATGGCGGGGGGAGCGCCGGCCCCGAGCATGCAGCTATGGGGGGGGCCGCCCCCGGGGCGCAAGTGTCCCCGCCCCCTGGCGCCCAGCGGGCGAACGGCCACGCCCCCTGGCGCCCGACAACCTTGAAAGGTTGGGGACCACTGGACTACATGAATGTCATCAGGACCCATCAGTACACAGAAACAAGATTTCCCTAGTTAGTTTGGAATGGGGCTATCTGGATGGGAGCATGATGCCTGTTTTTAAATGCAGCAGCTGTCACCGGGACCAAAAGCTTCTGCCATTGCTACTGTACCTTCTAAATCTGCTGACAACCACTTGGGTACATTAATTTAAAAACAGAAAAAAGAAGAGTTTTCGAAAACCCAATAATTTCCTGTATTTACATGCTTTGTCTAAGATCATTTCTTACCACAAGCCTAATTTTCATCTTCCCACTCACCAAAAAATCAAAATGTAAACTCTGACAGAAAATCAGAGATTACAGCTCTACACAGAAAATGATACCTATCTACAAATGAACCCGATCAACTTATACTGTATGGCTATCTTCTTAAACTGAGCTTACTAGTATTATGGATAAAATGCGTTCTTCGTGCTGTCTATCAACAGTGAAAAGTACAATGTCCAAGTCTGGAAATGAAATTCCGTATTTTTATATTTCTGTATATAGATACCAATGCATATGCAAACACTTGTATGCTTAATAATATTTCAGACTGAAGCCATGCCAAACAACAAGCAGCTCTCTCTTTTGCTAAAACTGCAGTACTTCTTGGTTCAGTAGTAGTACCATTAGATTAGCCTCTCCTTTGGATTTCAGCATTTCCAATCCTGACAAAAATGAAAACAACAATAAGAATTCTATCAAAATTTTGCAAAACTGAGAAAAGCAAATTTGAAGACAAAGACTCATGGTCTTATTTTATCTGAACCAGTTTAAATCCAAATGCAGGACAATGTAGCACTTTAAAGACTAACAAGATGGTTTATTAGATGATGAGCTTTCGTGGGCCAGACCCACTTCCTCAGATCAAATAGTGGGTCTGGCCCACAAAAGCTCATCATCTAATAAACCATCTTGTTAGTCTTTAAAGTGCTACATTGTCCTGCATTTTGCTTCAACTACCCCAGACTAACACGGCTACATTTCTATCACTAGTTTAAATCCAGTATCTTGAAAAGAATATCAAATAAAATTGCTGCAATAAGGTTAGTTGCAAAGTTATTTTTCCAACCCTACTTTAAACTAAATTCTCTGCTCAGAATGCAACTTGGGGAAGAGGGGGGGAGAGATAAAACTGCTTTCAGAAATTACATTCTTCCATCCAGCTTCAGTCATTTACAATACTTCTCTTTCTGCTTTGATCTAACAAAGGCAACATCTATGACAAAACATGACTCATTATCACCTGTGGAGAGGGAAGGGTGGTAGATGTAATTGCTTAAAATTACTCTGTCAGAAAATTATCCTAAACCTGCTCATTTTGCTATTTTATTTAGAAGTATGGAAGGGGGAATTACTTGGAATTTTTTTCATTAAACCATGCAGGAAAAACTCATGGAAGCTTTCTAGCTAATGATTAAGGATTAGTCTAAAAAAACATAAGAACAAAAACAATCATCCATACAGAATAATTCGTTCACATATTCAATTAAAAGTAAATGTTCAAATTAACATAATACAGTGGAAGCAAAAGCACTATTCAAAAGTAGCTCTATTGAACTGTCTATATAAAAATGCAATAATAAAATCTAATACTGACCAATAAACACACAGAATATCTGTGCCCTTTAAGACACAGGATTTTTTTAAGTTTCATTCACATATTGTAAAGACATATAACTAGGTGAACTATAAACTTTATTTGAATGTAAAATATACAAAACACAATAGAAGAGCAATACAAAGAGTATGTTATAGGGTCTACTGTTACATGTTTTTAATCCAGAACTACTCCGTTTCAATTATTGAAAATCCCTCATGAAAAAGTCTTATTTTATTTTTTTAAAGCTTTTGGTTTCATACCATTACTCTAAGGAAGTATCTATACTAGGGAAATTTAAGATTCCCACTGGTTCTATTACTAATGGTGGCACTGATATTGATGAAGCTCTTCAGCTTCTGAACCAAAGGAAGCACATTGATTTCATTTAGTTCAATGAGTGTTAAGTCTAACAGAAATCAGAAGACTATACATCCTAGCTAACCATTCTGCTTGTAGTTTAGCAAACACTGTAAATGTAAGCATTTTAAATCAAATTGTCAAAGGCTAATACATAAATAGTTCAAATTCAAACTATTTCCAGAAATACAATTTACATATTATATAAAGGTCCAACCTCTCTAGTCCAGCACCCTCAGGACCTGACTGGAGCAGAACCAGAGAATTTGTGGAATCACAGGAGGTTGATTTGTCTAGCAGCATTACCAACACTTCCACTGCTTTCTAGGCTCTTAAGAGGACATTCAGGGGTAAATTAGCACTCAACAACTGTAAAGAAACTTTATGGGACTGCAGGAAACTTGGCCACACCTAGGATAAGTAGATATCCAGCTAACTAAAATTATGCTGGACCAGAGTGCGCCAGACTAGAGAGGTTCAACCTATATTTGTTATAAAACACACAAGTTACTAAAATTAATTGGATGAAATGTTTAATATAAACAATAATTTACTATTAAAGCAGCTGGAAATAGAATAATTCTGCATAAAAAGCAAGAACTCCGTTTGATCATCAATATACAGTGAATTTTAATTTTGACATAACAGTAAATCCATACAGACTGACTGAGCTATTGGCACCAAGTTAATACATACACATTTGTAAAAATATCATTTAAAGAATAATATCTTTCTAACCCATATTCTAATTTATAATGACAATAACATTAGTCCTGGCCTCCTTTCTAATTCAGCATTGAAACAGAAAGCAGTCTGAGCATTAATTTAAAATGTAAAAAAATCTTCATGGTAATGCAAAAGCTCTGTGCTTGTTTCCAGAACACTAGAAGCTTTGCTCTCTTTTTTTCAGGTTACCAAAATGCAATCTTGACATGGGCATCAAAGCAAAGTCTCACATTCAATGGAGCTGGGTTTATTCCATGTATGAAGTAGAACCTCAGTGATACAAACACTAGGGCTGCGTCTAGACTGGCATGATTTTCTGCAAATGCTTTTAACGGAAAAGTTTTTCGGTTAAAAGCATTTGCGGAAAAGAGCGTCTAGATTGGCACGGACGCTTTTCCGCAAAAACACTTTTTGCAGAAAAGCATCCGTGCCAATCTAGACGCGGTTTTGCACAAGAAAGCTCTGATCGCCATTTTCGCCATCGGGGCTTTTTTGCACAAAACAGTTTTTAGCTGTCTTCACTGGCCTTCTTGCACAAAAACATTTCTGGAAAAGGACTTTTGCCCAAACAGGAACATCAAAGCATTTGCGCAAGAAGCACTGATTTCGGACAGTAGAACATCAGTGCTTTTGCACAAAATCAAACGGCCAGTGTAGACAGATGGCATGTTTTTGCCCAAAAGCGGCCGCTTTTGCGGAAAAACTTGCCAGTCTAGATGCAGCCTCGAATTACAACCTGATCAGCCAGCCACACACCTCATTTGGAACTGGAAGTAAAGACTCAGGCAGCAGCAGAGACTCCCGTGGGAGGAAAAAAAAGCACAGTAATGTTTAAAGAAATGGCTTCTGTGCTTCTTTTGTTTAACTAAGATGGTAAAAGCAGCATTTTTTCTTGTGCACAATAAAGTTTCAAACCTCTATGAAGTCAATGTTAAACTGTACATTTTTGAGAGGACTACCATACTGTTTTGTTCAGAGTTACAAACATTTCAGAGTTATGAGCAACTCATTCTCACGGCATTTATAACTCTGGGGTTCTACTGTAATTTGAGGAGTTGGACTGATTAGCAAAGAATTTAATAATAATTAGATCAAGCTATTTTTCCTCTTTTTAAAAAATGGCACGTGCTGAGTTGGTTGGGCCGAAGGTATGGGAGAAGATGCCACTCTTACTGTGATTGATCCTGATGTGTTGAAGTTCTCCAAATATGTTATATCCAGCAGGTTAGCTTGATTTAAATCAAAGCATTTTAAGTCATGATTTAAATCACTAAATTTAAAGCTTCAATTTAGATAATTTTAAATAAACATTTCAATTTGTACTGCAGTTATTTTCTCTAGAATGATGGACTCTCACTGGTACATACACCCACTAAAATGTAATCCAATAAAGCTTATATGCTAGATTTGATACATCTTTTTGCTGCCTATAATTATACAAGTTATTTAAGCAATTATATAGCTTTATTGTATAGCTTATTAATTGTATGCTTCAGTACACTAGAAAATGGCAAGTAAAATATTGTTTATTTATTAAACTGACTTTTTGCTCATGATTTGTGTGACGCTGCATTAGGATATAACTGCAATTGAACTGAACTCAAAAAGCATATTTATTTTTTTACTTAACTGTGTTAAGGTATTGTAATGAGTTAGGCCTTAACACATTTTGTATTAAATGCAATTAATTTTAAATCGATTAATTTTAAAAAGCAAAAACTTCTCAATTTAAATAACAAAAAAATCTTATTTAAATGTAAAATTATTATTCTGATTTTCAAATCATTAATTTTATTGACCCTGAATGCACAAAGATCATAGAAGAACAGCAGGCGCATACTACTAGGAACAAATATTGAATGGCATCTTAATAATGCAGTACGAAATCAGAGAATAACTTTGGGCAAAGTATTATCCAGAACCATAACATAGGAGCTCACTTGTCATGTCCCCCTACATAGTTACATGCCACAATTCAAATAAAGTATGAAAAATCTAAACAAAGATCTAACCAGTAGTCACAGCTCTGTGCTAGCAGAAGGGCCTTGGTTCAGCTGATCTTAAGACTACATCATAGGCAAGTAGAGACCATTAATTAGACTCATGGTAGGGAAGAGACATATGCCCCATCACACTGTCTGGGTAGCTCACATGCACTTTTTGAAGTGCTGTGTAAATTAATAGCACTATATAAAAGTGTATTAATGGTATTTTGAATTCTTATTTTAAATGTGCAGAAACAGACTGCTTTCCCATCATTTTCCAGGAGCAGTGCAGCAAATGTTGCTTCTGGGAACAATTCTCTGACTTTGTCTTCCTTAAGACTACAAAATAGACCATTAACTTATTTAAAACAAGAAAAAACATCCACCAGTAACACAAGAGGAACTACATTTGTTTTTGTTCAATTTCCTAATTCAGGGAGGCATTTGATGGGCACAGCATTAGACTCTAAAAAGATTAGTAAATAGCCCCAATGTAAGAGGAGGCAGAAGATATCTTGAGAACCTGGGAAAGCAAGAAGGATGAAGGCAGCAGCAGAGAAGCAGAACTAATTTATCCATTTGAGAGGGAATATATTTTTATGGTCGGAGAGGCTAGAACTGATGGGGGAAAAGAGCTGATCTACTGCATGGCAAAAAGGTATGCCAATGAAAACTGAATACACGTGGCTTTATGCATACGTGGCAACGTGTAATTAATCTGTTCAGATTGTAAACTTTTGGGAGCAGGGATTGCCTGCTACTTGTTTGTACAGTTCAGAGCACAGCAGGACCCTGACTTCTCATTGCTGCAGCAATACAAATAGCAATAATAGTCATATTCTTCATCAAGACTAGTAGGCTGAGTCCTTTGATGAGCAGGCATTAAGAATTGTTTTTCAAACTCCAATAACGATGTTCTTTAATTTGCAAAATGTTACAGAAATATTATCTTAAAAGCAGCCTTCAGAAGTTAAAACCCTTAAAGACAAATGACTAGCTGCTTTAAATCCACAGCAATAAAAGAATGTTTTAAAGTGTTTAGGCTGCAGTTTCTTTCTTACGAAGAAAAACAGAAAGGCATCACTGAAGAAGAAAGAAATTCAGATGTCAACAACAAAACAGAAAGCAAGATGAAAGACATATGAAGGTCATGGTGAATTCTGTGGTGTTCGGGTATTACCATCGTGCTTCCTCCCTGACGCAGGGTGAGCATGATTGTTATTTGCTGGCTGGCTGCAGTCCGGGTGGGATGCTACTGCGGGGAGGAGGGGACGTTGGGTGCAGGGTAGCTGTGCAAAGCCCTGCCTTCCCTCCTGCGGTCAGAGAGAGGGGAGTGAGGGGGGCAGGGCTCTGAAAAGGCTGGGCAAGGGAAGGGGCAGAGGATGGAGCAGTCGGGGGCGCTGCACGGCCTGGGCACAGGGAGAGGCTAGCGAGGGGCAGAGAGTAGAGAGGTGCTGAATGGGCTGGACACAAGGATAGGTATTCAGGATGCAGCAGGCTGAGTGTTCTGCAGAGACTGGGGTGGATACAGGGAGGGAAAGACAATGTAGCAGGCAGGAGGCACAGGTAGGCACTAGGAGAGGCTGGCATGGCACAGCAGGTGGTAGGACTCTGCAAGGGCCAGGCACAAGGAGAGGTTGTCGGGACACAGCGGACAGGGGGGCGCTGCAGGGGTCAGGCATGGGGAGGGCACTCTGTCCCTTCCCAGCCCCTCCCCAAGCCCAGCCCCTGGAACACCCCCAACTGCTCCATCCCCTATCCCTCCCTGTGCCTGGGCCCTGCAGCACCCCCCACTTGCTGCACCCTGCCAGCCCCATTCCATGCCTGCCCAGTCCCTACTACACTCCCCACCCCCTGCGCTGCACCAGCCCCTTCCCATGCCTGGCCCCAGAAGCACCCCCCACTTGCCTCTCTCTGGCCACAGGATTCGGGAAAGGGGGGTTTTGAACAGCTACCCTGCACCCAACATCTGCCCCCCGCCCCCAGCATCCTGCCTGGGCAGCTGCCAGCCCGCAAATAGCGACTGTGCCCACCCCACATTAGGGGGAAGCACGACAGTGGTGCCAGAACCTCTTACCTGCTGCACAGAGCGGCAGGAGCGGGGAAGCCGCCAGCAGAGTGAGGAGGGAGCTTGCTGCATCCTGCCACTACACTCGCCTCCCTCCCCCCCCTTCCCTCCCCCCCCCCGGAGCCGCTCCAGTGCAGACCATGCTGCCCCAGGGCTTCCTCCACTTCGGCTTCGCCTGCAAGGGAGGTGGGTGGCATGCAAAGAGCCCTTTGTGGTGCGACCACTGACCCATGCTCAGGACTTTTCCACGCTGCACACGCTGATAGCACAGGCTGTAGCTGGGCCTTCCCCTCCTCTCTGCAGTACTCTGAGCTCACCTCGACTCCCCCAGCAGCGGAGCACCACACACTCCAGTCAATGCTCATTGTAACGGGCCACCCCAAACGGAGCCAGGGGCCTGCCTCATCGCTGCTTCTTCCCCCAGCGTCGCAGCGTCACTGGGGAAAATCTCTCAGTCTCATCTACCGCCCCTCCCCCCAAGCCTGTTGACATGATGGCATCATTCTGTAGCTCCCAGCAGGAAAAAACTTTTTTATATAGAGAGACGGTTAAAAGCAGCATTTTTCTTCCGCATGTTAACGTTTCAAAGCTGTATTAAAACAGTGTTCCGCTGTAAACTTTTGAAAGAACAACCACAAAATTGTATCCAATATTACAAAATGTGATAAAACAAATAATATGTTTACTGGTATATTATGAAATGTTATCAAATGAAATAACTTGTTAACATATAGAATTTCAATTTTTCATGCTTTTAATGAGATGTTTGGTTACTTGCAAATTTTCAAAATCAGTAATCCTCAACAGGTTTCCTACCCACTACAACTCAGGGAAAGTCTACTTAGTTCTTAACCACATGATTGGAGTATTTTTAATTGGCTAAAATACCTAGTAGTTATGTAATTAGCTTATCAAAATCCTATTTTTAACAATAAAAGGGTAAACTATGTACTTATAGAAATTTAATGTAAAGCTATACAAATATCCATTAAGACAGGCTGTATATCCATTTTTACTACACTATAGGATAAAAATGAGGTTAATTTTATTTAAACCATTACAAATTCTTCTAAGACAGCATATGTACTCAAAATAATAAGAACAATAGGGTATTTGGAGCTCCCATGCCCACAAGGAAACACCACATAACACCTACCTCTCTGACTTCATGAAGTTGACCAGAATACTGACTCTTGGCTCTCCGGGCTGCTGCAGGCGATTTGTGATGTGTAACGGTAACAACAGTTGGTCCACTTTGACTCTGATGTTTTTGACTACCAGGAGATGCAGAATTATTCATCCCAAGAGGAAGCAGAGACAAGCTTCTGTTTCGTGAAGAGGGAGTGCTCTAGAATAAGCAACAGGATGTTATAAGGAAGTATGACGACAGCAGGAGTAGATAACATATGACCAAAAGGTTTTATACTTCTCCATATAAAACTGAACCTGGAGAACTATAGGCACTCAAGTCTTACTGATGACAAAACATGCTTATTTGGTGAAATTATGGCAAAGATAGTACCACCCTGATAGTACAGAAGTCCCTTACTACCTACTGTTTTCTGAAGTTGGCCTCCCTAGCTCTGGCAGGTGATTTCCAAACACTGCTATATATTAATAGGCTGTGAGTGTCTTTGCAGACAAACACACAAACCTTTTAAAGAGGATAATCTGCTTTCCTAGGCACAAAAGAATCTCAGTTATGCTGATGCAACTAGATTTTATACATTCACTGACATGTAAATCATGAAGTATGCTGCTGACTATACAAAAAGGAATTTAGTTAATGTTAGTGCTCTCCCTTGATTAGTTTCTGAAACTTTCTTGGCATTAATTTTCAAAGCAGCTGCCATTGTAAGGCCCATACATACCCCAGGTTAAATTAAATGCAAAGCAGAAGCATGCTTTGAAAGCATCAAGAGATTTTGGGGGGAGTGGGTAAGGACACAACCAGAGGGGAAGGATAGAAAAGTTATCAAGTGGGTTTTTAGGAGTGCCTATAGTCTGACACTCTCCTAGCTCTTGCTGTATTAATCATAGGTGACTTGAAGGGGGAGACATGCAGGACCACACGTCCCCCCCATATTTCTGCTGAGGTGGGAGTGAGGCTGAGTGCAGCTAAGGGGGATGTGCCTGGGAAAGGCACTGACACTGTGCACTCCTGCTAAATAGCACCCAGAGCAGGGAAAATCAGATCAGGGTGGCAGCAGACTCAATTGTGGAACCCCTAGGGTCATGCAAGGCTGCAAAGAGGAGCTTGGGGCAATGGGGGGGAGGATAAGCAGTAGGTGTCAGGGGTAAAAGTCCAAGTGAAGCAGTGGGGACCAGGGATGCTGGGGATGGGCAGAGAGCCTGGGAGAATATAAGTGCCCTTCCTCTGAAACTGTGACAATGAAATTTTATTTCATTTTTTCTGAAGTCCCAAATCCAGCAGAGTACTCAAACGTGCTTAAGACCAAGCACTAAAGCAGTTTCATTTATGTCTGTGGGATTACTCACATGCTTACAACTGAGCATATGCTTAAGTGTTTGCTGGATTGAGGCCTTAATGTCAGAACGCACATCTACAGATGTAAAAAGGGGAAAAGAGGGAACATAGTTACCTGTTTTGGGTGAGCAATTACCTCTACACACGGCCAAAATATTGAGACACCTAGTATGTCAGAACCTGTTGTTATAAGTCCTACAGGCACAGTACATACACTGCAGTCAATGGGAGCAGTGCAGAGAGAGCAATGGCAGTAACAAAACACAGAGAATATAGATCTGTTTTAATATGGATTCTCATCATACACAAACATGGTTCAGAAGTCATGACTTGATCCTGCAAACATGGCTCAGTGCAGAGTTTACCTATCATGACTACCAGGACCAACTGCAATTATAAGGATCCATGAAACAAACCATCATTGCTGGTGTATTCCTTTAGTGTTAAACAGGACTTGGACTAAATTAAGAGGTTTAAGTTATCCTTGATTATAAGGCATTATTTAGATACAATTACAACTGAAAATATTTACAACACTGGAGAATCTAGATTTTTTTTACCTCAGATAACTTGAGCCTTCCCTCTTATTATAAGAGTTACTGAAATAGGCTGTACCTTAATACATCAGAACATTTACACACTTCCAGTACAATAAACATACAATATGGATTTTTCTTTTTAAAATGCTGACATAATGCATCCAAAGGTCTGGTCACAGAAAAATGCCAGGATAAAAAAAAAAAAAAAAAAAAAAAAAAAAAAAGGTAATTGTCACACAGCAATCACAGCCCAACCCTGACTTTCTGTACCACCTGCAACGTCTGCCAACGAGCCTGTAGCTCAAGAATCAAACTCTCCAGTCATCACAGGACCCATAAAAACAAACACCTGGGGAAAAGATCCTCTTTGACATTCGCATTCAATGGCAAATGGGAAATGGGGGAAAGGAGAAGCCTGCTGACAGGATAGTCTTCAGAACAAGATCTGAAGCCCACCTCTCCCGTGAGTTTCAGACCCCAAGTCACAGCTTCCAAGCACTCTCTACACAGCTATTGTAAAAGCACTAGTGAGAGCCCTGCAAGACCAAGAGAGCAAGCTCACTCCAAAATGCTGTGCAGACATACGGGATGCCAAGCAGGTTAGGGAAGAAGCAACTCACTCAGTCTGCCCTCGCTATCTCTGCAGGGGATTATAAACATCATACCATCACAAGACTTCACTTACAGTAGCTCTAACATTCAACTGTGAAACTAAAACAACAGAGTAATTGGTAACTTGTGATCATCTTGTTTTTATAGTCTCAAATTATTTCTGAGACATTTAGGTAATTTAGATTTAGTTTAAGATTAGTATTTTTTCTAGCATTTTGTCTATTTACAAAATGAAAAAGCTTAACACAAGCCATAAAAAAGATCTTCAAACCATAAAACATTTTAAGTGTAGAACAATACACTCTTAACTATACGCTAAAGTGCTTGCATCTTTCACCCAGAAGACCCCCCCGGCAAGGAAGTTGGAAGTATTTTTCTCCATTTACCAAAAATGCACAACTGTGTTTATTTTAGACAGTAATTTTAATGTGTTTTTTTTCTTAAATCAAACTAATCTCTGAAATGGATTCTTTTATCTGTTTATGGCTGATTATCATCTCCTTCACAGATACAAGTCAATTTTTTTCCTCTGTACACATGAAGTGCTGTTTCTATTACAAAAAAATCCAGTTTATTAAAGGGTACTTTAAATGTTTCATTGACTGAGTTAAACAATTTGGAAACAAGACAGCTCTGTATTCAAACTTTTCTCTCTCTCAGTTTTAGTAGGCAAAAGACTGGGTGATTTGACACCACGATTTTTCAATATACTACTCGCAGAACCTCAAATGAACAAATGGTAGAGGTATTTACTGAATTTAGTTCTTTCTAATTTTCAGTTTGGTTATTCATAAACTTGAAAACTGGCAACAACTGCTTCAACAATATGTAAATCCTTGGATTGTACAATGATCAGCATGTTCAAGGTACATTCATATCAAATACTATTTATTTGATATGTTGTATCCACTGAAGTGTTTCAGTGTATTTTGGCCTGTGCAGCCTTTCAAGCCATACATTGTGCCAATCATTTGTTCACAAAATTTAGTAATTTGCCAAAAGGCCATTAGAACAAACTCAGGTTCTATTTTAAAAGAGAAATGCATCATTTGTGCAGAATGCATGTTACACCAGTAAATAATGGAAAAGTAGCTCCTACTGCTGCAATAGAAAAGGTGTCAACCAAACAGTCCTTATCTCACACCACAAGTTAGCCAAATAATAACTTCTTCTCAGCCTCATCAGCCTGAGGACTTCCAAATCTATAACAATCTTTTAATTAGCTACAGCGTATACTTGAAAACGCTACTATTTGACTGGCTTCCACAGATCAACAAAAGCAACAGAGGAAATTAGTTCCAATGAAGAAATATGCAAAGTCTTCAAACCTAAATTCATGCTTTGCAGAGGAGCCAGTGGCTGACATGGGGAGCTAAAATGTTTAACTACTCTTACTCAAAGAAAGCAGTTATTGTCTAGGAGCTAGTAAATACCCAGTAAAATGGCCTTCTAGCATCCTGGAAGATCTCTCTGTTGTCTGTTTATCCAGAATGCAAGAGGAGACCTGGTGAAGCTCAGGAAGGAATGAAGCCTTGCTAATGGAAGGATTTTGGAGACTGTCAGCCTTCCAACTGAAAAGTTAACCATCTACCCTGTACTGCAGTCACAAAACACCCTTTCAATTCAGACCTTCACAGCACCACTGAGATACCAATTGTGTAGCAAATGGAGGATGTCTGCTCCCTGGCACATTCTCGAGAGGAGTACATTTGATCTGTGAATGGGACACAAGAAGTTTCACTATGCTCCAACCCGATGACTAACACATAGATTAGCAACAAGAGCAGGCTATGAAAGAGGCCCGCCCATGTTCTTCTTCACTATAATTTCCACCAGTGTGGAAGTAAAGAAGCAGAACTGCCACCAGTTAGGAGAAAGAGGGATGGAACCAAGTCACTACACTGGGCACACCTTTGCAGCGGCTGATCCATCAGGATGGTCATCATCTTTGGTGCCAATTTTCAGCAGGCAACAAATCAACGGCCAGAGAATTTGCCTTCCCCAAAACATTTTATTCCCTGGGAACAAGACACCTAGGCTCACCTCTATCACTATTAGAAAACACACTTTTTTTAGAATCCTCTCTTTGTATGCCACCTCAGCTTCTCCTGCTTTATTTTCCATCTATTCCATCCTATCTCTTCTAACTTCCTCATCGTTGTCTGCATAGTCTTGCTGCAGAACGGCTCTCTTACTGAATATTCACCTTTTACTATTTCCTCTCTTCAGTACACGCCACTTATTTGGTTGGAACCATTCTTCTTCATTTGATCTCATCATCTCCACTAAAGCCCTGGCTATTTCCACACTTGCTTCTTGGGAAAACTGCCCTTGTTTTTTGTGTCTTTAACTATTCAAATTTGTTGCTAAGTTGCAGCTTGAAATACACCTATACTGCTGAGTCTACTAGCTCTCTGCCATGCGTAGTGTTACCTTTTTTGGTTTTATTGGACTCACCTAAACAAGACTGCACTCACTTCTGAGATCAGCACTTGTATGCACCAATGACCCCTCTAATCTTTTTCCAGCCATGTGCACCACCAGGAGAAACACAAGCCTAGCTGTGAGCACTCTGCTAATCAGCTGGTCGGCACTGGAATCTCTTCTGCACGTCCACACAAGTGCACAGCTTACACGGAACACTAGTATACACCCTGGTATCCAGCAGTGATCTTCTCCAGTGATTACTGATGGCAACATGGCAGTTTTTGAGTGAAGCTATCATTTGATCTCCGTATCAGTTTAGGTCTTTGCTTTTGCGGAAATAGTGTACTACCAGTGTCAAAACTTCATAGGACAGTGAGTTCAGCAAAACGTTCTTCATTTTCCATCTATGACAGTCTCAAATAACTGCATTCTTAACTGGCAACTCTGCCAATATTCTGTAGTGCAGACTTAGCCCTAACCTTGCTAGTCTTCTTCTCTAATCTTCAAACAGCGACGGACAGACAGACACACATTCTACTTTATTAACTGTGTTTTCTTTCCTCTCTCTTTCTAGAGACCTCCTACTTCTGACATTAATGTCTCTCTACGTGTGGCTAACACAGCAGTTTCACAGCATGTGTGTTTATTTAAAACAATAAAAATTACCACCATGACATACTACAGTACCTATCCAGTATCTCAAATTAAGCACACTATAGATGGTAAAGAATGTGGTACCATTTTTCATACCCAATCATATTTTTCTAAATGATACAAAAAAATGTTTAAAAAGACAATTACATTTTATTTTTTAAAATGTGAGAGAAAATAAATGAAACATCAATCCCTTGTGATGAAAATCCTGGTCTCTGCGATCTAGTTACTGTAGCCTTAAAGCTTTTGATCATTTGCTATTAATGAGAAAGGGAGAAATTGGCTTTTAAACTCAAGTTAGTTTTACATGCAGAGCTAAGCCTAGGAAATGTCTGGCTGGATGATGATTAGGAACTGCTTAAGAACAAGTTCAACAAACACTATTCAAGGATGAATAGGTTTATTTGGTTATACCGCAGCACAAGGAGCTGAATTGGATAACTTTTCATAGTCCCTGCCAGCTATATGTTTCTATGACTCTATGAGGCCAAGTTGTTGGGAAACCAAAAAGAATCTCAGGAAAAAAAATGTGATTGTAGTGTACAATGGTAGCTCAACACTACAACAGACTTACACTAAACTATATCTTAAGTAGGGTTTGTCACTGGTACCATTTTCAATGAGTAACTTCTATTTTTTGTTTGATAACCTCACAACGCTCTCTACTGAGCCCAAAGTACAAGAGACATACATTACTTAATTTGTTTACTCTGTTCTTGAGAGCAGAAAGCTAAAAAAAACCAACAACGTTTTGACAACATGAACAAAATACAAAAAAAACCATGAAAGAGGATCTCCTCTAATTGTACAAGTCGTGCCAACACAAGCACATATTGTGGAAATATTTATACATGGAGGATAATATTCAGATTTTCTTCCATGGTTCTTATGTAAATTAAATTGGGCCCAGGTTGCCACAGACCTTCTTGTGTTCCTACCCTTGGTATATTCACTAGTCAGCACAGCTTGAGATTATTATAGTTGGAGGGGAAAAGGCAACTAGTATAGGACAGCGAAATAGCAAGGGGAAAAAAAGGCCTTTGGAAGAAGTGATGATACAGATTATTCCCAAGCACTGTAAAGTAATAGCGGCTTTCCTACAGAAAACCCTGCAACCCTATTTCACATGTAGGGAAGAAAAGCAGATGTCTTCATGAGCCTAAGGCCTTGTCTATACTACTACGGACCATTGACCTAAGTTACACAATTTCAGCAACATGAATAACATAGCTGAAGCTGATATACTACGGTAAACAGATCTAAGTACGTTTACTATGGCAAGTCAACAGCTGATGTTCTCCCATCGACTTCTCTTACTCTTCTCATTTGGTGGAGTACCAGAGTCAATGGGAGAGCACTCAGTGGAAAATTATACTAGACAATATATCGAATCCCTTTGGATCGATCACTGCCGTCAATCAGTGAGTAGTGAAGACATGGCCTTGGATTGCAATGACTAGCTCCCTGTGTCTGTTGATGAGATAATGAAGATCCTCACAGGCTTGGTTCTCTAGATTCTCCCAGTCTCTCTCTCATTTTGGTATAGTCTAGATGATTGCTTCAACAGCAATGCATTAGGAGGTTAGAGGAGCAGTTTCCCACTAAAATTTGGCATTCTGAAATAGCTAGTTCAGTCATATTGAGGCATCTCAGGATCTGTAGTTTGGCAGGAGGCAGAAAAAAAAAAAGTTTGCCAGGATGACTGCCTGGTACTTTCAGTGTGCTCAGGCAGTATGCACTTGTAGATCTGAACTACACAGACAGCTTTTAATTTTCAATAATGGGGTGTGTTATGACTAGTTAAGCAGATGTTTTCTCTTTATTAAACTAGACTGCAGTTCACAAAACTATCAAACCTTTATTTGTGTATGGCAAATTCAGCCCTCTGAGGAATTCTAACACACCAGATTTATCCCAATGAAAGTGATTATTTATCCAAAAGCAAATGCCTACCCACAAGATTAAAGAAGTTGCGATTCTGAACTTTTTTTAAGTTCTCTGCAGAAGCACTTTGAAGTGAAGAGTGATCAAAAACAGTATAAAAATAAAATTATAAAAAGGAATTGGAATTTATTATTCAGTTTTATGAAATAGTTACTGCATCTAAATTATCTTTCATGTGGCTCTAGTCTTATCGTCATCTTACTTGTATTATTCCTCTGGGGATTGCTGAAGATTTTAGTAACGTGTAAAATGTTAGTAACTTGTAAAATTTCACCACACAAGAGAGATACCTGTCAAAATGTCTCATCAGATCAAAACTGCCACTGATAAAGATTAACAAATTAACAAAAATGGACTCAACATTTTTAACTTGATTAGAGTTCAGCTGAACTGTCTTCGCCAACTGTACATATTTAGATTAATAAAAACTCTAAAAAGGCACCATGCATATGCTTTGACAACTTAAAAATATGTCCTAAACATGGCATTTAAGCAGTTCTTCCTCCTCAAACAATTCCCATCCATTTTCAAGTTTCTGGGAAAAAAATATGAGTCTTGCAATGTGCTTGAAGATCATTGTTAATACCAGCTGCATCATTAAGACTAATTGTTTTAAGACTCCAGTACAGATATTTCAGTGTCCCATCCCCCATAACTTTCCAGGGGCAGATGTTACAGAAAAGTTCTTGCATAGGTACTGATTTTACTTAAAAAGAGTTCGTTCACTGGTTGCAAGTAGCATGTCACTTCAGGACTACATTACCGAAAAATGTTTCTTTTTGTGCAATCTGCAACATTACTTGCATTGTCTCAACCATCATCCAGAATTCAAGAGAACTGCACACTACCGGTGTCACAATTTAGGTGCTGATGCTTTCAAGAAATAGCAAAGTTTGCCACCAAACAGGGATACAAAAATCACATTTAATCACTTAAACAGTTAAACATTATGTTTAACCAGATAACCACTCAAATGGGAGCTGTACGCTGCTTGAGTCAGGCTGGGTCTGTCACGGACAGGGGCTGCTCTGGCAGGGCTGAACATCCCCCGCTTGTGGTGGGTCCCGCTAGGCCAGAGCAGCTCCCGCCAGTTAACCATAACTAGTAAGCATCACCTGGTAAGGGTGATGATTAACAATTAAACTGGTTAACCATTCACAACCTTACTACCAAACATGACAACCACTGCAAGAAATAGGTGTCAATAGTTATTTTACATTTATGTAGGGCTTTTCATTTCAAATGATCTCAAAGTGCTATAAAAAGCATACAAGAATCACTTAATCCACCACCCAAAGACAGCTACTTCTGGAGTAGAGTATCAGAGCTGTTCAACAGCACACAGTAGCACTATGGAATACTTTAAGAGAAATGAAAAATATCATTTTCAGTTTGAAATTCATTAGGTGAGGTTTAGCTGGGCAACAGTTGGTTCAGTTGCACATTAGGCAAGATAAGGAGTAAAAGCTTTCTTTGTAGCTTAAAATATGTGAAATACCCAATGCCAATCTCATGTAAACAACTTTTCCTCTCTCCCACAAGCACTGGTTCTATATCGACTAAGAGAAGAATGGAATCTACTAAATTCCCCAAACCATACATTTTGCACATCCCCTCAACTAAATTCACTTTCTTGCTACATTTTGCTTATCATGGGGGGTTCTGATGGAGCCGCAATACAAACTAGAGACAATACAATGCCTACGATTGATTAACACTTTCTTACCAACAGATCAGGGCACAGAGAGGAAATATGGACTTTAAACATGCCCTCGCTAACATTAACAAGCCACGAGAGTATAAAGGGAAGCGATAGATGTGATGTATCTTGACTTTAGTAAGGCTTTTGATCCAGTCTCGCATGACCTGCTCATAAACAGATTAGGAAAATGTACCTAGATGGAGCTACTATTTGGCAGGTGATAAGGGGTTGGGAAACTGTTCCGAGAAAGATCAGTGGTTCACAGTCAAGCTGGAAGAGCATATCAAGCAGAATCCCACAAGTCCTGTTCTGTTCAATATCTTCATCAATTATTTAGATGATGGCATAGAAAGTACACTCATAAGGTCTACAGACAATACCAAACTGGGAGGTGTGGCAAGTGCTTTGGAGGATAGGATTAAAATTCAAAATTATCTGGAAAAACTAGATAAATGATCTGAGGTAAACAGGATAAAATGCATTATGAACAAATGCAAAGGAAGAAACAATCAGTTCTAGAGGAAAGAACAATCAGTTGCACACACACAAAATAAGAAATGAATAACTAGGAGGGGGTACTACAGAAAAGCATCTGGGTCTCCAGTGAATCACAAGCTAAATATGAGTCAACACTATTGAAGAAAAAAAAAAAAAGCAGCAAACATAAGGTGGGCATAGACTACAAGTAGCCTTTTTTCAAAAAAACTTCACCTGCGTCTAGACTGCAGCTGCCTTCTTTCGAAAGTAAATCGAAAGAATGAGGCAGTTTTTTCCACAGTGGTAAACCTCATTTTACAAGGAATAACGCATTTTTCAAAAGAACTCTTTAAAAAAATGGCGCTATTGAATGCAAACTGTGCTTTTTCTAAAGAGAGCGTCTAGACTCTTTCGAAAAAGTGGCTCGCTTTTTCAAAAAAATCTGCTTGTAGTCTAGACGCTCTCTTTCAAAAGAGGCTTGTAGTCTAGATGTACCCATAGTTTAATGATGTATTAGCAGAAGTGTTGCAAAACAGATACAAGAAGTAATTCTTCCACTCTACTTCACACTGATAAGGCTCACCTGGAGTTGTGTCCCCAGTTCTGGAAAGATGGGGACAACTGGAGAAAATCCAGAGCAAAGCAACAAAAATGACAAAAAGTATAGAAAGAGACCAATGAGGGAAAACTGAAAAGATTGTGTTTGGTTAGTCTGGAGAAGGAAAGACTGAAGAGGCACAATAACAGTTTTCAAAACATTAATACTATGAATTAAAGGGTGATATTTACTAAATAAGTAATTAACAGGGCTGGAGCAACCTCCCCGCCCACAGGATCTCAGTTAACCGGTTAAACTTAACGTTTAACCTGCTACCTTTTAAAGCAGGATTTTACATCGCTAGCTGATACAAGGGGGAGGGAGAAAAATTGTTCTCCTTAACTTCTCAGGACATGACAAGAAGCAATGGGCTTAAAATATAAATCAAGAGCAGTTGAGGTTGAACATTCAAAAAAACTCTGTCCGAGTAATTAAGCATTGGAATTCATTGCTTAGGGAGTTTGTGGAATCTCCATTACGGGAGATTTCAAATAAACATCTGTCAGGAATGGTCTTGAGTGTTGGGGATTGGATTAAATGACCTCTTGAGGTCCCTTCCAGTCCCACAATTCTATGATTAAAAGAGTTTGCTAATTTAAAACCTATTTCTTAAGAGAATTTTCTGTCATTGATTTATTGCTGTATGTTCAAGTCTCCTTCCAGTTGTGGAAGGGTTATTTATATCTACAGGCAACTTTTAATATTATTCTGTGTTTTTAATTTATGGAATTTTGAAACAGAGAACTATTGGTGACTCACTACTTTATGGGTACATCTACACTGCGCAGCTATTTCGGGATACCAGAGATACTCGAAAATAACTATTCCTCATCTTAACAACTGCTCATTATTTCTAAATATTTTTCAAAATAATGGGCATGCTATTTCAGCATCCCTGTAACCCTCGTTCCATGAGGGTTAAGGAATGTCTCAAAATAGTGTGTTATTTCAAAATTTGGAACTGTGTAGAGGTGCCAAATTTCAAAATAATCTATTTCGAAATAGAATCGAAATAAGATACACAATTTGCATAGCGCAAATTGTATGTCGTATTTCAAGTTTAGGATGCTGCACCCTTCGACAGCAAATCTTATCAGGCCTGACAAACACACACCACCTAACATATCACTGTGGCAGTATTTCTCTATAAAGCATTCCATGTGAGATATCAAATGAAAGCCAATGAGACACTCATCATTACCATCACTGTGAAATTTATGTATTAACACTGCAAGAAGAAGTATGGATACTTGCCAATATGTTGTAAAGTTCTGACAAGACAGAAAAGGCAAAGAGGTCTTCTGCTATTCAACTATCTCGGTCTCTAATGTAATTTAACCATTGTAAAGCCAAATACAATGGGAGTTACATTTGCAAGTGAAGTGAACAGGAAAAACAAGTTAACAAGTAGGGGCTGTAATAGCAGCATGGTACCAGCACCTGGGAACAAGCAGCAGAAGAGGAGAGTCTGATCTGCAGGTACTCTTCAAAAGGATACATCTGAAATGTTTGCTGGACCACAATAATCCCCTTTTGTTATTCATTTCACTGATGAACACCCTTTACAGAGAGAAGTGGATATGAAAAATCTGAATCCTACTTTGACTGAAAATCAGCACGCCCTGCAAAAGGTCTCTTGAGGGGAAGAAACTCTCTAAAAGGAGTGTAGCCTGTCAAAGCCAGAATGAGCCTCTTAGAAATGCTTACAAATAAAACAAAAATGGAATGCACTTCTGTTTTCTTTCTGAAAAAAAAAAACTCACTTGAATCTGTGAATCTTGTGTGTTAATAAACTTCTAGTTACAGTTTGAACCTCTTAAAACCAGTACTTTCCAATCCGGCAACATCTGGCAGGGCCACAAATGCACCTAAACCAGAGAGCTCGGGAACCTAATGGTAGGAAGGCCAGCAGTCCAGCCAAGGGCAGTGGGACCTGAACCCCACAAAAGTTTTGGGGATGGGCTGGAGAACCCCAGCAGCCTGCGGCATCATGGGCCCAGAAGAAGAAATAGCTTGGCCGCCTGCAGCAGCATGGGGCTGGAAAACCCTGGCAGCCCCCAGCAGCATGAAGCAGGGGAAATCTGGCTGCCCGTGGCAGCATAGGGCCAGGAAACCATGGCAGTGCAGCAGCAAGGGCTGGAGAATCCCAGCCACCCGCAGCAGCATGGGGCCAGGGAACCCTGGCAGCACATAGCAGCTCAGAGCTGCGGTAACCTGGCCACCCGCAGCAGTGCAGGGCCAGGGAACAGTGGCAGCATGGGGCCAGAGACTGGAGAACCCCAGACACCCATGACAGCCCAGGGCTGGGGGGCCAGCAGCAGAAGGGCAGACAGCCTGGCGGAGGAAATGAAGGGAATAGAGGGAGCCAGAGGCAGAGGGTCAGCCTGTCGGGTCCAGTGGCAGGGGACACCTCCCCTGATCTGGAAAAGTCTGTCATTTGAAACCAGTCAGGTCCCAGCGTTGCCCAACTAAGGAGGGACAACCTGTGTAGTGAAAACAAATGCAGGTTGAACCTCTGTGACCTGGGACACTCTGGTCCAGCAACATCTAACCACGGATGATGTACGACCAGAGCGCTCCAGTGGTACAGGTTGCCAATGGCTGGAAACAGAGCCAGCCAGCAGAGCCATGGAGCTCATAGGCTGGCAGAATCACCAAAGTCCGTGGGGCCAGCAGGGCAGCAGAGCCTGCAGAGTTGGTGAAGTTGCCAGAGCCCACAGGGCTGCCAGGGCTGTGGGCAACAGAGCCCAGTGGCCAGGGAGAGGAGCCCAACAGGGAGGTTTTCCCTCTCCTCCCTTGATCCAGCAAGCTTCCTTGTCTGGGACTGGTCAGGTCCTGAGGGTGTCAGACCAAGGAAGTCCAACCTGTACGTCAGAGTGTTATGTTTTCTGAAAGGACCCGATCCTGAGTTGTAACCTTCCAGCGGTATGCAAGAGTCTTTGGAGACAAAAGACTTAATCATTACTATGGCCAGGTCTATACTAGACCCGGAAAGTCAGCTTAAAGAGCTGCAACTCCAGCTACGTAAATAACATAGCTCAAGTCGACGTACCTTAAGCTGAGCTTGATGCGATCTTCACACTCCTATCAGTTTCCCTTACTCCTCATGACTGCAAGGAATACTGACACAAACCAGGGGAGCCCTCAGCACTCGATTTAGTGGGTCTTTACTAGATCCTCTAAATCGAACACCAGAAGATCGATCTCTGGTATAGCAAGTAGAGACATGGCCTATGAGTGTCCAGTGAGAGAGACTGGGCACTGCATTGAGGCAATAAAGGCTGGCAGAGCTGAGCAGATTGTTTGGGTGGCTAACAGACTGGGGTGACAAGGGACTGACACCAAGTTTAGCACCAGCAAATCTCTCTCTCACAGAGGGAAAGGAAGGTATCAGAGGACTAGTGATACTTATATGGAGCTAACCTGCATCCACAGTACAGAGTAGCCATGTTTGAACATCTCAGCTGCTAACAAATTTTAGCCTGCACACCCAATGGACCAGCTATCTGGAGTTAAATCACCACCGCACTTAATTACAAGTGTGTATATGTGGACGGGAGATATGTTTGGAGCACTACTCGAGTAAAGATTTGTCATCACTGCAAAGTTAAGAGGACAAGCCTCACTAAGTTGACTAATGTCTCTTAAGTTACATATTTTTTAATAGCCCAGCCTCAGCTATGTACCCAAACCAAAACTTACTATTAGTAGGCACTGACTTCATACATATGCAAGCCTGTCATGCATTCCTCTATTGCCTGTGCATGAGCGCGCTGCAGGGGATGGCTATTAACAAGCATCCTGCTGCGAATTACAATTTTGGTGTGGTGTTTAAAAGGAAAATGTGTATCTGTTCTTTCTTCTCCTTTCCTTAAACCAGAGCTGCATCAGGCAAAAATGAATGAGCCTTACAGAGCAATTTAAAAGAGATTGCATGACATTTCCTGATTGATTATTTCCCATTTAACATAAAGAAAAGAAGGTAACATATACTAGCTCCTTCCACAGCTTAAAGATTTGCAAAGCAAACCTATTAGAAATACTAATAGGCAGAATAATACACCACAGTATCATAATCTAACATCTATAGTCCCTAAACAAGTGTTTCCTGAACTGTGGTCCACAAACCAGTAGCTGTCTATGGAATGCCTACTAGCCACATAGTGCTACTCTCCTCTATTTCTTCAGCTGCTATACTGCACTCAAAAGAAACTGAAGTAAAATTAGGAAACTAATGTACTTTCCCACGTAAACAATTGCTGCAGATATAGGAGGGGTGTTATTTGATTAGCAACAACAGGGAGGTGGCCCATGACCATCGTGAACAGGAAAGGAAGGTAGTGACCAGACAACTCTCTTTAGATGTGCTTTGAACAGTTTCAGATTCCCCCTTCTCCGAACTCTGTGTTTTTCTAGAAAAATAAGCAATTTCCTGAGTTTATATGAGTTATAAACAAGCCTATATGTCTTCAGACATAAATATTCATGTATTACTGCTGGGAGCCAAGAAGCCTCTCTTTGTTTCTTTCTGAATTTTTAATATTGAGCTATATTTTAGTTACAATCCTTTTTGGTCTGTTCACTAATGTTATTGTGTGTTTAAAATGCAGTGACATCCATTTCACCTTGCCACAAAATTTTAATCTAAATATTCAATATCTTTTTTATCTGGATGTTACCAATTTTATGCAGCTCAGTTTCAATTTTGCATTTTCACCAACCAACAGCGGAGGTTTTTTAAAAGAACAAGATTTATTTACAGCACTACAAGAGCCCGTTTGAAAAAAATAGTGGAGAATTTAAATAAGATCAGGATTTATCCATTTGAAGATGCAAATGAAAAAGCCTACATTTCAAAAACAATGTAAAATCAATTAATTGAAAACTTAAGTATTTGAAGTCAGCAAAGAATCTTTGAAGATGCTGAGAAAGTGTCCACTGTTAACAACTGAGATGAGATTACTGACTCACTTCACAAAGGGCATCCTTACACTAGAACCTTTAACTAAAGTTAGCGTACTGCTAAAAAACTCAGGTTAGCCAACACATCCTAGCCTTGGCATTTCACAAACATTTGTTCCACAACACAAATTGTCTACCCTTTACCTAATGCAAATGGACAGACATTTGTACAGTGTCCAGAATAATGTATATAAATGAGTTTGCTGATTAACTTGTTAGCTATCAGTTATCTCAAGTTTGAAAATCTAGTATAGATGAACACATAGTTCATCAAACTGTTAACTTGGGTCACAGACAGTCCAGATTTCAATCAGTGACAGAGGATGGACTCCATATAACCCAGCCTCCAAACCATGTCCCTCTTTGTAAAAGCATTTTTAAGCCCAAGTCTACATATGGATTAATTTCCCAGCTACTTTCTTAGCCTATTAAACCTTTATTATTTCAGCTGTTTAGTAACAAAGTATGGCAGGAGACCATCTTGAATCAACCAGGAGATGTTATAGGATCTAAAAATCAAAAGAGTCATATAAAAAGTGGAAGCTAGTCAAATTACAAAGGATGAATACAACCAAACAACGTAGGTATGCATGGGCAAAGGCACAAAATAAGCTAAATCTAGCTAGAGACATAAAGGGTAACAAGACAACATTCTACAAATATATGAGAAGCAAAAGTAAGACCATGGACAGCATAGGCCATTGCTAAGTGAAGCGGGAGAAACAATAAGAGGAAACTTGAAAATGGCAGAGGTGCTTAATGACTTCTTTCTTTCATTTTTGTCAAGAAGATGGATGCCTAACATAATGAATGCTAGTGAAAATGAGGTAGGTTTAGAAGTTAAAATAAAAAAAGAACAAGTTAAAAATTATTCAGAAAAGTTGGATGTCTGCAAGTCACCAAGGCCTGAGGAAATGCTCAAGAAGCTGATAGAGGAGGTACCTAAGCATTTAGCTATCATCTTTGAAAAATCATGAACATCAGGAGACATTCTAGAAGCCTGAAAAAGGGCAAATATAGTGCCCACTTATAAAAAGGGAACTATGAATAACCCAGGAAACTACAGACCAGTCAGTTTAACTTCTGAGCGAGGGAAGATAATGCAGAAATTAATCAAGGAATCCATCTGAAAACATCTGGAAGAAAATAAGGTGATAGGTAAGAGTCTGCATGGATTTGTAAAGAATAAATCATGTCAAACTAATCTCACTGCTTTCTTTGATAGGATAAGAAGCCTTGCGGATAAGGGAGAAGCAGTGGACATTGTATAGCTAGACTTTAGTAAGGCATTTGATACAGGCATTTGATGACCTTCTTATCAATTAATTAGGGAAAAACTTAGATGGGGCTTCTATAAGGTGGGTGCATAACTGGCTGGATAACCGTCCTCAGAGAGTAGTTATTAACGGTTCACAATCATGCTGGAAGGGCATAACAAGTAGGGTTACGCAGGGGTCTGTTTTGGGACCAGTTCTGTTCAATATCTTCATCAATGATTTAGACAACAACATAGAGAGTACAATTATTAAGTTTGCAGATGATACTGAGCTGGGAGGGGTTGCAAGTGCTTTGGAGGATAGGGTCAAAGTTCAAAATGATCTGGACATACTAAATAGTCTGAGGTAAACAGGATGAAGGACAAATGCAAAGTACTCCAATTAGGAAGGAACAATTAGTTTCACACATACAGAATGGGAAGTGATTGTCTAGGAAGAAGTACTGCTGAAAGAGATTTAGAGGTCATAGTAGACCACAAGTTAAACACAAGTCAACAGTGTGACACGGTTGCAAAAAAAGCAAACATGATTCCGGGATGCATTAACAGGAGTGTTGTGAGCAAGACACGAGAAGTTATTCTTCTGCTCTACTCTGAGCTGATTAGGCCCCAATTGGAGTATTGTGTCCAGTTCTGGGCACACATTTCAAGAAAGATGTGGAGAAATTGAAGAATGTCCAGAGAAGAATAACAAAAATCATTAAAGGTCTAAATATCATGAGCTATGAGGGAAGGCTGAAAGAATTGGGCTTGTTTAGTTTAGAAAAGACAAGACTGAGAGGGGACATGTTAGCGGTTTTCAAGTAATTAAAAGGGCGTTACAAGGAAGAGGGAGAAAAATTATTCTTCTTGGCCTCTGATGACAGGACAAGAAGCAATGGGCTTAAATTGCAGCAAGAGAGATTTAGGTTGGACATTAGGAAAAGTTTCCTGTCAGGGTGGTTAAACACTGGAATAAACTGCCCAGGGAGGTTGTGGAATCTCCATCACTGTAGATATTTAAGAGCCGGTTGGACAGACATCTATCAGGGGTGATCTAGACAGTGCTTGGCGCTGCTGTGAGGGCAGGCGACTAGATTCAATAACCTCTTGAAGTCCCTTCCAGTTCTAGGATTTTATGAACATGCTCAGATCTCTGAAGTGACATACATTCACCAAAAGATATAAAGCAATTATCTTCCTACTTTTATTTCCTTTAGAAATCTCTAAATTCCACTGTCTAGTCAATCTACCTCCCTCTCTACCTCCCACTACTTCATCTTAAAGCTGAAACACAGGCAAAATAGACACCACAAGCATGTGTTATTTATGGACAGCTTTGAGAGAAATGTAAAACAATGGTACACAAATAGAATACGACTGCTGTTATTAAATTCATTAATTTCCATATTATACTATTCATCCCTTACTCCAGTTACATTAAAAAATGCTATTTATTTCCCATTATTATTTACCTTAGAATTACCTTCCGTGTGGTATTTGGCACAGGATCGGAGCTGAGTCACCCAGTATTGTTTTTCCTTTGCATCCGCAGCTAGAACAGAAACAAAAGAGTGCAGGGATTGCATATAAGCCAACTGACATTACAGAAAAGGGAATGTTTTAAACTGTTATCAAGTGTGGGAAAGTAACGTACCTAAGTCTATTTATTGCACATAAAGCCTTATAAAAATGCATTAATCTAAACCAATTCATTGAAATCAGTAAAATTTTCCCAGAGACAAGGATTAAGCCATACCGTGACTGAAGAAAGAAGAGAAACAACTTTTTTCCCCCACAGTATTCATCAATATGGTGCAGTGAAAACTCTTATTTATTAAAATATAATGACTTTGTGAATGAGATTTTTCTAATATTTGCTCCCAAATAAAGATGATCTAAAATAATCAATTTAATTATTTTTATTTAGCAGTGGAAAAGATGGAATAAGATACATACAGGATGAAACTCTCTTAACTGGGACTCTGGTCCAGCAACATCCGTGATTCGGCAGGACCAGAGAGTCCCAGTGGAGGGCTAGTGCCAGAGACCCCTGCAATCCGGCAGGGCAGCAAGGCTCCCCAGCAGGGCAGCAGGACTGCCTGGAGTGGCAGCAGGAGCCAATCTCTGCAGTAGGAACCCGACATGCAGAGGCAGCAGGGCTGCACAGCCCAACACTGAGAGCCCAGTGCGCGAAGGCTGCGGGGAGGCCGGGTGCTGCAGCAGGAGTCTGGTACATGCACAGGCGGTGGAACTGCCTGGCATGGCAGTGGGAGCCCGGAAAGCAGAGGCAGCAGGAGCCCAGCGAGCCGAGGTGGTGGGGCTGCTTGGTAGGGTAGCAGGGGCAGATAGCACAGTGGGGCCAGAGAGGGGAGAGAGCATCAGTTGGGCCAGGGCTGGAGGGGGCTGGCAGCAGAAGGGCCAGAAATAACCACCCCTGGTCCAGCAAAATCCCACATCTGGGACGGGTCAAGTCCCAAGGCTGCTGAACCACAGAGGTCCAACCTGTACTTGTTTTTCAATGCATGCAATTAAATAATTAGCTGCATAGAATATACTTTGGCAGGTTCTTTTGGGACCTTAAAAAGTTGCCCTTTTTTCCTCCTCCTTTCTGATGTATAAAAGAAGCCTAAAAAATTAAAATGAATGGGTTTAGAGGGGAGATGTGCTTTGTTTGGTTGTTTTTTTAAGAGGGTTTTTATACTGGAAAGCTGGACCACTTTAAACTACCCGGGCTCGTCTACACTGGCCCCTTTTCCGGAAGGGGCATGTAAATTTCATGAGTCGTAGTAGGGAAATGCACGGGGGATTTAAATATCCCCCGCGGCATTTAAATAAAAATGTCCGCCGCTTTTTTCCGGCTTTTAAAAAAGCCAGAAAAGAGCGTCTACACTGGCGTCTACACTGGCCCCGATCCTCCGGAAAAAGCGCCCTTTTCCGGAGGCTCTTATTCCTACTTTGAAGAGCCTCCGGAAAAGGGCGCTTTTTCCGGAGGATCGGGGCCAGTGTAGACGCTCTTTTCCGGCTTTTTTAAAAGCCGGAAAAAAGCGGCGGACATTTTTATTTAAATGCCGCGGGGGATATTTAAATCCCCCGCGCATTTCCCTAGTACGACTCATGAAATTTACGTGCCCCTTCCGGAAAAGGGGCCAGTGTAGACGTAGCCCCCTAGTACGATCCTCCCGTAGTATAGATGCAGTTATATCTGTGTAAAGGTGCTATATACTGGCACAGCTATTTCCATAAGAGAATTGGAATACATATACTGAAAGAAACCAGCATAGCTGTATTCTCACTAGGGTCTGCAACAGTTGGACTACATGGGTAAAAAGTAGAATAAATGAAAATGTGACTAAAAATCTCTGGAAAAAGTCCCAATGTGCTGCCTGGATACATTGAAAAGAAACAAAAAAAAGGGCACAAGCTCAATTTTTCTCCCCTTTGAATAACCACCTTTGAAATTATTGGAAAATAATGTTTATAATTTATATCAGTATGAATTCTGTAAGAGCTACAGTGTATTAAATGTATAATTGTTACGATATATCAACTACTAAAAATTCTTATTAGCAAACCACTTTGAGTTCACCATTAAATGTAGTATAAACATTAAGAACACAAATACAAAACTATAATCTGAGCTCCTGCAGTTTGTAATGGCAATTCAAATTATCAAATTAATTTTAATGATAAAGAAACAGAAAAGAATATTTTAAGTTTCTCATCAACAATTTTGCCAATATAACAATTCAAGTATAAGCAGCATGCTGTTGTATATAATCTTGTAAAGCTCACTCAGTAGGCAGAGCATTGCAGAAGTTATGAATACATTAAACTTAACTGTTCAAAAAAACTAATGTTTCATTGACAGAAACTTCCTTTTACTGCTCTGCTTCATGTCCAAACGTCTATGCAATTTAAATTCTGAGTTCCAATCTATGTATCTTCAATAAGGTTTCTGTTTGCATTTCAGAAGATTCTATAATATTATGGCTAGCTACTTGGTGGTTAAATTGTTAAATCTAGGCTCATTGTTACCACATTTTATTTTAAATACAAGTATATTGGACTGAGAATTGCCATACATCAAACCAACCAAGAATACTACACCATGCATATATCATAGTCGTAACACATAACAGTAGAGTGTATGATTTCCTTTGGAAATATACTAAATTGCAGGTTATTTTCCCCTATATTGTTTAGCATGCAGCAAGATGACCATAATCAAAATACAGTAAAACTCCAATGGTCCAGAATCTGATGGTCCGGTACTCCTGATGGTCCGGCACCATCAGGAACCTGGAAGTGCTCTGGGCAGCCGGACCATTGGAGCTGCTCTGCCCGCAGGTTCCCCGATTCAGCTGCTGCTAAAACTGACCAGCGGCTGACTCCAGGAAGCCCGAGGCAGAGCTGCCCCTGATCAGTTTCAGCAGCGGCTGACTTGGGGACACCTGGGACAGAGCAGCTGGAGTGCTGCCGGGTTGGTTTTGCAGCGCCAAGGGTTGGCGCTACCAGACCAACCCGACAGCGCCCCAGCTGCTCTGCCCCAGGCATCTGGATTCAGCCGCTGTTGAAACTGACCAGCGGCTGACTCCAGGAAGCCCGGGGCAGAGCAACTCTGCCTCGGACTTCCTGGAGTCAGCCGCTGATCAGTATCAGCAGCGGCTGACTTGGGGACACCTGGGGCAGAGCAGCTGGGGGGCTGCCGGGTTGGTCTAGTAGCGCCGAGGAGTGGCGCTGCGGGACCAACCCGGCAGCACCCCAGCTGCTCTGCCCCAGGCGTCCCCAAGAGCATCTGGGGTGCTGCCGGGTTGGTCTCGCCGCGCCAAGTGTCGGCGCTACCAGACCAACCCGGCAGCACTCCAGCTGCTCTACTGCAGGCGTCCCCGATTCAGCCGCTGCTGAAACTGACCAGCAGCGGCTGAATCAGGGACACCTGGGGCAGAGCCAGACTATCGAAAGGGGGGGCTATGAAGGGTTCGGGGTGGCATCCCCCCCACCCCACCCCAGACGCCTCATAGCCCCCCCTTCCGATAGTCCGGCAAATCTGATAATCTGGCACCGCCTGGGTCCTAAAGGTGCCGGATTATCGGAAGTTTACTGTAAATTCAATTTCATTTTTGTCACAGTTGGAAAAGTAAAGACAAACAATTTACAGAAATGGATGGAAAAAACTAGTCTTACAAGCATATTTAAAAAACATCTAGAAGATTACTATACCTCTCAGTTTATACATCTCTCCATTAGCAAAGTATACTACCAACATGTGCGGCACTTCATCACTGAGAGAGATAATAGCTCCAGCTAAAGACAGGGCTCCTCGTGGCTTCTGATTTTTACTTTGTTCATTCACAAAATACTGCAGAATCCCAGTCTCAAAATCCAACACAAAGTACCTGTTGAAAGAAACCACAGCTGTATAATTTGTCTTTCAAAACTGTTTTTCATACAGCCACTGAAAAGCAAACCTGGGTTGCATCTAATTTAAAAATTGCACAAATGTTAAAGAATTTTCTGTTCTATAGCATCTGTACACTTTAGGATAAATTTATCAAACAATACCTTTATTTCAATTTGGTGATAATACAGAAGCGCTCAGATTCAATAAATGGACATGGGAAAAGATGTTTCTTATTGACGGTGTTCTTTAAAGAAAGTCACCAGCACGCGTGCGCACACACACACACACACACACACCCTACAGATCTTATTGAAATATCCCAAATGTTGTGCTCTGTCAAATAGCTCTCAGTCCCCAAAATGGGAAGATAGGTAACTATGACATTTTAAGCCTGTCATTACTGGGTCTGTAAGAAGCCCCCTGTAGCCAGACAGACCAACACCCCATCTCATCCATCTTATTTGCCTCTCTGAAGCATACAGGACAGAGAAGGAGCAGTAAAATCAGCATAGTCTATGCTGGCTCATCTGATCCTGAGAAGCTGAAAAAAACAGATATGTGGAGAGAGAGAGCGATTAAGGCAATCAGCATAGCCATTAAGCTTTGATCTGCTTTGATGAGAGATCAGGATATGCGAGAGTGCCCGGCTGGCACCTATGTTGATTCGAACACACACACAGTCCCTGGAAGAGGAATTTCCCACTGAGAAAAGAATCCCCAGTAATTCCAATTTAGTTATCTCTCTTACAAGTGTAAATTAAGTTCACAACTCCCTTGTAAGAACTGGTCTCACAAAAGACAGACCAGCCCCATTTGGCATGACAGACTAGAAAGAGAAATACGTGACCCCATGGGTGTATAAGATAGGTCCAGCACACACTCACTTTGAGTGTCATTCTACCCTCTACCTGCTGGTCAGGTTAGGTGTTTGACCTCCCGAGGTTCTATGGGGACACCCACCTCGTATTTTCGTCTTTCCTAGGAATTGAGGGACCGGCCCTGGCCTGACATGCTGGAGTCGAGAGGCACAGAAGGGGGTAAAAATTGTACCTGGATGTGGTCCTCTGTCTTAAGTGTACACATAGAAAAATAGAAATAATGGTACCAAGTAACAGCTTACTCTTTCTATCTTTATCTTCTTTGTAACCATTTTTTTAAGATCTATATTTTGCTAGTAGTTAAGAAATAGAACAATAGCCATTGCAACCATATGATTTATAAGCTTCCTCAAATAAACCTGTAACTGTTTAAGTTTTAACCTGACTCCTTCAGTTGCTGTAACAGAACCAGACACAATTTAAAAGAACTGCAGCCGGTCTTAAGGGACAGATATAGGGAGCCCTGACCGGCGGTTGACACCCCCATGCCCAGCAAATCACTTACTACTTTTATGACATCATAACAGTGTCGTCTTCAAGTCGTCATTGTCAAGTCCAAATCACTACAGTTCAAATGTCAAGTCGAGTCTCGAATCCCTAAAGTCACTTTCGAGTCAAGTCCCAAGTTGAGTCTCAAGTCTTAATTTAAAAAACGTCAAGTCACTTTTGTACAAGCCATCAATATCGGCATTTTCGGAGAATTTTTTCACCAAGTCGATTTAACAAAATTAGCAAGTCTCAAGTCGAGTCTAAAGTCACAAACAATGAACCCAAGTCGAGTCTCAAGTCGAATCACCTAGGCGACTTAAGTCAGACTCAAGTTCAAGTCGTGGGACTCGAGTCAACAACTCTGCATCGTAATACCCAGGGACACCTCTGCAGCCTCTAAATCCACTATCACGTTATGTGAAAGGATGGCCTTATTTGCCTAATAATAAGTGCACATACAACCACCTCATTTCTCTCACTAGCTTTTTAAAACAACGAAATACAAAAGCTTTGCACAGGGTTGAAAAGAATAAGATATTCTAAAATATAAACAAGAAGGGGAAAAAAATCTCACATAAATCCTATTATGGCTGGGATTTTCAAAGCTGGCCTAAGGGACATAGGCATCCAGTTCCCATTAGAAATTAAAATAGCAAGTATAGAAGCCAGTTTGTAGGACTGCAGTTGGTGGAGGGCAAAAAGTGGTATCTTCAAGTCAGCAAATCTGTCACTCTACCAATCAAGTTCCAACAGCAAGGGAAACCCATCTGTCCAGATGACAAGCAGGTGTCAGTCCCAGTGAAAAATCTATCTGGATAACAGTGATTGATTCAGAGTCACGATGATATAAAGGATGAAATCAGAGTGAAAAGAAAGAAAAATCTTGTATGACCAAATGAAAAAGTTCAGAGAGGTAGCTGAGTTAATCTGTAACTGTAAAAACAATGAATAATCTTTCAGCACCTTAAAGACTAACAAAACATGTAGATGGTATCATGAGCTTTCATGGGCACAACCTACTTCTTCAGTTTTGAAATAAATAGGAGAGGGGGTGGAGAGAAGAAAATAAAAGGCAAGAAATAGTCAATTAGAGTCTCCAAGCTACATGAAGCTGATAGAGAAGTTGCAAATTGTTCTTAATTACACATTGTTTGGGGTTTTTTTTTATGTCATTAGGGTGTGGAATGCAGCAGACCATCTACCCAATATCTTTATTCATACCTTTGCAATAGGAATCAAACCTGTAAGTAAAGTTAAGTTCCAAGGCTTCCCTGTGTATTTGGCTTGTGGAATTGGCCTGAAACAGTACAGTGACTTTGAGATCCATTAATGAGTGGCCGAGCAAATTTAAAATGTTCCTCGCCAGGTTTCTGTGTGTTACGTTTCTGGATATCTGATTGGTGTCCATTAATTCTTTCCTGTATAGACTGTCCAGTTTGGCCAATATACATGGCAGAAGGGACTTGGAATGAGCTTTGGGGCGCTGCCCCTGTTCTTCCCCCCCCGCAAAGCACAAAGCATGAGTTAGTCCGGCCTGGGGATTCTATTGTTCCCCCCCACACACACCCCACCTCGAGTAGTTGCGAACTGGCTGGCTGGTAGACACACTCGTGCAGCCTGAGCACGTTTACCAGCCAGGCAGTTCAAAACTACGAACTGATACATCTAGTAATAATACAACTTACCTAATGAGAAAATGCCAGACATGTTATATGTCTGGTATTTTCTCAGTTTGTTTTTTATGTGTTTATACTTTTGGGCTGCAAAAAGCAGTACTGAAAAAAAAGGGTTCCAACTAAAGTAAAAAGCTTGGGAAACCCTGGTCTAACCAGCTTTCTGTTTGTCTTACAGTCCATTTATCCAATCCATATTCCTTAGCTTGCTGGCAAGAATATTGTGGGTGACCATATCAAAAGTTTTGCTAAAGCTGGCATTGGGGGTTTTGGGAGGACCAGAAACAACTTATTTGAATATTCATCATTTGATTAAAGAATATGCAAACAGGCAAATGAACATTACCGGTCCTCCAAAAGTTCGTGAATGGATTTACTGGTCCCCGTGTCAAAAAGTTTGGAAACCCCTGGCTTAAAGTAATATTAACCAAGGTAAGCACTTTATTTGATGCTTGTATGTTAAGACGACTGGTGAAATAATCAATTATTGATGGGGATGTCACACAATACTCCAAAAGCATTACCTACTAAATCTGATAAACATCTAGTTACAAAACATCTAGTATATGATTTTCATCACCTTGTCTCCACCCTGCCTCACCAGATTTTAAAGGGAAACTTTAGAGAGAACAGAGGAATGACTTGTGCAGCAAACAGATGGAGACTACATTTACAGGAAATATGTGCAAAATCACAGAAACTTCTCCCACTAAACTTTCAGTAGAAGTTGCATAAGCCAGTACGAAAAGCACTGACATTTTAATCCATAGTAGTTTATAGATCAACAATAGTGCACTTCAGCTTAAAGTTTGAAACTGCAGCTCTCTACCTTCTCTCCACTTAATTCTCTGCCTCCCTAACATATTAGACAACCTCCCTTCGATCCACACACTGATTATATGGGCCAATGTATAATAAGTCAATTGCTAAGATTACAGTATTTGCCACACAAATGGGGACAAACTGACTGCTGCTTGTACAGATGAGGTGATTAAATAGCCAATTTATACTTATTTTAAATGTAAAATGAAAATGCTTCCACTTTAATCTTCCATCTCAGATTGACTTACTAGAGCCCAACACTCAGAGCTGGAAGTAAAAAGCATTTCTACTAATCCATTTTAGAACTGTCAAAATCTTGATGTGTATTTCCATCTTTAAATCATGCACGCTGAACCAGCTCTTCAATAATGTATAACCTTTGCCAAGGTAGTTGAAAATTCTGTCCTATTTCAGGAAAAATGGTCTATTAAGCACAGCTGACAAGACAGAAGACCTTACTCAGATCCAGGTGTCCTTTTATAGCACCTAATAAAATCATGTGGGTAATGGCAGTAAAGCAAGCATTTGTTGTCCTTCTGGACAGCACATTTAATCTGGGAATAGAGAACAAACATACAGTTGCATATTGCTGTGCACAGATTCATATGGCAGTGACATATGTCATCTTTGACTCAGCTCTACCTCTGGACCCACTTATCCAAACTGTCTCTAAATTTTGCCACTGCTTCTTGCCCTGTCCATCTAGGCTTTCAAAGTTCTTGTCCAAGTCTTTATCACACATTTCAACTAACCAACTTCACCTCTCTGGCACAACTGCTACAATCTCTGGCTGGTCACGCCCACTCAAAGCTACTAGTAGGACAGTTTTCCAAGTTCATTCTAACCACTTAATTCCCATCAAAACACAAGGGATCTTGCCCTCACCTTTAAGGTCCTTCATGCTTTAAACACACTTTTAAAAAAAAAAACCTACTTTACTGCACCATTAGCCTCACTTTTGCTCCATTAAAGACCCCCAACCTTAATCACCCATTTCCTCCAACACGTGCCTCTGTGCTTCCTGTTACAGGAAAAACTCCCTATCACCAAATCATAAAACCATTACTTTCACTTCCCTTCAAATTCCTCAACTTACAGAAAACCCTACTAGGGATTGTTACATTTTGATTAATAAGCTAATCAAGCAGTGGATGGAATTTCCTCTGCCTCCCCTGCCCTGCCCGACCAGCGGAGAGAGTGCTGGGGGGCAGTGTTCCCTCTAAACTGCATGACAGCACAGCTTCATAGGTGATTAATCAGCCCTGCCCAGTCAGAGGCTCAAAGCTCCATGCAGGGATCTGACTGACTAGGCAGGGCTGATGCTCAGCTTAGAGGGAACACTTCTGGGGGCAGCCACCTTTTAAGCCAGCTACCACAGCACTGGCGTCTGGTCCCCCAGCTGCCTCTGAGAAAGGCAGCAAGGAGGAGAATTGACCAGTGGAGTAATGACTCGACTACCTGATAAGCATATGCTTATCCAGTAGTCGACTACTCGACTAGTCGCTTACATCCCTAAACCCTAGCCACTGAGATAATGACTAGGAGGTGGCAAGCTGAATCTCTGCATCCACCACCATTTGGCTGTTGCATCTCTCTAGCACATCTGGTCATAAACGTACAATTCTGAGCTCGCTGGGGCAAAGACTGTTTGTCACTTGTTTGTATGGTTGCACAATGGGATCCTCATTGCTGACCGGGGCCCCCAAGATCTACAAAATTACAAAGAAAACAACTGACAAATATGCTAAATCTATCAAAAAACACTATTTTAAACAGCCTACTGAAATTATCTATTCATTGCACTAGGAAAAGAAGGAGGGGTCGGGGAAACAAATTATTATTAAGAAGGGCTTTGATCTGACATTTTAATCCATTTGCATTTGTAAGGCAGTGACCAAGCATTCTACCATTTTCACAGGCCAAAAACAGTTTTATAAACTTCATGTTATCAGTTCACATGCTTATAGTAAAATGTTAACATTTAGGCTAGGCTTCCCAAAGGAGCCCACACAAGTCAAGTGCCAAACTTCATTCAATAAAAGCTGGGCATTTAACTAACATGGGCTCCTTTGGAAAGTTGAGCCACAACCCTGACACTATTGTTTTGCATCTCTATAAGTAAAGGTCGTATAGGGTTTTGGAACATGCAACTTTCCATCCTCTACAGCCGTGGTGTCCAACACACTAGCCACTAGTGGCTATTTGGTTGGTTGAGCATGGGTAGTTCACTGTAGCAGTAGCCACTCTAGTGGCTACTGCTTCAGAACTGGTTGGACACCATAGCTCTATAGCTTCCACCCCATTTAGTCAAGTAAAGAGCTTTGTGTATTTCTTCCCTCAAAGAAGCTTAACACTTATCCCAAAGCAACAACCAGAAATTTCAAGCTACTTTAAATAAATCAATACTACTTAACTTTCAGTAAGAAAAAAAACCAAAACATAGTAAAAAAGAGCAATATACTTCATATCCCATTTCGACAAGAGGTTTCATAGCGTAAAGTTTGCAGTAGATTTGAGATACAACCAGATCATCAGACTAAAATATACTTAATTTCAAAAGGAAAGATACAATTATTTGCATGCATTAGGCTAGGACATGAGCCATCCTATCAGCCTCTGCGATTTTGCATCCTCTTTTCCTACTTTTAGAACATTTTTCTCCTCTTCCTTGTTGCAATGTGAAAATTTTACAGAAATGAGGGAGAGCTGACTTGTCAACCACATAGGAAACAGGGAAAATGTTAATAAAACATTGTAAAATCCACAACATAAACAAAACTGAAAGGTTAAAGTTATTTTTTCTCTAATTTTTGCCCAATGGAGTAATTTTAGGAATTTACCTGTTAAATAGAGAAGGAGAATTGCCACTTATCACATACATTTTGAGAAATTCTTAAAAAAAGCATATGGGAAAAATCTTTTCTTTTTGAGTTCTAGAAATAAGTTATTAGAATCAGAATATTATAATATATACAAAGAGAATTTTGGTGCCGACTTCTTTACATCTATTTAATATTGAGACTTTTCTCCCTTTATATTTTATTTTCATTCTTTACACAATGTATATTTATCCAAAAATGATACAAGACTCTAGATTTCTATATTTAGTTTTAAAAATCAGTATTTATGAAGAATTACCCTATCCTTCAGAAACTGTACTGGTGGGAAAAACAGGGAAAGTTACATAATACTAAATATTTACAACATAAGCAAACACACAGTGTTACACAGTAAACATTACCTTAACAATAATACCATTAACAAATGCCTCTCGATTAACAACACAGTCATATAGAATGGAATGTGTTCTAAACATTCATCAAAGAGAGTCTGCCTAAAACAAAATACAGGACTATGTAGCACTTTAAAGACTAACAAGATGGTTTATTAGGTGATGAGCTTTCGTGGGCCAGACCCACTTCCTCAGATCAAATAGTGGAAAAAAATAGTCACAACCATGTATAACAAAGGATACAATTTAAAAAAATGAACACATATGAAAAGGACAAATCACATTTCAGAACAGAAGGGAGATACGGGGGGGAGGGGAGGAGGAAGGTAGATGTCTGTGAGCTAATGATATTAGAGGTGGGGAAAGGTAGATGTCTGTGAGCTAATGATATTAGAGGTGGGGAAAGGTAGATGTCTGTGAGCTATCTTGATCCTATATGAATCTGTTTTCAGGATCAAAATGATCAATGTCATTTAACCTAAATTATATAATGCATAAAAAGCAAACCCCACTGTACATTACTACTTGGGGTTGAATCTATCTCAACCAGGTCCAGCAACATCCATGTTCTAGCAGGATCACAGATGTTGCTAGACCAGAGACCCCCGGTTGAGGAACAGAGGCAGGAGCAGGAGCTGAAGTGAGGCCAGTGGCTGGGAGCCCTGCCATGGGAGTCCATCTGAGCTGGTGGCAGGCTCTGGTGGGTCAGCGGTCTGCTGAAGTGGGGTCAGGAGCCCCGGTGGCAATTCTGCGGGGCTGCCACAGAAGGGCTGGCGGAGCCAGGAACCCCAGCAGCAGGGACGGTACTGCCCCACCAGAGCCTGCTGATGTTCTGGCCACCCTGCCACCAGCTCCATATGGACTCCCACGGCAGGGCTCCATGGGAGGGACAGAAAGAGTTCCAGCAGCTGGACTGTGAACTGGCAGGGCCGGGAGCGCTGGTGGCAGGGCAATAGTTTGGCATGGTAAAGCCGAGAGCCCCAGCAGCAGGACCATGGGCTGTCGAGGTGGGGCAGCAGGGCTGGTCACATGTGCGGAGCCCGCCAGGGCAGGAATGGAGCTGGGCTGGGGGGCAAAAATGACCTCCTCTGGTCCAGCAAAAATCGCTCCTTCAGGACCATTCAGGCCCTGAGGGTGCCGGACCAGGGAGGTCCAAACTGCAGTTAGGTATGACAGGATGTGTCACCATCCATAACTGTTTAACAACTGTTTAAATACTTCAGCCAGGTCCAAAACAGACAAAACAGAGTAGCACTCTGCCTTCAATGAAAAAAAAATGTTTACTCATCAATACTATTGAATCAGACAAATAACATACCTTACATATTTTATTCCAAACTCTTCTGCTTTATCTCAGAATAATTTCAGTAATTAATATAACAACTCGTCCTCTCCATTTACTCTCATATGCTTGATGTCTATCTGTTGCCTACATTCTTCGTAACAGTATTCAAAGCAAATAAATACTATGCAGTATGAAATATGGTCAGATTTCATTCTATTTGAAGGAAAAGTAAAATTTAAAAAGGCTCAGTCATTCAAACTACAGCCAATCCTTTCATATAAATTTTGTGGACTTAATACTTTGATATTTTATTGCTGTGTCTGCAGTATTCTCAGGATTATTTAAATATTTATATATAGGTTGAACCACTCTAATTCAGCATCCTCAGGACCTGACTGGCTCTGAACCAGAGAATTTTACAGACCACAGTAGGTCAATATTGTCTAGCAGCATTACCAACATTTCCACTGCTTGCTGGGATGTTAGGGGACATTTAAGGGTAAATTAGAGCTCAAGAACAACACAGAACACTGAGAGCTAAGACTGGTGGCTGCAAAACTTTATGGGACTACAGGAAACATGGCCACACCCAAGAAAAGTGGGCATCCAGCTAACTAAAATCATTCCGGATGATGAATGTGTCCAGACCAGAGTGTTCTGGACTAGAGAGGTTCAACCTGAACTTCAAAATTAAATGGTTTAATTGGAAAAATGTTTCTAGATGTTATGGCTTATTAGGAGAGTTATCCCCAGGTTTTATATAATTTCTAATGGAACTACACTACTTAGATATCTCATCAGTCTAAGGGTGTGTCTAGTCTACAGGGTGTTTTCGAAAAAAGTGGCCTTTTTTAAAAAAAAAAACTTCCCCTGCGTCTAGACTGCCGCCACGTTCTTTTGAAATTAAATCAAAAGAACAAGGCAGCTTTTTCAACTGTAGTAAACTTCATTTTACGAGAAAGAACGCCTTTTTTCGAAAGTGCTCTTTCGAAAAAAGGCGTTCTTGAATGCAAACAGGGCTTTTTCAAAAGAGAGCATCCAGACTGCTTGGGTGCTCTCTTTCGAAATAGCGGCTCGCTTTTTCGAAAGAAGTGGTTGCAGTCTAGATGCTCTCTTTCTAAAGAGGCTTGTAGTCTAGACATACCCTTAGACATTTTTCTTGCCAGAGGACAAATTCATTCACATCCAAGTTTTGGATCATAGCAATTCCCCAGTCTGTCAAATATTTAACCCATTGGAAGAGCAGAGTTATACAATGTTGACATCAGTGATCAAAACGAGCTATTTATTAATTACTTCAAGATTCTCAAAATAATTACTACATTCTAATCATTTGGTATCCTCTTAACTCATTTACTATTTCTCAACTGAGGCAATACCTTACACATCGTTATAACAGGAAATGGCAGCTCTTTTGACACACTGCTATTTCCAGCTGCTTTCTTCTCTATTGATAAGTCTTGAAGAGATGGCCGTAGCTTTAATAACAAGTAGTCCTTTGGCACCTTAGAGACTAACAAAAATATATACAGTATCATGAGCTTTCATGGGCAAACCCACCAGATCATCTGAAGAAGTGGGTTTTGCCCACGAAAGCTCAAGATACTGCATGCATATATTTTGTTAGTCTCCTAGGTGCCACAGGACTACTCATTTTCTCTGTTGATGTTTGGTTGATTCCTCTACCTAACTCCTCTTTGTTTGAAATCTGTTTTGAAAATTGTTTGAAAAGATTTTCCAAGTCACTGGCAGAATATACTGCAGAAGACTCTTACTTTTAGTTTTGCTTTACCAGAAAAGTAAAATTTGTTCAGACTACTAACGTACGTTCAACAAGTCAAGCCTTCTCTCAGTAGTCATAGACGAGCCTTCAGAACAGAATTGCGCCCACCAGCATTTGCCAGACAACTCTGGTAAGCAGTACCTCTCACATTTCTATAAAAACTGTCACATTGGCCTAGTGTATTGTCCAACGCGACCTGTAAATTATGCTAGAAATTCAGCAGTTACTTAAAAATCCTTTTTTCTTCTCCCCAAGACATCACTTTTACCAGATAGGCTGGAGAAGATCAGATGTGTTTAAAAAAAAAAAAAAAAGTTAGGTTTGGGGGTTTTGGGGGTTTTTGTTTTTTTTTATTAAGTACAGGCAGTCCCCGGGTTACGTACAAGATAGGGACTGTAGGTTTGTTCTTAAGTTGAATCTGTATGTAAGTCGGAACTGGCATCCAGATTCAGCTGCTGCTGAAACTGATCAGTTTCAACAGCGGCTGAATCTGGACACCAGTTCTGACTTACATACAGACTCAACTTAAGAACTCCAGGCGTCCCCAAGTCAGCTGCTGCTGAAACTGATCAGCAGCTGATTCCAGGAAGCCCGGGGCAGAGCAACTCTGCCTCGGGCTTCCTGTAGTCAACCGCTGGTCAGTTTCAGCAGCGGCTAACTTGGGGATGCCTGGGGCAGAGCAGCTGGGGTGCTGCTGGGTTGGTCCAGTAGCGTGGCCGCTCCTCGGCACTACTGGACCAACCCAGCAGCACTCCAGCTGCTCTGCCCCAGACGTCCTGATTTAGCCGCTGCTGAAACTGATCAGCAGCGGCTGAATCAGGACTCCTGGGGCAGAGCAGCTGGGGTGCTGCCGGGTTGGTCCAGTAGCGCCAAGGAGCGGTGCTGCGGGACCAACCGGCAACGCCCCACCTGCTCTACCACAGGCCCCGGGCTTTGCTCCACGTCTCCCTGGTCTGCTGGGGGGGGGCACTAGCTGCGTCCCCCCCCAGCAGACCAGGGAGACGCTGAGCAAAGCGACGGAGGACCCGGGGCCGGACCCGCGGCCGCTTCCAGATCAGCTGGAAGCGCCGCGGGTCTGGCCCCAGGTCCTCCGCCACTTTGCTCAGCGTCTCCCTGGTCTGCAGACCAGGGAGACGCTGAGCAAAGCCGTGGAGGACCCGGCCGGACCCGCGGCGCTTCCAGCTGATCTGGAAGCGGCCGCGGGTCCGGCCCCGGGTCCTCCGCCGCTTTGCTCCCCGTCTCCCTGGTCTGCTGGCTCCCCCAGCAGACCAGGGAGATGGGGAGCAGCTTTTCTCGCCCCAGAGGAGGCGGGCGGTGGGACGAGGCGTCCCGCCGCTCCAGTACTCCGGGGCGAGAAAAATCCCCGTTCGTAATTGCGGATCCGACATAAGTCGGATCCGCGTAACTCGGAGACTGCCTGTATTTAAACGTATGCTTGGTTTACATTTAGAACTTACACCAGAAGAATCATATTGGTCAGGGTATAATTTTTGTATATTGTTATAGCTATGCTGTGGCAGGCCCTAATGTAAATGCAATTACAGTAAAACTCCAATAGTCCGGCATCCAATAGTCCGGCACTCCTGATAGTCCAGCATCAAAATTGCAAGAGCCTAGTGAGTGAGCTTCGGCAAAAAATGAGCCACAAGGTAACAGCGGCAGCAGCTGAACTGAGCAAAAAGGATAAAAAAGGCTTAAAAAAACTAAAACATTACAGTATACTGTATACAGTATGTACAATAAAAAGGGTTAAGAACACTTTATATACAGTATATAATGTATACAGTATATATATATATATATATATATAACCAGTTTATAGTACCTCCTGATAGTCCAGCATATCTGATAATCCGGCACCACCTAGGTTCCATGGGTTCTGGATTATCGGAAGTCTACTGTATATCAACAACAAAAATTCTTTTGCTGGTACAGCTTATTTCACTTGAGGAACTGGTATACACTATATCAGCAAAAGAACTTTATCAGCTTAGGCCATGTCTATTCTAGGAGTAATCAGTGTGTGTCATTGATTTCTGTGGCCTTGTCTATGTTAGAAAGGGTTTGCTGTTACACCAGCTGTTATACCTGCAAACCCTTTCTAACATAGACAAGGCCACAGAATTAGTGACACACCACATCAAACACCTCTTCAGATTTACTTTTTCATATACAGTGCCATCTCTCGTGAGCATCTTCTTGGCCAAATGCATGTGCCTGCCCTCACGCACCCTCAGTTTGTCTCTATTGTAGGGCAGAGCAGAGCTCCCTCACCTGGGATATCATCTTTACCCTCTTGGGCAGTGGTAGGCAATCTGTGGCCTGTGGACCATATGTAGCCTATCAGGGTTCTATGTGTGGTCTGTGGACACTTTGTTTACTGTTTCCCACGCACAGGATTGCCAGATTCCGCTGGTTTCGGTCTACATAGCTTTTTTTCCCTGCTGGCATCACTAAAAAGTGACACAAACACACAAAGGAAGGGCACATGAAGTGATGTGTGTGCTTATAGCACACAAGATTGACTGCGAGAGCTGTGTGTACTTCTGCATCCAACCAAAGCGCTGCTACGGTTCAGTTAGCACATCCCGCCAATTCTAGTGACACAAGCGCAGTTACCAAAGTTACCCTATCCCTAGCGACTGTCTGTTAGGACAAGCTTGTGGCCGACTGAGCTGGAGGAGGGCCACTCCTGTGGCTCACTCACTAGCCTAGGTTGCCAGTCACTGCTCTTGGGCAACTCTGGCTGCAGCTTTCCAGGTGGGCCACTGAAATTCAGTTCCCCCTCTACGGTGCCTCAATGTCCACGCCACTTCTCCCCAGTGGCTAATGGGGGTGGGAGGGTCCTGGGCCCACCCACTATTCCAGGTACCAGCCCAGGGACACTATAGGTAGCAGCCATTACTGTGTCCCTTTTAGGGGTAGGGTGTGGCATGGCCATGAGGCTTCCAGCAGGGAGCCTCAAAAGGTTGGGTATACCCCCCTCAGAAGACTCCCATTTAAACTTTGAAAATACGGGTTTTACATAACTTAAGAACAGTATCTAAAAGGTCACACATTTCACTGCTTGTATGGGTAAAACTGTACACTTATCCAGCCTCCTTACCCCCTCCCCAGCTAGTCAGCCTATCCTCAGAATTGAGATCCAACTGGAAGAACAGAGTGAAGCAGCTACCTCAGGAGGCAGCTGACCAAACCCAGGGGTGCAAGAGGCTTCCAGCAGTTTCATTTCCACTGAAATCAGGACCACTGAATGTCCATTTGGTGTGGCAAAGTGGAAACTCTCCTGCCCTCTAACTTTAAGCACCAGCCCTGAGATTACTGCTTCATCCTTGTATCCAGCATGACTCTGTTCCCTAGCCACAGGCCTTTGTGAGGTCACGGTCTCACCCCCGTACCTGGAACCTATATATTCATAATATAATATATAATCATAATCACAACATTAGTGAAAATCAGGTTTTTCCTGCTTTCACCAATACAGTTCTGCCCACAGATACCCACAACACTCCCAGACACTTCTGAATTAACTGAATGCAGTCTTCAGACCTTATTACTGAGTAGACAAACAAATGACATACAGCTGAGAATAAGGTCTCTCCCTTCACTTAACCAAAAACACTTCCATGGACATTCTTTAAAACTGCAGTGGAAACAACTGTTTAAGTAGATTTTATTAAGAGATAAGGAAATTGACTTTTAGTAGTATGGTAGTTAACATGACAAATCCTTTACATCTATTAGAGCCAATATTTCTTCACTCTCAAGCAGATAAGTTCACTCAAACAAGCAATTTTCAGACCAGCTGCTGGCCATAAGTATTACTGAAACCTGTGAAAATATCACAAAAGTCATTGTAGTCAGTGCCATCAGAAGTCTTCAATGGTGGTTATCTTAGGGGGAAATAAGAGAAAATCCATTGCAATACTTTCTCATTTAAAGGCCAAAGAAAGCAGCACAGCTGGAATACAGAACACCTTGCTGTCAAATTCAAGCAGCAAGCCTGCAACTGATCAAGTCTATTCTTTTCTGTAACAAAAACACTATACTATGAATTGAAGGCTTTACAGAGACAGTCAGTCTTTCACAAAAGTGTAATGAAAATGTCACTTTCCACAATGAAATCTGTAAGATTTTATAGGCTTCGTATTCAGACTTCACATCTAAAACTACCTCACAACAAACCACCTCATGAACCAAGGACTCCAACTTCATTTCTTCAAAATTATTACAAAATATACACACAGTTTAGAACACAGCTTAAAAACAATACCCCACATATCTCATCTCTAAGAAGTCAAATTTTAGACACTTTGACTGGAGATAACAATCAGGCGTCATCACTGAACATTTGAATAAAGCATCTCAAAGACAGAGGGCATGTCTGTGTGATTGCAAAGCACTGGGCAGAAAAGGGCCATTTCCTGATTAGGGCCTTCTGGAGCTACTGCAACACAAATAAAAGGAGGGGGAGGATTTATTCCATGTTTCACTGATCGTGATCTACCCCACCAATTCTCATACTACGGGTTAGGACCTCAAAGTGGCTCTCAATCCCATTTTAATGGGTTTGCCAGAGCTGGTGTTAGACTTGCCGGGGCCTAGAGCCAAAAGCCAAGCCCACTAGCTGGGGCTGAATCTGAAGCCCAAACTCAGAATAGCTGAGGCACTTGGGCTTCCCCCAGGGTGGATTCCTTGGGTGGGCTCAGGCTTCAGTCCCCCCACTCTAGGGGGCATGTAGTAATTTTTATGGTCAGAAAGTGGTGGTAGTGCCCCATGAATTCTATCAAATATCTGAGTAGTTAGAACTGGCTGCATTTTTTTTAAATGCAATGGGTTCTCGTAGAATCATCGAACTGAAAGAAACCTCAGGCGGTCATCAAAGTCCAGTCCTCTGCATTTATGGTAGTGTACAGGTTCCTTGAATCAAGTTCACATGCACAGCACACAACTAGCTTTCAGTGCATTTTTAACAGCTCAAGTTCATGGGCCTCGGAGTCTCATGGAATACATGGATCAGCGGCTTAGCCACAGGTGGGCCTGAGTGGGCCATTCCCCTCTCTGCCCCCTTGTGATCAAGGCCCACCCCTACTCTCATTTCAGCTTTGTTCCTGCCCTGCTCAGGCAGTCGGGCACTCTTGCCAAGGAGCAGGGTCAGGATGCAGGGGCTTGTCCAGCTCCTGCTGAAGTCCAGGTGCAGGGCTTGTCCCCCGCTCTTCCCTTCCTGTGCTCTAGCTGTGGAACCTGGTCAGAGATTTGTCCTGCTCCCTCCCGCCTGGCACACTTGCTGGAGAGTGGCATTGGTGCATGGGGCTCGTAAGCCCCCACCCCACTCCTCAGCAGGAGCACCAGGCAAACACAGGGAGCCAAGTCTCTGCTGCTCAATCCCGATCCCCAGGAAGAGCGCCAGTATGTCAATCCCATCTTCTCCCAGGCTGATTGGTGGGAGGCAGACCAATCTCTCCTGACCTCCTCCCCTACCTGCCATTATTACCCACCCATCATAAATCGGGGCCCACCCAAGTGTCCCCTTCTGGCTACGCCACCAACATGGATAGTGGGATACATGAATTATTCATCTCTATGCCGCTGGTTTAAAACAGGCCTAGATTGGTAGTGATCAAAAGTTACTACCCTCTGTACTTTTGAGTTATCTGTGTGAAATAAATTCAGTCCAATTCAGAGTAGGCAGGGACCTGAATCTGATGCAAAAATCTAAAGGGAACACCCAACATCATTCCAAGGTCATGGTGCAAAACTAAGACAAGGTCCTCACTAGGAGCAGATTGCCAATATGGTATCAGGAAGGAGAATTTGTGGCTACAGGAGGAGGCTGGACTTAAACATGGGTCAATGTTCTGGCCTAGTTGTTCTGGCACCTGCTTGTCATGATGCCCATGAAGCATTCAAACAGGACCATTTGCTGCTGGCAGACTCGCTCTTGCATAGCACAATCAGTCATGGACAATGCATTCTGCCAACCCACTCTACTCCCTTCGCTGAACCCTCTCATTGATGCTCAAAGTGGCAGTCACACCTTCTGCCAAAGTGCAAATAGGCCTGCAAGGCAAAAAAACACTACCTAGCTCTTCCAACAAAGGTTTAAAAAGGAAAAGTATCTCCTCAAGTGTGTCACAAACAGAAATATAAATTGCAGTTTTTGTCTTATCACCTTCACCAGTGCTCCCTGTAAGCTGAGCAATTACCAACACTTCCTGAATCAGCCTGCTAGATCAAAGCCCCAGTAGGCTCTCAGCAGCAGGCTCTAGCTTCTATTACCAGTTCAGGAGCTGGTACAGGCTCCACAACAGCAATCTGGCTCCTCTTTCCAAATTGGAGTCACCCAACTCTCTCCTCCCTGCACAGCCTGGAAGAGAGCCAGTTTCTCTCCTTTTTTCAAGGCATCATGGGAGTTGTAGTCTCTAGGGCTAGATTGCCGCACCAAAGTTTCCCTTAGGGCTCTGCACCTCCATCTGACTGCTACTGGCCCAGCCGCCACTCCGGCAGCCCGACTCTCAGCCACTGGGGCTCTCTGGTCCAGCAATATCCATGGTCCTGCTGGACCAGATGTTGCAGGACTAGAGAATCGCGGACCAGAAAGTTCAATCTATAATTAAATGCCCTCCACATACAGCTCTCTTATTACACTCTTTTAACATTTCAAACCACTGAGCAAATCATCACAAGGACATCTTTTTTTTTTTTTAAATTAACCTTCAATAAAAATGTGGAACATTCTTCTCAAAATAGACTTCCATTTAAAACTGAGAATTGGCATTAGCAATAGTTTTTCTGCTAAACAAACAAGTATAATCAATTCACAGCCTATATGGCTATATAAACTATGTAATCTTCCCCTCCTCCCCCCCCCACACACAGAATGGGGGGAAATTGTGATGATACTATTCCAAGCTCTGCCCACTAGTTTCCAAACTGAGATGCTGCTCACAGTACATTTCACAGATGTTTAACATATGATTTTTTTGTTCTCTGAACTCTACTAGTTCCTTTAGCTTGGTTCCATCTCAGTGGTGCCTGAATATGCCACTGGCTCCAACATGCATCATGGGCTTTTAGGTACAAAGGGAACAAATATCCAAATGCCATTCACTTTTGGCACTAAAATGAGACAACCAGGTATAGATTGTGAAGATCTGGGATCCCCTCCCTCTCTTTTCCTACATAAGGAATAAAATAATTAAAAATAGTGTCATTTAAATAATCACCACTGGGCATTTGAACTAAACCGTCATTGAGATAAATGGGGCAGCTTGCCTCTTCAAACTAATGTCCTTGGCCGTTTGCAGACTCAAGTAGAACTCTGCATCAGTTAATCTTAAAAAAAAAAAAAAAAAGTGTCCTCAGCATTTCTTCACAAATAGCTAGATTTATTATTCTTTTTCTGAAAACTGGGATAATAAGTGTAAGAGAACAGCTTCAGAAAGGCTCCCGAACAGTGTATATTAGCTCAACTTAAACATCAACATATACATGCTTATCACACTGATTGGCAGTTGTGTAAAACACTTTGAACACTTGAAATTATACATAAAAACATTGGCATTATTATTGTAAGGCACCTACTGAAAAGGATAGAGGTGACAGGACACTTAATTTGCTAGCTACTGTGTACTAAAACATGTCAGCGTACTGAGTTCTTCCATTCTTGTTCTGTGATTTTACAGACTGCAATATTATGTATTCCTCTCTCTCCAATTACATTTTTATACAAGGAACTGATATATGGTTCTCAAAGAGAGCTTACTTTCATAGGATTAAATGTAAAGCAGATAAGATGCAGTCAAGTAACAAAATATTCTACTTTAAAAGTCTTTCAGAAAATTATATTTAGTCTAGCATGCCAAGGAGAATATTTGAGACTTTCAAGAATACTTCCACTAGTATCAAACGAGTACCTTTTCTGGCTAAGATATTATCCCTTTTATGCATTTTCCTGGGTGTCCATTCGGAGGAAAGGTAGACTCACTAGCTGATAACTGTTCTGGGGCATTCTACTTTCAACAGTTCCATTTCAAAGCTACCCCATTAAGGAAAAATCAATTAAAGGGAAGCAGCTCATGCATCCTTAGATATATTTTTAAAACCTCTTCAGTCAATAAGATAAATGATGTTTACAGATGTCCAACTATAGCATTTTCTCTCTACATTATGCATCTTTTAGATAAAACTACTTATAGTTACACATACATAAATTGCCATACAAATTTCACTTCTACTGCAACAGCTGTAGTCTGTTTAGTAACTCTACTAAAAACCATCTATTTACATAATGGTTATCTTTTGTGAAAAGTTTTTATCCAAACATCTCAAAGGCTTATTGTGCAAACATAACTGGCCAAGGTGGGAAAGAGGGAAAGAAAAAAACCAGGAGACTAATGCCAATTCTCATTACCTGAACTATCAGTAACAGGTGTAAATGAAAGGATTTGGGGCTGTATATGTCTGGTTATTTCCCTCTGCCAAGAACAAACTGCTGATCAACACTTTAAAATCAATGACTTCAAATGACTAACATATCTGATCTGAAACTGAACAGAAATAAATTGCTCTGCTGTCTCAATTTCTCGGTTATTATCACTGGACAGAAGTAATACCCCATGCTACATTTCAGGGCTAGCCACTGCACTTTTTCTAATGTACAATGTAGTATAGAAATGGTCAAATCACACTACTGGAATAGGAGGAATTTTACAGAGGAAAAGGGTTACTCTAGAAAAACAATGAGGGGTCCTGTGGCACCATAGAGGCTAACAGATTTATTAGGATATAAGCTTTTGTACTTAAAACCCACTTCATCAGATTAATTAGAGTGGAAGTTACAGAAGCAGAAGTGTGTGTGTATATACACACACACACACACACACACACACGGAAGAAGTTGCTTGTGTTAATGAAGCTCATCAAGTGAGGATAGAAATGGGGCACACTTAGCATTTGGTGTAAAGATGTGAATATTCAGAGAGGGGAAATTGCCTTTGTAATGAGTTAACCAGTTGAGGTCCTTATTCAGTCCTAAATTGATAGGAGTTGAATTTCCACATGAATTCCAGTTCAGATGTCTTCCTTTGTAACCAGTTTTTGAAACTGTTTTACAGAAGAATGGCTATTTTCAAATCTATTACTGAAGGTCCAGGGAGGTTAAAGTGCTCCCCCACAGGCTTATGTGTGTTACCATTCCTGATGTCTGATTTGTGTCCATTTATCCTTTGGTGTAAAGACTGTCCAGTATGGCAGAGGGGCATTGCTGGCATGCATCACATTAATGAATGTGTAGGTGGATGACCCCCTAACGATGTGACTTATGTGGTTAGGACGTGTGATGGTGTTGCTTGCATAGATATGTGGACAGAGCTGGCAATGGGGTTTGCTGCAGGGATAGGTTCCTGGCTAAGTGTTTGGTGCATGGTGTGGATGCTGATAGATATTTGCTTCAGGTTGGGGGATGGGTTCGATAGTTATTTCTCCTTCCAACTGCTTGCATTCCAGAGAATATTTCCAAACAGCATTTCATCCTGAGATTGAAAGCACCAGTTACTACATCCATGGTTTGTAAATGCAGCTCAAAAGTTTGTCTGATAGATAAATAGTAGCTTACTTGCTGCCTGTTACGAGCTTTCAGCTATCCTGATCTGCTGGAAAATAAGATTTCACATTGATTTCTCCAACACAGCACTTCCCCAATACTCACTACTTTTCTCAGATTGAATAATTGATAATAAGCCAAAGAGCACAAGGTAGCAGATTTAAAACAAACAAAACAAAGTTTTTTCTTCATGCAGTGCACAGTCAACCTGTGGAACTCTTTGCCAGAGGAGGTTATGAAGATGAGGACTTTAACAGGGTTTAAGAAAGAACTAGATACATTCATGGATGTTAGGTCCATCAATACTTATTAGCCAGAATGGATAAGAATGTTATCCCTAGCCTCTGTTTGTCGGGGGCTGGAAATGGATGACAGGAAAGGGATCACTTGATGATTACCTGTTTCTGTTCGCTCCCCCTGGGGCAGGGGTGTTCAAACTTTTTTCAAAGAGGGCCAGATTTGATGAAGTGAACATGCGTGAGGGCCGACCATTTTGCCTGACATTCTTTGAACCATTAAAATTAAATGCAAATTAACTATTTTATGCAAAGTTTATTGCAAACGGCATACTTTTCATTTCGTCACATGGATGACAAATCTAAACAGGTGTTAAATCACTCTGCCTTTCATATCTGAAGGCCAGATGAAAAAAAAATCCAGGAAGCTGAAATATATGTCAGGAACATTGTAAAGTACATTACATATTATTGGTAATAAAGGTTGTCTGTCAACTTTTAAGTTCAAAAAATATGAACAGGAACATAACACCAAGTATACATGTTGTGTCCAAATATATTTATAACTGATTTAGACCAACTGACATTAACTGAGATTTTACAATGTATTCATCTCAATACATATGGATTCATTGGGGGCCATAAAAGATAGATATTGCCAAATTACCTGGGGGGCCGTATTAAACCGGAACACGGGCCGCAATTGGCTCGTGGGCCGGACTTTGGACATGCCTGCCCTGGGGCATCTGGCATTGGCCACTGTCGGCAGACAGGATACTGGGTTAGATGGACCTTTGGTCTGACCCTGTTTGGCCATTCTTATGTTCTTAAACACTGTGGGAGGTACACCCCTCAACCATCTTGTCAGCACCAATCCTGTCAAAAGCCAGCAGGGGATACACATTTAGTGTCTATTTACTATACAAGCTTCCAGTCTCCAATTGTCAAAAACCTTGTTTTACATGAGTCTTCCAAAGATATACTACAAAACGGTCAAATTCCTTGTAACATCTTACTGGATTGGTCATTAGAGCCATATATAATAGTATTTAAAACCAATGGGGTGTATTAAACAACAAAACTCACTTTTAAATGTATAATGTCAGTGATGCAAAATAAGCACCTTTGAAAACATAACTCCAACTATACATACAAAATGAAGGCATCTAAATTAGCTGTTACCTCTCAGGAAAGAGATCTTGGAGCCATTGTGGATAATTTTCTGAAAGCATCCACTCACTGTGCAGTGGTAGTCAAAAGAGTGAACAGAATGTTGGGAATCATTAAGAAAGGGATAGATAAGAAGACAGAAAATACCATATTGCCTCTATCTGGACAATATCAGAGTATGGAAATTGTATGGAGGATCATGAATGCTCACAAAATTGGGTTAGGGTGCAGGAGGGTATGAGGGCTCTGGCTGGGGGTGAAGGCTCTGGAGTAGAGCTGGAGATGAGTGGTTTGGGGTACAGGAGAGGGCTCCAGGCTGGGATTGAGAGGTATGGAGGGTAAAAGGCTGGGATCAAAGCTGGGGTAGGAGGTTGGTGTGGAGGGGAGAGGGCCTTGGTTGTAAGTTCCAGGTGGTCCTTACTAGCTCCTACACCAAGGCACTGGCAAGTGGCTCTGCACACTGCCCTGTCCACAGGTATTGCCCACACAGCTCCCATTGGCTGCAGTTCCCAGCCAATGGGAGCTGTGGGAGTGGCATATGGGGCAGGGGCAGCACACAGAACCCCTTAGCTGCCCCTATGCATAGGAGCAGAAATGGGGACACGCTGCTGCTTCTGAGAGCGGTGCAGAGCCATGGAGTGCACAGAGCAGGGCAAGCCCATAACCCCACTCCCTAGCAGGAGCTCAAGGGCTGGATTAAAATAGCTGACAGATGTGGCCGGTGGGCCGTAAATTGCCCACCCCTGTTCTAGTCTGTTTGTCTGTAGCAGGAAATGGGCAACAGAAGATGGCTCACTTGATTAGCACCTGTTTTCTTCATTCCCTCTGGGCACTGTAGTAAGCATGGAGAACCCCTCTCTGAGCCTGGGTGGGCTAAGCCGTGCCCTGCCCCTTTAACTCCCCAAAAGCCAAGGGGCGGGGTGAATCGTATAAAAGCTCAGCCCAGGAGCTCAATAGGGCCCCAACTGCTACGGGAAGCAGAGGCCTGCCCTAAGCTCCTGAGCTGGGAGGCCATTGAGGACTCTACAGAGGCCAGGACTGGCCCGGACCACCAGGCCCCCAGACCGATGAGGAAACCCTGTTGACCATGCCTCAGGGTTCAGAACTCAAGAACCTGCTGCAACGCCAGGTATACTCCAAGGGGGAGTTTGGAAGTGGCCCTGGGAAGTAGAGGACAATCAAGCTGATCCCATTATATTCAAGTGAGTCGGTGTGTTGTGAGCTGGATCCCCGCTGACTCCAGTGGCAGGCAGTCCTGGGCCAGGACACATTGGAGTAGGGAGGGCCTACACCCTGTTACCCTAGAAAAGGGGGCTGTATTATAGTTTAGTTCAGTGGGCTCCATTTTGAAAGAGACAGTTTCTTTTCTCTACGTGATGGAGGTTTTTCCCGCTCAAACTGTTGATTTGCACACGGCACTACCTTGTGCACCCCTCTCAAGCAGGCTGCGCACCCGTTACTATCTGGTGCACTCAGCACCAAAACCACTGCACACAGCCCCTAGGAAGCTGCACTCAACCCCTAAGTTCATTAGCATACTTACCTAAGTTCATTAGCATATTTTTTCCTGCCTCTGGGCCAATAAGAGCCCTGAGGTATCAGGGGCTTGGGTCCTTGGATATTCCCCAGCCTTGGATTGGTTTTTTTTGTTGCTCCTTGTACTGTTTGCCTGAAGCTTGGATACCATCTATGTAATCAGAGGCCTGGACTTTTGAACTGTGCTACCCTTGTGTGGTAAATACCCACAAGGTTTTCCTGTCTGCACTGGTCACTGGAACTGGGACTCTTTTCCTGTCATCTTTATTGGATTACTCACCTACTGGAGCAGACGGTGTTGTCGAAGGACGGATCAGACTGTGTCCAGCGGGAATTCCTTTCCAGATCGAGGATCCATATCTGGGTCGTCTCTTCACAGAGGACTCGCTACCGTGGGATCTCCCTTGCTTGTCCTCCCCAGAGGCTTACAAATAGCCCGAGGGTTGAAGGTCGCAGGCATCGATCACCTCAGGCTTTGTATATACCTTATGTATTTAGGGAACTGTCCTATCTCCTTTCTTCGGGTTAGGGAGGGTTGGTTTGTTGAAAATTACTGTTAACTGTATATCTGTTCCATTATTTACTCAAAAATACATGGTTTGGCCCTAGATTGTGTATGCCTGATTTGTGGCTAAAGATCCACCGGTGATTAGATACGGCTCTCAGGACGGATCTCTCTTCTGTGTAGGGACTCCCTCTCCCCGTTTTATATCCACTCCATCGGCCATTTTGATTTAATTGTTCGTCCACGTCCCTAGGGCAACAACCCTGGGCAGCAGTCTCCCCTCTCCTGCAAGTGAACAGCTGTTTGTTTACCTGCCCCACGGCCTGGCTCTACCTAAATTGTTGAACTGCACTTACTTGCTTGCCCTGCCGTGTACTCAGGGTGCAGCTTGAAAGGGACCATCGAGGGTTTATTTACTGGCCCAAGCATAGTCCTGAGCCCCAGGACTAAGCATGATGGCTTACATAAGGTGGAGAATGTGGGCACTGACCCCACCCCTGAAGTAAGGGGTTTAAAGACTTCCAGGTCATATAGATAGATAGATTTTAAAGAGAGAGAGAGGGAAAAAAAGCCAGGGATGGATCCAGGGATAGAGCCAGAGAAAGAGCCAGGGATGGATCTGGACAAATAATTTAAATTCCTGGCCAAAAGCAGCAACATCAACAAATGCTGCAGCAGATGGGGGTACAACACCAGCAGCAGCAACAGCTGATGCAACAGATGGGTGAACAGCAACAAAAGCTCCTGCAGCAGCTAACAAGCCAGCAACAGGAACTCCAGCAACAATGCTTCCAGCAACTGGCAACCCTCTGATCCCAATCCAGGAGTCCAGCCCCACGTTCAGGCGGGGACCCCCTAGTATCTCCTGCGCCCACCTGCCTCTCCAAGATGGGGCCGGATGGCAATCCCAAGGGCTTTCTAGAGACCTTCAAGTTAGGAATCTGTGACTAACTCAACTATCCAATAAATAAAAGCTTATCGGATAGTCGACTAGTCCCTCGACCAGTCGCTTTCCCTGCCCCTTGCTACCTCTGTCAGAGGCAGCAAGGCGGGGAGCAGGAGCCAGTTCTGTGGGGAGGGAGGGAGGGAGAATTGGCTTGTCCTCACGAACTACATGACCCGCTTTCCCGAGGCCATCCCACTACGAAACACTATTGCCTCTGAATTGGTGAAAGTGTTTGCCTCGGGTAGGGCTTCCCCAGGAGCTACTGACTGATCAGGGAACCAATTTTACATCCCAGCTGCTCTGCCACGTGTGTGCCCTGCTCGTCATCCAGGAATTGCAGACCTCAGTGTACCACTGAGACAGATGGGTTGGTTGAGCATTTAAACCAGACACTGAAGGGGATTTTAAGGAAGTTCCTTGCCACAGTGGGATCTGTGCTTTTCAAAGATATACTCCAATCAATAGGATTAATAACTTTTTACCCTGAATGATTTCTGTTATCTTTTATAAATATATTCACCTAAGTAAAAGACCCAGCAACACAAATTTTCTCACATTTCAGATTTTAAAAAATCCTCCAACACAAATAGAACTAGGAAAGTGAAATGTAGAAAGAAAATTCCTTAGACAAAAGCTAAATGCCATAGGAAATTCAAATTCTTCAACGTTTTAATAAACCAGTACATAGGGAGAATGTACATCTTCCAGAAATACAGAATGTCTTAAGATTTACCATCACTAAGTAGAACAATCTACACTCCCAACTAAAGCAGCAGAGAGGATTTTTTTATTCCATGTAATATGATATCTAAAAACTGTAGCACAAAAAGGCATTTTGACATTAATACCAAAGAAGAAAATAAATAAATAAAGGTGACACGATATTTAAGAATTAGAGAATCATTTCTAACAATAAAATAGTGATAATTACCCTGATTTCTTTTCTCTCTTACCAACACCAAGCCCTCTGTGTGGGGAAAAAAAAATAAAGCTAACCACGTTATGGACCTAGTGGCAAAATAGTTTAGCTCCACTCATACTACAAGCTTTCAGCAACATCAGTGTGTGCAAAAAAATATAAATAAGGTAAGCTATTCATACATCAGCTTAGTATACTAAATAAACAATTTTCAGACAGAAGTGTGATTAACTTTCTCCATTAACAAAAAAAAAGTTTGCAGAAGCACTTCTATTGTTAAGTTTTACAGAACTGTTTTTACAAACAAATGTTGGGAGAAATGTGACCTGAGCATATTCCTTTACATCTGAGATTGAACAGAGTAAAGAGGTTTTTAATAATGAAACCTCACAGCATATCTGCCGCACCACTGAGCACCCCAAACATTCATATCACTGCAGAGTGGATAAAATAAGAGGCGTTTAAAAATATAAATTCCAATTATTTGTATTTAAACTAAGCAAGTGGTACATATTTGCTGCTAAGTTTGGGGTTTTTTTAAGTCAAGCAACCGATCTGGTAGAAGTCACTTGGAACCAGAATCTGTTGCTCAACAAGATCTGCACACCATATGATGAGGTACAGAAAATCTATACTGGAGGAACAGGAGGTTAAGGAACATGTCTGGGTCCAGGTGTCCCCACACAATCACACCTGCAAAACCTGCACAAGTTAGATGGAGGAGGGGGAGCTAACAGTTAAAGGGAGCAGCTGCTGCTCAGGAGCACCTTCTCTGAGATCTGGTAAGGCAGACCTGAGCAAAACCATAAAGGAGAGGCAGGTGACTGACTGTTTAGGTCAGCCACTTCGAGATTCTCTGATTTACAATGCAAAGTAAAGAAGATTTTGGCTATTAGGAGCTCCAGTGGGGAAGCTTCTTAGCTCTCCAGTGCAGAGTAGTTGCTCACCAATGAGTCCTGGACCAGAGGCCGATAGAAAGGATGGACCCAAATTCCCCTACCCACTCCAAGAAACAGTGACAATAACACAAGCCATCACCTCTGTGGAGAACCCAGCAGGGGAGAAACACTCTGACAGTTCATTTGTCCAGATCCCAGTGTCCCTGTGCTAAAAGCCAGGACTAGCAACGCCATGGGAGGGCACTGAAGGACAGGACTATATTTCCAAAGAGGAAATGGCCTGCCATGCTTCTGCCTGACCACTAGGCAGCACTGTTGGTGACTGCTCTCCTTCCACAACCAGTAGCCTCTTCTGCTTGTGCAGGAAATATTTTCTCCTTTCAGTTTATTCCACTAGTTCAGTTACATGATAAACGAATGGGAGTTAAAAAAGAAAATAAAGTGGTTCCTCTCTTTCAATCCATTGGTAAAACTAGGTCAGAGTATAAAATCTCATACTAAGGTCTTAGAAGCGCAGAAACAATCAGTTCAATTCACCAACTATAAATAATACATACTTCTTTTCTTTAAAGGAACAGTTTTAAATGTGAAACATGTTTGGATAAACTATTTTTTCTTATGTATCCAGCACATACAAAGTAAATGAACTTTAAAAAAAAAAAAAACCAAAATGATGTTCTGTGCATTTTAATTTAATTTTCTAAATAGAGCTTCACAGAAATCACAAGTATACAATCTAATACATAAGAAATCCATTGTTCATCATTTTGTATAATAAATAATATAAAATGACTCTGAAAAAGTGTAAGTTAAGCTACATACTCATGTAAGTATATTGTATGGATATACAGTAATATGTCCTCCTGGTTAGCAAAAAGAAGCATCAATTATTTAGCTGCAAATCAGCACCTTTTAAATAGTTTATTGTCCTTGTTTGGTAATCTTTCATTGGAAAAGAACTAAAGTACAAATGCAAAAGATTAAAATCAATTATGTGAATTAAGGTTTCCTGCTTGCTGATTTAAATCAATCTATCCTGTCCACATTCCCCTGTTCTAAGTGTTCTCAAAATTAAGTGTTAATTCAGGTTGCCTTACATTCTTAATGAGGTTTTTGTAGATGCAATGATCATTAAAAAAAATACAGTATAAAAAAGGCAATTTAGGAGATAGGAAGATTAACTCATTGCAGTCTTATTCCCTCAATTAAAGGTCATAAAGTGTTTTATTTCACTTAGAAGAAGTCTGTTTAAGAAATGAAGTGGAAGCAATCAAGACTGCTCTATCCCACTCATGTCTCTCTAATTACTCTGTACCTATAATGCACTTTAACTCTTCCTCTAAGTGCAATTGAAAAAGCTCTTCTCTGACTTTTCTCTGACCTCTAATTACTGGAGAAATCGATGTTGTGGTAAGCGATTCTCTATATGAACCATTTGTTTGTAATTTTTTATTAAATCCTTCTAGGAGTAGTATTATGCTGTATCTACAAGTGTTGGCAGTTCTCAGGAGGTGCTGCTCAATTGGGCAGAATCTGGTTTATAAGCTTCAGAATGTACTACCACTTCCTCTCCACAGTCTCAACAACAATAGGACTCCTGCTCCCTCCCCCCCCCCTACATCTATAAAGCCCTCTGAGAAATCCTCATGCACTGTTTACCACTGCTTTTGGAGGTTAAATATTTCTGGTTGGCACACCGCTTGATTATACACCACACGTCGCAGGTAAGGGCAGAAGACAGAAAGGTGATAGTTCTCAGGATAGGACACATTGACATAGCTCACTTAAAGTCAATCCAGCAATGTCAATTTACACCAACTAAGGATTGCTAGAGTTAGACCTTTACCTTTGAAAAGCACACACCTTTGTGTGCTGATTGTGTGAAAAAACAAAGCTTTATTACATTTCTCTCTCTGGCTCTCAATAAATGCTGTCATATTATCTCAGCCCTGCCCAATTTCTTCTAGCGATTAGCCCATCCAAAATCAGCTCCTTCTAGAAACAGGAATTGAAATGGCAGTAAAAGTAATATGAAACCCTCAACTACTAACTCCTACCTTTTTCCTATATATAAGACACTCACTCTCATGCAAATACTTCTTCATTATGCATTAGATGAGCAGTTCTCCAGCTGTGGGATACAACACCAGAGAGAGTGGCAATCCTGTTTTAGTGGGGTAATGAAGATTGCCGTTAGACTTGCTAGGACCTGAAGTCAAATCCAAACTTTGAGCCCCATTGCCTGGGGCAGAATTGTGAAGGCTTCAGTCCTTGGGCTGGCGTATAGGCCAACTCGGCTGTCGCCTAGGGCACCGCGTTAAACGGGGTGCCCAATGATGACATCACGCCATTGAGGGCTGTGGAGGAGGGGGCGCCGATCATGCATTCCGCCTGAGGTGCCAGCTGCCGGCAGCCCGCCTCGGGCCGCCCCTGCTAAGAGGCCTTTTAATCTAGTCCCCTGCACTCAAATCATGACTAAGTATTATCAGGGCCATCCCTGACAGGGATTTGTCTAACCTGCCCTTAATCTCAAGTGACACAGATTCTACAACCTCCCTAGACAATTTATTCCAGTGCTAAACCACTCTCTCCGTTTAGGAATACTTTCCTACTGCCCAACTTAAATTGCCCTTGCTGCAACTTAAGCCCATTACCACTTGTCCTATATGAAAGAAAAAAAAATATCTTCCTCCTTCTTGTAACATACTTTATGTACTTGAAAACTGTTATGTCCCCACAATCTTCTCTTCTCCTATCTAAACAACTCCCTTTTTTTTCCAATCTTCCCTCATAGATCATGTTTTCTAGACTTTTAATTATTTTTGTTGCTCATCTCTAGATTTTCTCCAATTTATCCACATATTTCCTGAAACATGGTGCCCAAAACTGGACACAGTACTCCATTTGAGGTTTAATCAGCATGGAGTAGAGTGGAAAAACTACTTCTTGTGTCTTGCTACAACATTCCTGCTAAATCCTTCCAGAATGTTTACTCTCTCCTCCTCCCCCTTTTTTTTTTTTTTTTTTAAATCTTGTACAGTTTCACATGGGGAAAAACCACACAAAGATTTTTTTAAAATTAGTACTTTAATGAGTTTGATTCTTCTGAACTGAAATGGGTGTTTGAAGATCATATCTGTTTTGCAATGCTCACACTTTTATATTTTGCTTTATCACATTTGTTAGTTTCTAAACCCCTTCTGCACTACAACATTTGACAAAAAGCCCTCGTGGATTTTCAACTCATTGTGAGAAGTAGCAGGTAAACTTGGTGGAATGGGTTCAGCCAAAGAGGTTAACTACTCTTGGAGGAGGGAAAGCCTTGGTAACATACTGGACTGCTAAAAAGCAACTGCAGAGGATTCCTTAAAACCGTGGTCCCCAACACGGTGCCTGCAGGCGCCATGGCGCCCTCGGGAGCATTTGCAGGCGCCCGCCAGGTGCTCGGGGCTGGCCTGGCCCCGGGCACGTGGCGCACGGTGAGCGCCAGCCCCGGGCGCGCGGCGCTTGCGGGGGGAGGAGAGGAAGCACCGGCCCCGGGCGCGCGGCGCTTGCGGGAGGGGGGGAGCGCCGGCCCCGGGCGCGCGGCGCTTGGAGGGGGCACCGGCCCCGGGCGCGTGGCTATGGGGGGGGCCGCCCCTGGGCGCGCAAGTGTCCCCGCCCCCTGGCGCCCAGCGGGCGAACGGCCATGCCCCCTGGCGCCCGACAACCTCAAAAGGTTGGGGACCACTGCCTTAAAATATTTAGATAACACTACCAGAGACCTTTGCATCAAGCATCACTACTGCTCTATTCAAAAAGAGGGTTGAAGAAGCATTTCAGATGGCTCCTATGAATAGTAACAGAAGGAACTTTCTTTTCCCCAAAAAGGGAGGGAAATAAACCCAGTCTTCACTTCCTGTACCAGGGGGCTCCCAACCACCTTGTTATGCTGAGCAAGATCCTCTGGTCTCTCACAAACCAGGCACAGGGTTGGGATTTCCACTCCACTGAAAGGGACTTCTGTGATTCATCCCATCACAAATTCACCCCTCCTTATATCTCTGATTTCATTTCTTGTTCCTCCCTCTTTTGTTCCCTATACCATCAGGGCTCCCCCTTTGTCTCCCATGTCCTGCGTCTCACATGTATGCATATTTTTAAAATTTTCCCACTTTTTAAGTGCAAAATACTTTGCAATTTCATTATCATATATAAAGTAATTTTAAAACTTAGTAATGCCCCACAACATTTTTCATTCTTATTCCTGTCCTTTCAAACCTTCCCCTTTAATCCAAGGCAACATCAAAAATGAACAGAATGATGTGCAGTTCTAAGTAGTGACTATGTAAAATGTGCCCCTTCTTCCTAAGACTTGCTTTCTGAGTATATTCCAGGTTATTTTGGCTTACAAAATATTGTCATTTTTTATCAATGCTTTCTCAATTGTGTAGCCTTTGCAAGAGCTTTCTGGCTTCTATTCCTTTGCATAGCTACAGAATTATTTTGTAAATCATAATCAGTTACACCTGTGTATATTCACTGAGGATTAATGGCATTACATAAAGTGTCACTTGCAGGTATGACCTGGCCTGCAGAAATGTTATTACTGGGGTGTTATTACTGGGAAAAGTGCAACGTAGCACAGAAACTAGCTTGACTGAGTCAAGATTGAGTTTTTAAGGCTCCCAGTTAGAGAAAACATCTCTTGTAAACTACTCACATCTGGCAAGGAAATCGCCAAGATAAACATGAGACCCACCACTGTCACTCCGACCAGTTACTTTTAAGAGCTTAGGCTGATTCTGCTCTTTCACATTTTCAAATTCTCACAGAATGAGACAACTGGATGGCAACTCTCGTCCCACATGTTCTACTCTCCTCTTCCACCTTTCAATAAAATCTTGGGATGAAGCCAAGAGAAAGTGTCTTTCCAAGTAAACATTTTAATTCAGAGTTTTCAGTGACAGAAATTCTCTCTCTTTTGAATGCTCTCTCTCATGGAATGCCTTAGAACTCAATAAGTGTCTTCCCCTTGCCTGCTTTATAGAAGCAATGAATGCTGTTTACCGAGCAATATTAATTCCTGATACCAGGAATGCCTGTATTTAATGCATGGAAGCTGTTCTGGCTTCTGTTCTACAAATAGGGGATAAAAGAAGAAAAGAAAATGGATAAAAAATATTTTTTCTTTAAAAGTACTTTAAGTTTGCAGCCCAACAAATTCATTTAAAAAAAAAAACCCTATCAACAGACTGATCTGAACACTAAGGAAAAGGAAACTAGCCTTTGATCCATTTCTGTAAGAGTAAGTGTTATTTAAATGAAGCCACATTAATGAATGACAGTTAACCAGGAGAAAATATGTCTTAGTAAATCATGCATAGCAAACATAGGAATATTCATTGGATTAAGTAATGAAACAACTGGAATTTGGATTAAAAAGTCAGTCTTCAAAATTTGTTCACAAATATGGACATTTTAGGAGGCAAGCAAAGAAGTTCTACTAGCATATAAATATTTAAGGCTTAACATGACAATGATTTACCATAGTTCACAAGTGCCAAGTCTAGACAACCATGTTGCTAAGGAGACAAGTTGGCTGCTCACCCGTCATGAACATGATCGCTTTCCTAGTATTCTACAGCAATTGTCACACTAGTTATTGAGAGGGCTTTTAAACATACACAGATTGTCAGAAATAGTGCATAGATTACTTGGCCAAAGTACATTTATAAGTTAGTATTCTCGTCTGTTGCTAATTAAAAATTGTCTAGGATTACAAAGATGTTTAGTAATGAGCAGAGAAAGAAGAAACAATCAGATGGTCTTGATGTATTCCAAAAATTAAAGAAATTCATAAAAACAAACATTATACGATGAAATCCTTCTGTTACTTTAGACCATCAAACACAACAAAGCAGCATTCAGGAGAAAGAATGTGTGGGGAAAGAAAAACATCAAGGCAGTGAGAATGCCTCTCTTTAGGACTTTGGAAGAAAGTGCTTAGTAGAGATCAGCTCTATCTCCCATACTCCCCTTCCTCACTCCCTTTATCCACCGCAATCCCACCTGAAGTTTATTCCTATGTAGCTACTTGAATAAGGTGTTACAGCACCTTGTCTCCAGTAAGATTTTCCAACAAGTTGGCTAAGTTAGGTATGCTGCTTTTGAGGGGGGGGAGGGGTAGTGAAAACACCACTACCCAAGAGAGATTAGTAGCAAATAGGTGGACGATGGAACATTATGCATTACATATTTTCAATCCCTGCATTACTAATACTGGGAAAATGGGGAAATGTGAATAAAGCACCAAAAAGCGAGACTGTGATCCTAAACCAGTGAAACAATATTCTCCTCAAAATCTTGCAAATCAATAAGTTTCATAGCAATCAACGATCCCATACAAAAAAGGGAAGTTTTGGACCCCTATAAATCCTGTTTCTCTTAATTTATTTTCTAAAAACATTTAAATGCATTAAGCGTTTACTTGTAATTTAGATACATAATGTGTAACACTCTCTGTATTTTTCTCTTTAAAAAAAAAAAACCATTGCACCTTTGTCTTAAAGCACGAATACTGGACACTAGTATTAAATAATGTTTGTTACTATCTTATAAGTACTTGCATACCCTGCTGTCAAGTTCTGCAGTTACCGTATATACTCGAGTATAAGCCGAGTTTTTCAGCACAGTTTTTGTGCTGAAAAATGCCCCCCTCGGCTTATACTCGAGTCAGCATCTCGAGAACTAAGGCGGGCAAAGCCTCAGAGGCACGGGACCCCCCCCGCGGCTGCGGCTTCAGTCCGGGAGCCTGTGGTCTGCTGGGGACGGTCCCCAGCAGACCACAGGCACCCAGATTGAAGCGGCAGCAGCGGCGGTTCCCCGCGCCTCTGAGGCTTTGCTCTGGCAAAGCCTCAGAGGCGCGGGACCCCCCCCGCGGCTGCGGCTTCAGTCCGGGAGCCTGTGGTCTGCTGGGGACGGTCCCCAGCAGACCACAGGCACCCAGATTGAAGCGGCAGCAGCGGCGGTTCCCCGCTTCAATCTGGGTGCCTGTGGTCTGCTGGGGACCGTCCAGCAGACCAGGGGCACCGGAGCAGCTTTCGCCCCGACTTCCGGGGCTAGACCCGGTATCTATCTTCATTTTTTACATTTACCAGTAGCTGCCTCATTTCCTACCCTAGGCTTATACTCGAGTCAATACTTTTTCCCAGCTTTTGGGGGTAAAATTAGGTGCCTCGGCTTCTATTCGGGTCGACTTATACTCAAGTATATACAGTATGTTGAATTTAGGGGCTACATCAATACATGGTCTTTTCAGCTACTTTGAGACCTGACAAATCTGTATAAACTCTAAGGGTGTGTCTAGACTACAGGGTTTTGTTGACAAAAGTGGACTTTTGACGACAAAACTATACCTGCATCTACACTGCCGCTGAGTTCTGTCTACATAACGTCAACAGAACTCAGCAGTTTTGTTGACAGCTGTAAATCTCATTCTACAAGGAATGCATTCTTGCATCTACACTGTCCTTTTTGTCTACACTGTCATGTCGACAAAGCGGCTTGTCGACAAAACCGGATGTAGTCTAGATGCTCTTTGTCAACAGAAGCTTTGTTGACAGATGCTGTTGACAAAACTTCTGTCGACAAAGGCCTGTTGTCTAGACGTACCCTAAATGGCTTTGCTTTTATATGTCTCTCTGTTCACAAGTTCACAGCACTGTTGCAAACTATACTCCCTTAGTTGGATAAGCCAGATTGCTATTCCTCTTTTTTTCTGTCTCAAAAAAGAGAAGAAATAAGATGGGGAAGGAAAAGACGATTTAAAGAGGGGATGAGAGAAAGTGTCATCTCTCAGGTTCTGGCTGGAATTTAGCCAAAGCTGGTAAATGTAGTGATGTCATCTGACTCCCTTCTCTGGCCTTGTCTAGTCAGGACATCTTTCTGAAGTAGGAAGGTAGTGGTCCAGGATCCCAGAGGATGGGAGCCATGAGGGCGAAGTTCACACCTTTCCCTTCTCCTTTTAGTTAGCCAGCATCATGGTAGCAAACTCTACCCCAAAAAGTTTCTTTGAGGCTCCCCAAACTAAGGATGTAGAGGAGTAGTCAACTACCCAATAATCAGGAGCTTACCAGGTAGCATTACTGACTACTCACTCATTCCCCCCAAGACCCTACATTTTTAAAGGGAAGCCAGCAAGAGAGCTGGCTGAATCCCTGGTCCCGGGTCTCAGCACAAACACACACTGCCGCTCGCTGCCGCTCTGCATTTTTGAAGGGAAGCTGGCGCGAGTGCTGAGACCTGGGATTCAGCCAGTTTTCACTTCTGCCGGCTTCCCTTTAAAAATGCAACGTGGCAGCAGGAGGTTGTGCTGAAAGCCAGCACGAGCCGGAAGTCAGTGTTGACACTGCCCTTCCTTATCGACTAATGTAGTAGTCGATAGAAATTCCATTGACTATTTGATTACCCAAATAACTGCTACTTAACATCCTTACCCCAAACAGGAGCAATGGGAGGAATAGCATTGTCCTCTCATTACTTTGTCCACCAAGTAGGCCTGTTTCTGATACATCAATTTTTTATTCGTTGATTTCCAGTTCCAGGCATTTCCTTCTTCACTAAACATGATCTTAAGCCCTGAGTTATACCAATAGGTGGTTGGTTGGTTGGACCGATTCTCACACTCTCACTTTTGTGGCTTTTCCCATGAGTATCTGTTGTTCTATGTTATTGTGACTTCTTATGAATTTATACTTCATCTTTACAGAGGAGCTTACAGTTAGGGTAAATTTAAGGTCCTTTTGTAATAACTGGGCCTACAACATTTACTAATTCTTATACATGAAATGCATATCAAGTCTAAACCAGCAGTTCTGGCCAGCTGGCTCAGAACATGAGGCACAGATTTGAGGTGAGCATTACTGTGACCGGTGCTCTTTTATAGGTACTAGATATTTTATTGCTTTGTGACCAAGGCATGCCTGCCTCTAATTGTTAAGTTTGGAAAAGCTGAGAATCAATTATTTAGAACATATTTCCCTAATTTGTTTAGGACAATGTCGCGTAGGACCTTGTCAAAAGCCTTACTGAAATCAAGATATATCACAACTACTGCTTCCCCACTATCCAGTAGTCCAGTAACCTAGTCGAAGTAGGAAGTTACGCTGGCTTGGCATAATTTGTTCTTGACAAGTCTCTGCTAGCTATTCCTTATAAGAGTATTACCTACTAAAACATAAAAATTGATTGTTTAATAATTTGTTCTAGTATCTTTCCAGGTATTCAAGTTAGGCTTACTGGAGTACAACTCCCCAACACCTCTGTTCCCCCTTTTTAAACATAGGTATTGTGTTTGCTGTTGTCCCATCTTCTGCAACCTCACTCATTCCACATGAATTCTCAAAAATATTCACTGATAGTTCTGAAACTGCTTTAGCTAGGTCCTTAAATACCCTAGAATGAATATCATCAAGATCTGATGACTTCAATATATCTAACTGATCTATACATTCTTTAATCTGTTCTTTCCCTATTACGGCTTGGATTCCTTCCCCCTTGTTATTAATTGTGTTGAGTATCAACTTAATAAATCCTTTAAGGTATACAAACATAAGTAACAAAATTATGTATGTATTTCCATCGATCATCCCTATATGTTTTAGGCCTTATGATTTATTACCTCTGTAAACAATTTATAAGCTATACCGTGACTTACTGAAATTTTATAATACCTTGGTAAGAGTATTAGAACACACACATGAACTGCATCAGACTTCAAATCATATAAGCTTTGGAATACAAACAGATTTTGTTGCAAAGAAGCTGTAATTTGTAACAAGGAGGCTAAAGAGTGAACTTACAAAAACAGTTTTAGGGTATCCAAAAGGAATCTGATTGAGCAAAGAGAAGACATATAGGCACTGAAAGCAGAAAACGATTTTGTGATACACAAAGAGACAATCAGCTTAAAATAAATTCAGGTAGAAGCATTTATTTAAAAAATAGAACTTTACCTAATATTGTTAATTGGCATATTTAAAAGATTATTATAACTGAAGAGGAAATCAGAAGAAAAAATATTTCTGCCAACACTTTGAATAATTGACCAAAAGCATAGTGAGGAGTATTCCTGTGTGTACTTTACAGCAGTACAGTCCATTTTATTGTAAAACAACCAAAGACTAGTACAGAGGATTTGAGACCTATACAATACCTACAACTATTTTCAATTTTGTTTTTATTTACTAGAATTTCAATTGACAATGTCCTTTTAAAATCTGTAGAATATTTATTTTTAAGACAAATGGTCAAAAACAAAAACATATTGGGTGGGAGGGTTATAGTTATTTGTTACTTGTGTTACACAACAGTCCCAGATAAGATTCCCCAAAAAAGTATTCCCACCTGCTATCAATGCACAGTCAGCATAGGGTAGCCAACTTTCTAATATCTGAAAACCAGATCCCCCAGTTTGCCTTTTTCCCCCCTGCCCCTGCTTCGCTACTTTCCTCCAGCCCCCAGTCGCTCACTGCTCTCCCTCCACCCCCATTTCAGCACAAGCCACCAGTCCCGGGGGGCTTTCAAACCCTAGCTCCAGCAGGCCAGCTGGGACTACAGCTCAGAAGAGCACTGAGGCTGCACACAAGCAGCCAGGTAGACCTGCAGGAGAGCTAGGAAAATGGCCCTTCAACACAGTAGCCCCCTATCTCCTAGGGAATGTTCCATGACACTGGGAGGCTCTTACTCCACATTCTGTCTTCTGCTGCAGAGGTGCAAACCATGGTCCCTCACAGGGCCTTCCTGCAACTCAAGCCCACGTATGGATACTGCCACAAGAGCTACCTCTTCAGGGCCAGACGACAGGCTGCCACTTTCCCCCATACATCCCCACAGTAACCAGATTTGTAGTATCTGGTCAACACACGCTGATTCTTCTTCTCTCTTTTCCTCTCAACGCTAGCACAATTAAAGCTTTGCAGAAACAGGACCGTCTCCCTCTCGACTCTGCTGCCTCATGGTGGTGTGAGCTTTCCAGTTCTCAGTAGCAATGATCCTTTTCTGTCAAGCACAGGTTGAAGCTGAGGTTTCTTGAGGTTTCCCAATCCTGTCTTCCTGGCAGAAGAGACAATTCTGTGATGCAAGGACCAGGTGTGTCAAATTTACTACCTGCATCCTGGCAGTTGATAAGCATTTACATACTATCTTCAGGATAAAATATCCCATCCTTCAAATACTGATTTTTTTCTATAAACAAATTAAGAGCCCATCAATCAGCACAACAAATAAATAAAGCCTCCATTTACAGCCTTCTACAACCACCACCTTGAAGATCATGGTTGGTTTGATTTATAAAATTATCACCACTTCCAAGAGATTTGTGGGGTAAATAATTGCTGCTTTAAGTGCCTGAATCTATCTAGTCTTAAATAATTTTTCCAAACATCACCAATCTGATGTGTGAAAATCCAGGTCCTCCATTTTTTCTATCAAAGCTCATCATTGAAATGTTACAAGTCACAAATGATCTGTTATAGGAAAGTAGCAATACAACTACATTCTCAGTCAATAGCCATTTGTGTGGGGAATTTAAGCAGAGAGGTAAATCTGGTGACGAGCTAATATATTTCAGAGCTCGTAAAATTGATCAATTATTTACTAGCATAAGAGTTATTCTCACTCAACAGGGCAAAAAATAAACTATGTCCCCAGATTTCCTGCAATTTAAAGAAATAACAGTTGTGTTCTGTTTCTTATACACTATTTTAAATGGTAACATTAAATAGACAGTTGATACAATATAGCTTCCAACTTCTTTCTTGCTGTTGTTGAACCGTCTTATCGTGTCTTCACTCCATTTTCTCTCTGTCCTTTCCTGTAACTAATAATTTCTGCATCTTTTATTGGATTTTCTTCCCTTCCACTTTTATCTTTCTTTCTTTATCCTCCCAAGATTTCTAAATACCACACTTATTTTTTTTAATTTATCCCATCACTCTACTCTCTCCCTCTTCCCACTGTTCTCATATCCACTTGTCCAAATACTCTCACACCCTAATAACTTTCCCGTACTTTCATGCGCACCTGAAAACTGGCACACAAAGTTTGACATCTTTTAAACCTAACAGCCACAAGACTTTATGACTGCTAGCCAAAAACAGACACAGAACATTGTGGTGACAGAAAGCGTGCCTTACTTTCCAAAAGCAACATGCAAATTAGAAACCACTCCTCCAGCTATCAGGAAAAAAATGAAGGCACTGGGATTTCTAAGGTGCGATCTCTAAGCCCTATTTCAGGGGTTCTCACTTTTCATATTAGCCTCTGGGGGTAAGGATCTAATGAATTTCAAGCCCCCTTCTGAATCATTTCTGGCTACAGCAAGGAGTATTCATCCCCAGGGCAGACCTTCCTGAATCCTTCTGGAAAGCAATGACTATGAAAAGGCCTTGGTGGATGATGATATTAACAAAAAACAAAAGATTTAATGAAGCCCTTGGATGCATACACAGAGCTATCAAGTAGAAGTAGAGAAATGATCATCTGTATCTGGCACTGCCGCAACTGCTATGGCAATACCGTGGACACTGTAACTAGACACAATTAAAGGATGTTGATAAGATGGAGAAAGACTATGAGAATGGTTACATGATTGGAAAATGTGCCTTTTATAATGAAAGACTCAAGGACCTCAATCTGTTTATCTTAAAGAGAAGGCTGAGGGGTGATTTCATCACAGTTTATAAAATACATATAGTGGAAACAGAAATTTGACAGTTGAGTGGTCTTTAATCTAGATGATAAAGGTAAAACAAGTTCCCAGGGTTGGAAGTTGAAGCTAGACAAACTTATGGGAAAGATAATAATAATAATAGTAAAACAAAGAGGTTAATTAACCATTTGAAAAGTTTACCAAAGTGTGGCCTCTTATTTTAAAATCAAGATTGAACTACAGCCGTGGTCACCAATCCGTCAATCGTAATCGAGTGGATGATTGCGCGGGCATGACCAGTCAATCATGAGGTGTTCCCAGGCCCCCCTCATTCCCCACCTGACCCCCAAGGAGCCCACGCTGGCACTACAATCTTCTGTGAAAATGGAAGTAGCACCGGTTTCCTGTGGTGGTGGGGAGATGGGGGGGGAGAGGCCCACAGCTGTGTGCCAGATCTGGTGTCTCAGGAAGCACGCGCTGCTCCTTCCCTCCCCACAACAGCCGACGTGAGACACCGGCTCTGGTGCGCAGCTGCAGGACTTCGTTCCCTGTGCTGCCTGCCTGCCTTCCTGTGCCCCGGGAGGAGCTGAGGAGGGAGGAGAAGTCCTGCAGCTTCGTGCCAGATCCAGCTTCTCAGGAAGCATGCCTGATGTTGTGAGGTAGGGAGGAGCAGCACGCGCACTTCTTGAGATGCCAGATTTGGCTCACAGCTGTGGGATTCCTCCCTCCCCTTCCCCCCGCCCCCGCTGCAGGAAGGCAGGAAGCCAGCCAGCATGGGGAAGTTAGTCCCATGGCTGCACACCAGATCCAACTTCTCAGGAACAGCGCCAGCTGTTTTGGGGAGCGGAGGAGCAGCACCCATGCTTCCTGAGAGGCTGGATCTGGCGCGTAGCCCTTGGATCCCCAGGTATTGGCTGAAGTGTCTCTGTCCTCTCCCCTGGCCAGACTCCCACCAGCACCCTGCCCCCAGCCAGGGCCCCACCAGCACCCTGGCCCCACCAGCACCCTGGCCAGATACTATACAGCACCCTGCTCCTGCCCCCTGGCCAAACCCACATCCAACACCATACCCAGACACTATCTGGTCTCAACCAGCAAGTCTCTCAGTACATCAGTTTCTGGGCAAAGGGTGGGGCCTTAACCCCACAGTCCACCTAGTAGCCTGAAACTTTAGCTAGTATTTTTCAGTGGATAAACTCAGTTGATCCAGGATGGTCACCTTAACCACTGTGCTCACATGTCACTCAGAGCCATGTAGGCCATTTGAACTCCCTCCTGTCAGTAGGGCACTAGCCATAGATCCTAGGTCCCCTTGTCCCAACCTGCACCAACTACAGGGATGTGACAGGTTAATCAGTAAGTATCACTCTTAATGGGCAGTGCTTACCAGTTTTGGTTAACCGGTAAGGGCTGGAGCAGCTTTCTGCCTGCTTCTGGCAGGTGCTGCTCTAGTCCCATAGGGGCCCACCATAGACAAGGGCTGCTCTCATCCAGAGCAGCCTCTGCCCACAGGGAGCCCAGATGCCCAGTAGAAGCTGCTCCTGTGGAGTGTGCACAGGGCTGCAGATGGGAGTCCCATGGTCTGTAGACTGCTCCAGCCAGGCTGAATTGGTCTCCGGCCTGGATCTCACTTTAGTCGGTTAACCTGTTAAACATTACGTCGGCCTAACGTTTAACAGGTTAAGTGATTAACCAGGATTTTATATCCCTATTTCTTACAGATAGGGTTGCCAGGTGTCCGGTTTTGAACCGGATAGTCCAGTATTTGAGCTTTCTGTTTGGGAAACAAATTGAGAAAATATAAATATCCGGTATTTTCTAAATAAGATGTAATCTAGATTGTGATGTAATGTCAAGTGTCTCCGGTATTTTTGTTGAAACCATCTGGCAACCCTACTTACAGAAGCCTACTGCCTATGCCAGGCTCACAAAACCTTTTTTAAACGGTATTTTATGTATGTTGTGTATGCACACTCTGCAGTGTAGGGCCAATTGATTTTATTAATTTAATTATGTGTCTGCCATTTGTCCTATTTCTTAATACTAGCACTAAGTAATCACATTTTTAATGAACTAATAGTGCATGTGTATGTTCCCTCTGATCACACACCACAGGGTGTAGTATCCAGCAGAATCACTCCTGAAACAGCAAACAGTACAGAGAACTAATCAGAGGAAAAACTCAATCTAGGAGACTTCAATGTTAGTGCTGACTGTGGGAATTTGCCACTTTTTTCCCACTATTTGAAAGCTCAGGATGACACCTCAATGGAAGGAAGGCTGCTGTACGTTGTGTGTATTATATTGCCCCCTCACAACAAAACTGCTCTGGTCCAATGTGCACTCAAATCCCAGAAGCATTGACTGAATGGACATGTTTGGGTCCTATTTGTTCTAAATTTAATTTTTCTACAGCTCCTACCAACATACAATCTAAATATCTCGTATGCATTAATGAATTATCTTAAAAAATTAAAAAATAAAAAGGCAGAGTGATATCCCCCCATGTGACAAATGGAGAATTAAGATACAAAGAAGCTGTTTGCCCAAAGTGACACAGACTGCTTGGGCCAGAGTCAGGAATCATAGAATCCTAGAACACTAGAACTGGAAGGGACCTCGAGAAGTCATTGAGTCCAGTCCCCTGCCCTCACGGCAAGACCCAGTACCATCCCAGGAAGAAACATCCCAGATCTCCAGAGTCTAAAAACAAATGCTTTAATCACAAGAGCATCCTTTTTCTCAGGCCAAAGTAGTATTCTATTAAACATTTTTTTATAAACACAACTGAAGAATGAGACACAAATGGATGGAATTGTTTGCTAGCCTTCTAATTTGCTAAATTGCTCTTCTAATTCCACTCAGCTGCTTCAGTCATGTGCAGGGGTGGTCCGTGCCTATGGGTGCCGAGTTAAATGGGGCACCAAATTCCCTGCCACTTCTCCTTCCCGTAACTCCTGGCTTCGGCCCCGGAGGAGGAGCGTGGTAGCTTCCCTGCGCAGCAGGAGGGGTGAGTCAGCCCCAGAGGAGGAACACGGGGAGTTGGCCCCAGGAGGGGAAGGGTCGCCCCTGGGTGAGGCACGTGCAGAGGTTCCCTGCGCCACGGGAGGAGGGGTCGGCCTTAGGAGAGGAGGTGCATGGGGGTTTTCCACACGGCAGGAGGAGCGGTTCGGCCCCGGGGGAGGAGACGCACGGGGGTTCCCCACACCACGGGAAGAGGGGGGTCGGCCCCGGGGGAGGCACGCACCGGCTTCCCCTGCGCCGCAGGAGGGGGGATCGCCCCGGGAGAGGCACGTGTCGGCTTCCCTCTGGGGGGGGCGGGTGCAAGGGACTCTCTCCCCCCACTGGCACCCTGTTCCCTCTCCCCACTCCCTGTCCCCAGCCACAGAACTCCATCCCCAGCCCCCCCTCCCCAGCCACAGAACCAAAAACCTCAGCCTCCATCTTTCCTTGGGGTTGGAGGAGGGGGGCTGCCGATTGCATGGTTCGCCTAGGGTGCCAGATGCTGGCAGCTAGTCTAGGGCTGCCCCTGGTCACATGCTATTGCTTGAGGAAGAATCCACACAGCTGACTTGTGATAGAAATCCACACAGCTGACTTGAGTAAAGATGCTCTCCCTGAAGTACAATAGTATTGATTTTGCAAAGCCACCTTCCTATCAATTTCAAAAGAGCTTGCAAGAGATAAATCCGTAGTTCAGAGGTACATCGAAGGAAACTGACTTTGAAAACTACATTTCATTGGTATAAGATAGGTTTCTAATCATCCCAGGAGGCAGAATTTTTCCTAGAGTGGTTGAGACACCACTCTCCCACCAAAGATGTCCCAGAAAGAACAGAATATCTGTACATCACTCCTTAGGCTATCAGAAGAATAAAGGCTTCAGTCAAAAATCTATATGCATAGTAAGTGTACTTTCTTTTTGGACCGTGTTCCTGAAACATCATTTACTTGATGTGCAATTTTTTAAAAGCAGGTTTACCATCTAAAAACATAAATTATAGATTCAAAGTTTCTAAAAAAAAGTTATATAGTACATTATTTAAGCTTAGAGTGTTGTATCTATTGAGGAAAAATTCCAAATACATTTCCAAGAGCAAAAGGTGAAGAAATTAACTGAAGGAATACATCAATTTACTGTTGGACATGATTTTTTTTAAAGTGTTCAGGGGTGTATGTTAGTTATTAATTATATATATATAAATATACATTTTTCAGGTTAAATTTTGGCAATTTAAATTTCAAATTTGACATTTAAAGTTGTGCCTTGTGACAATATTTCAGCAGAGCATTCAACATATGTTGACTTATTATGTGCCCATCTTGTAAAAATTCTCTTAAATGCATTCAACATTAGTAGGAACATAATGCTTTTTATAATTTCCAGCCATTCAACATGATATACAGTAAACTTCCGATAATCCGGCATCTTTAGGACCCAGGGGGTGCCGGATTATCAGATATGCTGGACTATCAGAAGGGGGGGCTATGAGGGGTCTGGAGTGCGGTGGGAGGGGATGCCACCCCAGACCCCTCATAGCCCCCCCTTATGATAGTCCGGCTCTGCCCCAGGCGTCCCTAATTCAGCCGCTGCTGGTCAGTTTCAGCAGCAGCTGAATCGGGGATGCCTGCAATAGAGCAGCTGGGGTGCTGGCAGGTTGGTCCCGTAGCGCCAAGGGGCAGCGCTACGGCACCAACCCAGCAGCACTCCAGCTGCTCTTGGGGACGCCTGGGACAGAGCAGCTGGGGTACTGCCCGGTTGGTCCCGTAGCGCTGCCCCTCGGGGCTGCGGGACCAACCCAGCAGCACCCCAGCTGCTCTTGGGGACGCCTGGGACAGAGCAGCTGGAGTGCTGCCGGGTTGGTCCCGCAGCACCAAAGGATAGCGCTGCGGGACCAATCTGGCAGGACCCCAGCTGCTCTGCCCCAGGAATCCCCAATTCAGCCGCTGCTGAAACCGATCAGCGGCTGATTCCAGGAAGCCCCGGGCAGAGCTGCTCTGCCCGGGGCTTCCTGGAATCAGCCGCTGATCGGTTTCAGCAGCGGCTGACTTGGGGACCCCTGGGGCAGAGCAGCTGGGGTCCTGCCGGGTTGGTCCCGCAGCGCCGAGGGGCGGCGCTACGAGACCAACCCCGCAGCACCCCAGCTGCTCTGCCCCAGGCTTCCGGATTCAGCCTGCTGGTGAAACTGACGCTGCTGGTCAGTTTCAGCAGCAGCTGAATGGGGGAAGCCTGTCCAGCTGCCCCAGCACTTCCGGGTTCCTGATGGTGCCAGACCATCAGAAGTCCCGGAGCATTGGATGCCGGACTAATGGAGTTTTACTGTAGTAGGATATACAAATGAACCGGGACTTGAAAAACAAACCGCTTTATTTACAGGGACAATTTTGTGAATAAAAGTTACAACAGCATTTCAGTCCTCTCACCTTTTCAACACGTTTGTACGGCAAGAGCATTGACTTTCTCAGTTACAAGTGTAAATTATAATTAAGGTTCTAAAATGTAAGCAGGGCAGCAGGTTTCTATCTTTCACCTTTCCCTTTCTCCTCCATTCCATCTCCAGTTCCTTAATACAAGGAATCTCCAGGCCACTCCAGCTAAGATCAAGCTACAGTCCCTACAATCTTGGTATTCTGGCTATTGTGAGAGTGAGCCATATCAGTGGCCTGTTTAACCTGGATTCAGATGTTAGTGTCTCAGAGTCTCTTAACTCTTAGCTGTCCTGCAAGATATATTGCAAGTTACTTTTATTTTTCCTTAACATTGCACACAGCACTGTACAGTGATGCAGGATACATATTCCCTGCTTCAGGGAGTCTTCTTGCTAAAAGTGACCCGTAGGTAGAGGATCAATCACATATCAGGGTTGTCTATATAAAGAAATCTTGAAAGGTGTTATAGGTTCCCACTATAAAACACATGCATGTTCCTCCTTACTCCTGATTGTTCTGTACATTTAGAAGCATGACAGTAATTATTTCCTGGTCATCAGTCTGTTTTTCTCAAGCGGGCATTTTACTCACAGATGGATACAGACAAAATTCTAATCGCATGGCACACATCGAATCACATCTGCTGGTAACTATCTTCTGGGTTCCAATATTGAGAAGCTAGTACTACTCAAAGGGGAGTTGGGCCATATCTCCTATGTCCAGCTGCACTGTCTCAGACTCATTCAATTTTCAACCTGAGCTGCTCATATGCACCTCTCTTATGATAGCCCCAAAAGCTCTCAGGAAAGGGATGCACAACAGCTACCTTGAGGTTTCAGTAGAGGCCAGAGTGCCTACTCCGCTACACCATGGAAAGGCAAGTCAGAAAATCTTCATCAAAATAAGATTTCAACAACAGGGGAGGGAGGCAGAATGAGTATGCAAAATCTAAACTCCCTCCACCTTCCATCAATCCCCAGTTTTCTAAAGTCAGTGGAACTGGGGATGGATGGAAGGTGGTCGTTAGAATATTGATCTAATGCAGCTAAGTTCAACCTAAACAAGATCAGCAGGGTGCTACCATAGTACCAGCTGAGGAAGTATGAGAGCAAATAAAAATAAAGTACAGCCTTATACTGTGCTTCTGTTGCAGAATGAGCATGCCTAACTCAACAATGATACCCCGGGAGGAGAAGGATCATGAAAAATAAAAGGTTGCAGAACAGTTAGGTTGTATTCAGTTTCTTATTCTTCCGAATTCTCTTGGGGAAGGCACTACATAAAATCAATGCTCCAAGTACTTTATTTTGTAACTCAAATATTCTCTACACCACTTTTTTCAGTGTATCATTAGTTTTCTCTCAGAAAACCATATTGTATTTCATCCACACAAAATTAGAAGTAACACCATCCAACAACTCTGAATTCACCTGTTTCTAAGTCAGCTCTGCCAAAAGCATGTGGGGATTTGTTCATGTTTGCAAAAACACGCCACCACCACACAACACAACCACAACCTTCCAGATTTAAAAGGCTAGAAACATTTTCATTAAAAAAAAAAAAAAGGGGGGGGGGGGAGAGAGAGAGAGAGAGAGAGAGAAAACTTTGTTTTTGCACTTAGCAGGAAGAAATTACCACTTGACCCAAGCCTTGTTCAGAACTTGTTTAGAATTTTTTACTGAGCTACTTAAAATCAGGATCTCTGGGCATCTAAAGAAATGGGTTGTACCCACGAAAGCTCATGACGCCATCTACATGTTTTGTTAGTCTTTAGAGTGCTACCAAACTATTTGTTGTTTAAGTTTTTAAGCATGTTAAGGAAACTTTAATTAATACCAAATTGACTGAAAACAGGCTCTGCCATGGCATATGACAATTCTATGGGGACATATTCCTCTATTAAATCCACATAGCTCCTGTGTAAAATATGGACTGAAACTCTTCCACACACACCTAAAACAAATAAACCTAACTAAAGACATTTTATGACGGTGCATTAACTCTAGAAAATATCATTATCACAATTACAGAGCAGAAAGATTAGAGGCATTTAGATGCCTTTGCATTTCATGACACCCACAATGTGGGTCTGATGATGATAGGACCCATGCTTCAAGCCAAATTTGGTTCCTTTGCTCTCTGCTTTCTCACTAGTGAACACCCAGATAATTTAATGACTCCATTGAGTCATTCCAGATTTTTACTGATAGAACAGAACAGGTTTTTAAGGAATCCCTCTTTCATTTATTGTTCAAGTGCTTCTTCCAATGTTAAAAAAAACTTGAGTGCAACTTTTCATCCTGCATGGTCTAAAGAGTTTTCCTTCCTCATTTTCAGATTTGGCTATTTCTTAGACTGCAGTGAAAAGAATATTTTATAAATACAGTAATTCCTCATTGAACACAATAGATGCGTTTCTGAAAATGTTCATGCTAAGCAAAAACATGCTATGCGGGGCCAATTTTCCCATTAAAAATAATGGAAAGAGTGGGGGTTGTGTTTCAGGTGGTGGTGGCGGCGGCAAAGTCAATTTTTTGTTGATGCAGGGTCGTCAACATCAACATTAGATGGAACACGGCTATCTTGTTCATCAGCTGATTTTTTTTAGGTTGAACACGAAAAAAACTTTTGATAGAGAGCTGCTTTTTGTTTTTCATTGTAAAGTTGCTTATGGCAAGATATGGCACTTTCTAAGCTTTTTGCTAATTGAGCTCCATTCACAATCAGGATCATTCTCATAAAAAATGTTTATTACATCACTTATAAACACAAGTCACCACAGTTTGTTAAAACACAAAGATAAACATGTTAGTGAGCGGAGGAGCAGTGACCATGTGTATTCATCCACTCATGCATACTGCCACTGTTTTCACCAACTTACACCGCCGCACGAAGTAGTCCACCACTTGATTATTTTTGTGTTATTTTGGGGATGGTTGTTATTCGAAAAATGTTCCCCAAAAAAATTGTGCTATTGCGAAAACATGTTAAGCAGGTACATGTTAAACAAGTAATTACTGTACAAGCCAGTACACTCTTACAGGATTCACTTAACAGGATGCCAAATAACGTAACTTCTCAAAGAGGATCAACTCATCTTGAGACTTCCAATTGTTTCAGTTAATGGAAGTTAAGATTTTTTTTTAAATGAATTTATATGTACTACACCAACTGAAAGAGAGCAAACAATGAATTGTGTAAGGTACCTTACCTGTTTAAAATAGCAATGCCTTTGGTATATACGTATAGAGAATATCAGTGAACATGTGATTCACAGTAATTGCATGCCTAAAGGAAGTTCTGTTTCATTTAGATTTTAAAAGATGCAGGGGTTTGGGATGTGACTTAGGGCAGGAGAGGGCAGAGGATTGGGATGCAGGATCTGGGAGGGGGTATGGGTGTGGGGGGGCAGAGGGCTTGGGTTATGTGGGGTAGAGGAGCAGGAGAGGGGAGGCAGAGGGTTGGGGGAGGAAGGTCTGGGGTGTCAGAGGAAGGCTCTGACTAGGAAACTTACCTGGGTGACTCTCAGCCAGCAGGCCAGGAAGTTTCTGAGGCAGCCAGCCTGCCTGCCCCATCCCTCCACAGGCATCCCAGTCCCCTGCACCCCAGGTCACAACCCCTTCCTGTCCTTGGTCACAACCCAAACCTGTACTCCTCAGTCCACTGCCTCAGGTCACAACCACCTCCTTCACCCAAACTCCCTCCCAGACCCCATACTCACTCCTGCACCCCAATCCCTTACCCCAAGCTCTCTTCTGCACCCAACCTCCATCCCAAACCCCATACTTCCTCCATTAATATCATGGAAGTCTGCAGCCCCTGACCAAATTCCAACCTCTTGGAGTGGCCCCCCCATCAAAAATTATTGTCCATACCTGCTCTAGAAGCTTTTCAACTTGAGCATAATATGGTATGGTGATGATAAATATCAATTAATTGAATAGGTGATTAACCTCATGAATTCTTATCAGTTACTCAACTATTCTATAGTCCCTAGGGTGGGGCCAGCAACCAGTGCACTCCAGCCCCACTCCCAAAGAGCCCCCTGCCACTCCATGCTGCTTCCTCTGTATCAGAGACAGCAGTGTGGGGTGCCAGGCAGGCGCTGGTCCACGAGGACAGCCAGTTTAAAAACCAGCTTCCCTCACAGACTGCCTGCCTATCACCCTGCACTGCTGCCTCTGATACAGAGGCAGCAGCACAGGGTGGCAGCAGAAGCCCCTGTCTGGAGTGGAGGTACTCAGACTCAGCATGAGCCAGGCTGCCTGCCCGCCTATCTCCTCATACACTTTTAATGCAGAGCCACAGCAGGAGTAGGTCCCAGACCCAGCACAAGCTGGGACTGAGCCAGGCTGCTGGCAAGCCTGCTAAAAATTTACTGGCAATGCGGGGCGGGGGGGGGGGGAATGCATGTAGTCTATAACATTAACCGATAAGCATTTGCTTATGGTTAAATTGACTACGCTATTACATCCCTAATACGGTAGACTTTAACATTACATGTTTTAGGATTATATAAATTAGTGGACAAGATCATTTGACATGAAGACCACGGATTCCTCATTGCAGGATCTGGAGTAGACGCCTTTTCAGACATGTTAAACTGAACAATAGTTTTGGTAAACTGTGTCTCCAGGGCCCTAGTCCACAACTGGTATACACTAGGGATAGGAATATGTATCCAAGTACACAGCTAACTGATTAGCCTGGGCTCATCAGTTAACCATCATAGTTACACACACTCTCCCCGCTCCCACTGACTCTGTATCAGAGGCAGCAGAGGAGGCAGGAGCCAGCTTTTAAGCCAGCTCCCCATATGTCGGCTCCTGTGGAGCCACTTCCTCCTCCCTCCCCTCTCCCGCCCCTCCAATACCTCTCACAGAGGCAGGAACAGAAGCCAGGTGCTCACAAAGAAACAGCTTGAAAAACAGCTCCCAGCTCTCCCCCCTCCACCCCTCGACGTATAAACATGTAGCCATGGAAAATTGCAGCTGTTACACACTTACATAAATAAATGCATTTAAACATCCCTAGTACTAGGGATGTTAGCATATAGCTGTTTACACGATTAACCGATAAGCCCTGGCTTAGCAGCAGCAGCAAGGGTGGAGAGATGGGAGCTGGTGCCTGTAGGAAGCCACCTTTTAAACCGGCTCCTCATGAGCACTGGCTCCTGTGGAGCCACCTGTCCCCCACCCAGCCCTTCTGATAGAGAAGCAGCAGCGCAGTGGGTGAGAGGGGAAGGTGAGAGCTAGGGCACACGGGAAGCTGGCTTTCAAGCCAGCTCCCTGTGCATAACAGCTCCCACGGAGTCACCTTTCCTCTCCTCTCCCCCCCCCCCGCCCCTCGGTGCTGCTGCTATCAGAGGCAGCAGTGCAGGGGGCAGGCAGTTCTGTGGGAGCCAGTGCATTCAGGGAGTCAACTTTAGTCCGAACTAACACGTCCTGGCATGCACTTCCTGGTTCGAATCAGCTGTGATTCGAACTAGCACGCCGGCAAAATCATGTTAATGAAGCGCGGGATATTTAAATCCCCGCTTCATTAACTACTTCGGTCATCTTCATTTGCATCCCTAGTCCGAACTAGGGATGCAGTGTAGACGTACCCTGAGGTATTACTTAGGGATGTAATATTATGGTTGATTAACCGATAAGCAAAAGTGTATAGGTTAATGTTACAGACTACACACATTCCCCACCCCTTGCCAGTACATTTTTTAGCAGCAGCCCAGCTCAGTCCCAGCTTGCACTGGGTCCAGGACCTACCCCTGCTGTGGATCTGCATTTAAAGTATATTAGGAGCAGGGTAGGCAGGCAGCCCAAATCAGTTCCGGCTTGCGCCAGGTCCAGGAGTTCAGACCCCCTACTGGACAGGGGCTGCTGCCATCCCATGCTGCTGCCCGTGTATCAGAGGCAGCAGTGCAGGGTGGCAGGTAGCTGGTTTTAAGTCAGCTCCCCTCACAGACCAGCTTCTGCCTAGCACTCCTTACTGCTGTCTCTGATACAGAGGCAGCAGCATGTGGTTGCAAGGGGCTCCCTGTGAGTGGAGCCAGAGTGCACAAGCTGCCAGTCCCACCCCCATGGATTATGGACTAGTCAACTAACCGATAAGAACTCATGAGGTTAATCGATTATTCAATTAATCGATATTAGGGCTGTCAAGCTATTTAAAAAATGTAATCACGATTAATCACACAATTAATCGCGTGCACTTCCCCTTTGAAATGCCATGGCAGCATTTCAACGGGGCAATGCTGCATAAAGTGCTGCCCCTTGGAAGCACCGTGGCAGCATTTCCATGGGGCAGCGCATTAGATGCTTGGAATCTGTGGACTCCAGCTGATCCCCGGCTCCATACTGCAAAGCCCCTTTGAAATGCAGCTCTGGTGCTTCAAAGGGGCTTTGCAACAGCAGAGCCGGGGATCAGCTGGGGACTCCAGCTGATCCCCGGCTCTGCTTGGGCTGCCCCTTTGAAGCGCCGGAACAGCACTTCAAAAGGGCAGCGCAGCATTAACACCTGCAATTAACGCCTTAAAAAAATTAATGCATTCATCCTGTCCTGCATTAATCGCAGGTGTTAATACAGGTCAATTGACAGCCCTAATTGACATTTAACATCCCTGCTATTAATCTTTCATTTGTTTGTTTAATAATCTCTCATAGGAAAAGAAAAAAATTGTAGATCCACAGAGAAAAAGTTAAAAAAAATCTGGGAGATGGCTGTTATGGAAAAATTAACACACCAATAATGCACCCAGCAGAGGACAAACAGTTACTTAGATATTTTATTACCTTCTATTCAATACTCAAAGTACATTTACCCACACAAAAAACCTCAGTGTACCTGTCTGATTTTTTTAATATTAATATTTGGTAAACATGCCTATCTGTTAAATATGTGTAATCAGAGATTTCACACAATTTAATAAAATCACAAGAAACAACATGATGCTCAGTCTGAAGTATGGTGATATCCTGTTAAACAGAGATCTGATCACTATATTTCCATGTCTCTCTTTAAACAGAAGATCTCTGTTGTAATGATTATTCCTGTGTTTCTGATATTTACATGGCAAGAATTTGTAAACCTATTAATACTTTCTAAACAAATCAATAGTAAAAAGGGAACCAATGCACACACTGCAGCCTGGAGATGAGGAGTGTTATAACTAAGTCTACAATGGCAGTTTGGAAGAGGAACAGAGGGAAAGAGTTTCCTGTCATTTGCACCTCTGATTCAGCTCCATAAGTGACAGCATCTTTGGGAGCTCTGGACATGATAATGCTACCATAGACATTAGCATTTTTTACTATCTCATTTAACTCTGTTTACAGCACATCTAATTGACACAGTTTTAAAACTGTGAAACATTTAACTGCACTATTTCTTCCACTTCTGTTACCACTAGCTAGGCATCTCGAGGTCAGCAATAATAGAAAATTGTTGCCTGATACAAAGGTCCTGAACAGAAGTTTACCCTGTTCTATAGGTAGAAATCCTCACTATCCACAGCTGCCAATCTAAAATCTTTCATAAGCACAGAAATCTAGCGATTTAAAACAAGAGGAAGAGAATGAAGTTTGATAACCAAAAGTGAAATAATAATAATAATAGAAGATCTCCTCTTCCTAGTTCCATAACTACAGACCCTGTACAGCACTATTAATTCCACAAACCCATTGTAACAATATAGGCCCTGATTTTGTTCTATGTTGAGTACCAGCAGATTCCCAGTGCCTGCATAGCAATCTGTCCGTACACACTAAAATGCAAGATTAGGACCTTCATCTCGGTGTCCATAACTAAAAGTCAAATCAGGTCATAATGAACTTAAAACTTTTATTTTTTCCTATGAATTGTCCCATTGCCCCCTTCAGTAAAATGACCTCCCCAGAAAATAATACTTTTCTATTTACTACTTAATGCTAGTTTCTTCACTGGGGCAGGATATTTTATTCTGTTTTTTTTTTTAAGTTTTGCAGAACAAGGAAGTCAAAAGTAATATGGTGGCGAAATAGATAGTAAGATGTTGTATAGTAATAAGAAGATTGGGAACAGGGAGGATGAATCAAACATGTCAAGCACTCTATTCACAAAAAAGTTGTTCCTTCCATCCCTCTAACTTCCCGAGCAACCCTAAACAACATGTATCATAAACATGTTTACATTATATCTTCAAAGACCAGGCTCCCTATCAAACCCCTCTTGCAAAACTGCTACCATGAAGATGTACCAGCCCAGGGGCATGATCCATAAAATGGATAGAGTAATGAAAATAATGAGGCCCCATTGAAAGCGAGAGGCGTTTGCCCCACAATAAGTGGCTGGGCGGAATTGTGCCAGGCTGGGCTGCTGCACACACAGCCCACGACCGGCCTAACTGGCCTGGGGACCCCGAGCAGCTGCGCAGAGCAGCATCTCGTGGGGACCAGCGCGTGGGAGCGCCGGCTACCCGGGGAATGAGGCTGGCAGCCAGCGAAAGGGGCACGTGCCCCGCAGAGCGCTGGGGCGGCCAGGGCGCGCGCGGGGCCGGGCTTACCTGCTCTGCCAGCCCTGCAGGAGGTTGGTGTATTTGCTGAGCGCTCCCTCCAGCGTCTGCTCCCTCCTGCAGCCGCTGCCCAGCGCCGGCCCCGTTCCGCCTCCTCCCGGGCTCACGGCTGCCGAGCCCGGGCTGCTGCTGCTCCCGCCGCCTTCCAGCCGCCCCGCCGCCGGCCGGCCCGGCAGCCCGCGGCCCGCGGAGCAGGGAGACGAGCCCGCCGACGTGGGCCGGCTGCTGCTCCGGCTGCTGCTGTTGCTGTTGCTGCCGCCTCCATCCGCACCGCTGCTGCCGCCCTGCGCCGCCTTCTCCATGGAGCCCGCGGGGCAGGGTCCGAGCCCGCCCGGCCGCGCTGCTGCTGCTGCTGCGAGTCCCCGGGAAATGCCTGACTCACGCGCGAGGGCCGGGCCGGGCCAGTGGGGAGAGCCGCCGAGCCCGCCCCCGCCGCCACTTACCACCAGAGCCAGCTGGGGCGGCGGCCGCAGACCCGCCCCCAGCCCCGAGAGGTGCGGGAAGCTCCCCCGCTCCCCGCCCTGCCTGGCGCCCGCTTGGGAGGCTGCTGGCCCGGCCTGTGGGGAGAGCCCGCGCCAGGCCTGGGAGAGCACAACTCGGGGTGTAACACACAACACGCGCACACAGTGTTACAGCCGGGGAGGAGGAGTGCTCAGCATGGTGTACAATTCAGTACACCCCAACACACACACAACGCTAACAGCCACACACACAACATGAAATGGTTAACCAGCTAACTGGTAAGCATCACCTTTAATTGCTGATGCTTACCTGTTCTGGTTAACTGGTTGGGGCTGGAACAGCTGCCCACTCGCCCTGGGCAGGGGGCTGCTCCAGCCCTGCAGGGCTCCCCACCAATAGGTCTCGGGCCTCTCTGCCCTCCCCCTAACATTACATTTAACTGGTTAACCAATTAATGGGGATTTTACATCCCTACCTGGCACAGTTTGTAATACACAGTAACACACACACCACCACAGTCAGAAAGGACAGCACAACATAGTGTGCAATACACAACGTCTGTATACAATGCAGAAAAGCCAGGAGGAGTGCATAATATGCAGTGTTTCACACAACACTGCCCACCATAGTACACACAGAACATGACAGTCAGTGAGGAGTGCACACCACTCAGAATATCTGCCACAAGGCAACATGTAACACATGGAGAAGAGTACACCACGCACATATACATAAGGGCTACGTCTAGACTGGCATGATTTTCCGGAAATGCTTTTAACGGAAAAGTTTTCCGTTAAAAACATTTTCGGAACAGAGCGCCTAGATTGGCATGGACGCTTTTCCGCAAAAGCACTTTTTGCAGAAAAGCGTCCGTGCCAATCTAGATGCGCTTTTCCGCAAAAAAAGCCCCGATCGCCATTTTCGTGATCGGGGCTTTTTTGCGGAAAACAAATCTCAGCTGTCTACACTGGCCCTTTTGCGCAAAAGTTTTGCGCAAAAGGGACTTTTGCCCGAACGGGAGCAGCATAGTATTTCCGCAAGAACACTGACAATCTTACATGAGATCGTCAGTGCTTTTGCGGAAATTCAAGCGGCCAGTGTAGACAGCTGGCAAGTTTTTTCGGAAAAGCGGCTGATTTTCTGGAAAAACTGGCCAGTCTAGACACAGCCAAGTAGTATTACCATCTCCAAACATTCAAGAAATCGTGAGTCAAATATTGTCAATCCTCCGAAATTCATGAGATTGGCTTTAACTCAATGGGATGTTTTCAATTATAACTTTGGCTTTTGTTTCTGAGGTTATAGGGTGCACTTAGATCATGTTGTCAACCTTTTCTATACAACAACCATGAGCACATTTTTATTTAAAAAGAAATGACAGTTGAGATTCTCTTTTTGTTTTATATTTGTACAGCACCGAGCACCCTGGGGTTTTGCTCCACCACTGGACTCCTAGGTGTTACAACTATACAAATAACAAGCAGTCTCTTCATGTCAAGAGCAGGGACCTGAAAAGGGCGAAGAGATGGGGGACAAATAATGAGAGATGATCGAATCACCAGAGCTAGCAGGCTATCCACAACACACACACTGTATACAGCAATCAATGTGTAACAGATAGTGTTCCGCATCAGCACAAGTGCATAGTACAGGGTACACTGTCCTGAGTGCATAGTACATGAAAACAAGTGATAATCCTGCCGTGGGAGTGGCCTTGTATTTCAGGTACAGGAGTTCTGAATACAATGCCTGCTTGTGTCACAGAATCCCTATGTGATGTTGGGCAAAGTACTTAATCTTCCTATGCCTTAGTTTCCCATCTGTAAATGGGGTCAGTAATCTTTCCCTATCTCTTAGGTGTTGTGAAAGAGAAAATATGTTCATTGATAAAAATGAGCCACTCAGAAGCTACAGCAAAGGTGAAGCTAGACAGATCGTGTGAAAAAACAACAGAATGCAATCATGCATCAACATGGAATATACAATGTTGTGCACTCCTCTCTGGCTGTCATATTTTGTGTCTGAGTGTACAGTGGTGGGTAATGCTGTGTGAAATACTGCATCAACCATACATCAGCATGTAAAGTCTGGGCCAGTTCTGAGAGGCTGTATAACATGTGGCTG